>NW_028292572.1:9239998-9839998 GCF_029948245.1 Actinia tenebrosa | reverse complement strand
TGATAAAATCACCAAGAGCATGGACACCAAGAGCTTGACAAGTGAACAGCTCAACATGTTTGAAAACCAAATCAACTTCATGAATCGCCTGAGCAAATTTGTGGTACAGATTGACAAGGATGTTAGGATGCAGAACTATAGTGATGGGCTTGCTGACATCCTTGCTCAAGAAGAAGCTGATTCATTGAAGGAAGAAGTGAATGCAGTCAAATCGAAAGTGATGAAGCTACGAAGGAGATTCAGTGACCAGGAACTGGAAGAAATGAATGACGAAATACTGCGTCTTCAGTTGATCATTTCCTATCAAATCTTGCTAACGCAAAAGAAAAGACAAAGAGTCTCACTGGACTATGATGAGAAGGCTACGTTGGATCGCATCCGTGAAATTATCGAATCTGAGAAACGCATAGGTAAGGTTTACTCTTTTTTCCTGTCCTGTACTATCCTTTAATCCCCTGTTCTGATCTCTCCCCTCTGTTTTCCTGTACTATCCTTTAATCTCCTGTACTATCCTTTAGTCTCCTCTCCTGTCCTTTCCTGTCCTTTCTAGTATCTATCTCTTGCTAATGAAACTGTCTAAATCAATAGATAATCAAACACGCGAACGTTGCATGGAAAAGATCGAAAGGATTCGTCGAACCCATCGTTTACGCTACGAACCCGTGACACAAGAAGAAAAAAGCATGATTGTTAAGGCCATAGGTTTGACACAAGGACACTGGTTTAAATGCCCAAACGGTGAGGATCAAATTGTTGCCTAGATCGATCTTCCATTTTTTCTTCCGTGTCTATTTGACTATAGAGATTTTGCACCATCACGAGCCCACGCCAATAATGCAGCTTGGGCTGCCTGTGGTTAGATGGCAAAACAAGAAAATCCTTTTGCATTAAGAATTGAATCTTTCTCATGTGAAACGATCGTATTGTTGCTGCAATCTAACAAGGCTGCCGTCACGTGATGGTGCAAAACCTCTACTACACATTATTATTCATAGACTATTAAAATCAATTTTGTTTCATTAAAAAGATTATTGACGGGCAGTCTTATCATTTTGTACAGGACACTTCTACTGCATAGGGGAATGTGGCGGAGCTACGGAAGAAAGCACTTGTCCAGAATGTAAGTCAACAATCGGGGGTAGGAACCACGCCTTAACATCCGGCAACGCCTTGGCACCAGAGATGGATGGAGCCAGATATGCTGCCTGGTCTGATACTGCTAACAATATGATGAACTTCGATTTGGGTTTCTAAGAAAACGAATATGCATACAGTATTGGACTGTCCATGGTTCCGACTCTCCTTAGTTACCGTTGCTATGTCCCACAAGCTCAACAAATTATCTAGAATATCTTAGATTTTAAAACATCGATCGCGGAAAATTTATGATGAATTGTTTCAATCGTTTACTGTCCTGTGAAATGAAAAGAAATTGTCTCGTAACCCTTGTGGTACTCTTTAAAACAGGTGATGTGTTGTTGGTTGTGAGACCGGCAAGATTTTAATTCCATCAACTGTTTTAACAGTGATTAGTTCGTAACTGTCTGAGCCGGAACCATGAATTACTCGGGAAAAACCTTCAAATTTCATCGATATTATGAAATGGACTCTGGGCTGATTATTGTCGTGGCTAGGCTAACTCACAGATTGAATTGGAATTTAGCGTGACATAATTTAATTTTGCGAAGGGAGGAGAAACCGGAGAACACCGATAGGTATTTGATCCAGCACCAAAATGTATCTCTTAATTCGTTTATCACTGATATCTATCCCGATTTTGAAGGCTACAGTTAACTGGGCACTGTTGTACGAAGGGTGGATGGGTGGATAGCGATATCCGACGGATAAATCCTATCCAGTTGAATATATTAATTGATTCCCAAGAGAGTCAAACGACAAAAACATGGCGGCCAGCATGGCCGTGATGACGAAACGTGCAATCGAAGAATAGCTCTATCCACGCGGCTCTTCATACAACCGGGCCCAGAGTTTCAAACAACAGTGTGAGCATGCGCATTAGCAACCACTGATTCATCGCAAAAAAAAGTAGCGTAAATAGATTTTGTGTGCGCTTAGAGCGTACTTACTAATGAATAAAGAATAAAAACAGCGAAAATAAGTGAAAATGAAAATGAATAAAAGAAGTTGCTGTATTAAAAAAGCATGTTATTTTATCATAACCTTAGACATTAATTATCTTGTAGTTAGTATATCCGTTTGTAATTTGAAACACAATTAAATAGCACGTACTGTAGATTCGTCGGTGAACTGACATTTTCTTTAAGTTATTTTAGAGCACATGCAGTAAAACTATGAAATAAAAACAAATTTAATACTGACAAATATAGTAGCTTTTTAGTGACTTATAGTTGGTATCACTCAACCAGAACATTCATGTCACAAAGACCCAAATCACTAATATTTGTCATTATCATCTGATTTTATTTCATGGTTTTACTGCATGTGCTCTATGGAACAACACGACACAGGAACCCCATCCGCGGCTAACGCGAGAGTTTCCTGGGGGGGTGGGGGAGTAGGCTATAGTAAACTTAGATTTTCAGTGTAAGTAATTTCAACATATTAACGCCATACTAAACATGCAGTGTGAAAAGATCTGCGAGATAATGCAGTTTAAGCAAAATAACACAAGTAGATATGTATGTTCGTTGTAAATAAAGGGAGCTACAAACCTTAGTTCCGTCGAATACTTGTTCTTTAAAGCTCTTTTCTTCACCTCCTCTTGTCTAATTTGAAGACTGGAGTACTAAGAATATCGAAGTGAAAAATACTGTCATCTTTTGAAACTCTGTGAAATGCTGAGGTTCATTCTATTCGTGTGTTTTCTACAGCTAAAATTATCTGCACTGCTCCAAAATATTTATTTACCTTCTTAGAAGCTTGAGGCAAGTCTGTCTTGGCTGTAGGCGTTTAACTCCATGTTCTAAGGCGCTTATTTGGACAGCAAATATCCCCTTAGAGTCCTGACGGGATTGAGAACCGTAGTTTGAAAGTAGAATCCCGACTGCATAAGCCTTATTACGACACACTATTCTCTGTCGCGCCTGAGGGCTGAACGCAAAGTCACGAAGTATTCACATCCGATCCACATTCAATACACCTACATAATGAATACACGAGTCAGGTGTAAGGCGTACCAGGATGTGACGTATATCCGGGGCTATCAACCCAGAGCCTAGGAAAGCATAATTACATAAAAAAGAATTCCTGATCAGTTTATGTATTTATCTTTATTTTGCTTTCTACGGCCGTACGCGCCTTTGTTTTCTTTTCAGGTTAGCGTTCTTTCTTTGGCGGGCTACCTGTGGCGTATGAATTAAAATGACCGAAGGAGACTGAGACCTAAAGAGCGATGGGGTTTATTCTCCATTACCGCACAGGGATCCCAAACACCAAAGGAATAAGAATGTACCGTGAGATGGATTCATGAATAAGAATGTACCGTGAGATGGATTCATGAATAAGAATGTACCGTGAGATGGATTCATGAATAAGAATGTACCGTGAGATGGATTCATGAATAAGAATGTACCGTGAGATGGATTCATGAATAAGAATGTACCGTGAGATGGATTCATGAATAAGAATGTACCGTGAGATGGATTCATGAATAAGAATGTACGGACTGAAATGGATTGGATGAATGGACACGAATAAGAATATAAGCCTGAAATATTTGGATGATCTTATAGGATAAAAAGTAGATAAAATAAAGCATTTTATTTAAGTGTCATGCACGTGTCGCACTAATTGGGAACACTTTTCCACTCGTGAACACACTAGATACACTGCTACAGTAGTTTCACAAACAAACGATAATAGATGCTTAAGCACATTGTCATTAATTGTAGTGATGTTAATGTACCAACCATTTTAACAATATAGGTTAAATTGTCACTTTGCCTTATTGGATCAGTCCAATAAATATCTGGCTGGCGGTTTAAATAGCGATCAAGCAAAACGAATTACGTCATTGGCACCTTAGGAAACATTATGGCTTCAAATCATTCATCTATTGGTTATAATGATACAAATACAAAGAGCTTTCTATCAGCTTGCACAATTACACAAGAAAGGAGTTCTTGATTCTGGCTCAACCAGTGCCTATTACTCGATTCTCATCGGTCTCACTGCAAGGATGGGAGCAGACTTGGCGCACGTAGCTTCAGTTGTAGCTCTTGAAACCGCATCAACAGCGTAGGGGAGGGGAGGGGAGGGTGAGAGATAAGAAATAAAGGAGAGCAGCTGAATGTTGTAAAAACGCACTAGTAGTACTAACTAGTGAGATTGCAGAAAAAAGTATATAGACCTATGAACTAATTCATTTAACTTTCATATCACAGTAAGTTAATCGGCCGTAATGATCATAACCATACCAAGCAAATCGACTACTACCATACAGACCGTTTAGACTCTGCGAGTAATAATCATACTTGTACCACCATCCACCTCCAATCTGGGCAGCAGTATTCAAGGGCCATCTTCCGTCGTTATCACGGTCCGTTGTTGAAAACCTTCTATAATTTTCATTTTCCCTGAGTGACCCAGAAATCCCTCGAATATGGTTACCCACATAAAAAGTATAGTCATATATTTCACTACTTATGTTAAATTCTTCATAGACTTCTTGATAATGCGTAAGATATGCCGCATTGAACATATCTATGCGCAGAGTTTGGTGTCTGTCGTAAGTCAGTCTATGGATCTTATCATTACCCAGCCAAAACTCGCCTGACAGGTTCCCAAAACCGGTTTTGTATTCGTCCCAGGTACGATTGAAGTCTTCAGATCCGTCTTGTCTTCTCTGGAACACAGTCCACCCCCCACCGTCAGTTGTCATGTCACAGTAGACGTGGAAGGGTCCTCTACCATCAGGGTCGATGAGGTAGGTACCATTGCTGGATCCAACAACAGCAGATTTGATTTCTTTACAATCTGTTAGAATGATAACGTTAGATCGGGTCGTTTTTTAAAATATTCTTTGTATTTATGGTATATACGCTTTCTCTCACTTATGTATAAATTCAGCTTGAGTTTGACGTCTTGGTTTATCCCTCCCCACGAGAGATTTTCTTCCGAGTCGGATTCTCCGATTTTTGAATCACATTTGACTGAAGATTCGTACACAAAGAAAACAAACTGTATATAGCATATAAGTGGTACAATGTAGTGTGTGAGAATGAAGGTGGGCCAAATCGGGAACGTGTCACGTATTTATAGTGAATTTCTTCATATAAACATGATTTATTCATTTGCTTATTCACGTACCAGAACAGTAGGTCAAAGGACATTTTCGCGTCTCTTGTGAAGACGGTCCAATAAAACAGTCATCTGCTCTTGTTTTCTTGGTAACTCCTTTTTTCATCGTACACACTCGCTTTCGTCTGCTAACCTCCACATCACAAGGTGTAGTACTGCACAGTGACCATGGTGACCATTCGCTCCAAGAGTATGACGTCACAATGACTAAAATAGAGATTAGAGTTTAATTTCTGGCTTTCATGGCGGCAATGTCTTTTGTTACGTCATTCAATATGGCCGCCATGTCTTTTCTTACGTCATTCAATATGGTGACCATGTCTTTTCTTACGCTATTCAACATGGCCGCCATGTCTTTTCTTACGTCATTCAATATGGTGGCCATGTCTTTTGTTACGCAATTCAACATGGCCGCCATGTCTTTTCTTACGTCATTCAACATGGCGGCCATGTCTTTTGTTACATCATTTAAAATGGCCGCTATGTCATTTGTTACGTCGTTTCAGCGCCTTGGAAATTATTGCAACCTTGGCCTTTTCCTGACCTAAAATAAAGTATTCATCTTCCTGGTACATGAAATATTTACGAACCTGTTGGTGACTCAGAAGAGTTGACCGTAGGTTCTGTTGTTGTGCGTAGTTGAGTGCTTCTGTTGAAACCTGATATAAAAACCGTGACAAGAGAGAGGAGTTTAGCAACACTGTAGCATCAAACGATCATTTATAGATCAAATTAGAATACTTTTAACATATGGACCGTTTTCGAATTAGTCACGACATACCGCTGTGTTGCTTGATTACAGACTCATTTACTCAGTGTTATAATACCAAGGGTAAAGTAAGGAATGCACAACTTCAACAACACAAACACTTTGAAATTCCACGTGTTCCTTCACTGGAACAAATGAATATTCAAAATAATTCTAAAGGAATCAGTCGAGGCTAACTCTGTACAACAGATAATTCGAAACTGGAGTATTACATGTATAGTGCGCTGTAAGTCAGTACCTTAGATGAATCACTCACAGCTACTAATCATCGAGTTCAAGAAGATTTCAATCCATGCATTCATTGCTGTTTTGACATATCAGTCGAGCAAACTAAAAAGTACTTCCTTCTCACCTGATTGGCTAATCATAGTAAGAACAAAAGGAACAGAAGCCCCTCCACCAATAATAAAAAGGCACAACACTACAGCCATTATCAGCACACAACAGCGACGTCTTCGATGCGAGTTCTCTACCCCAACCAGATGATTCTTCTGCACATCTTCTCGGCCTACTGAAGGATCTTCTTGATCGTTACCACCTTGTACGTCTGGGGGAGCCATCAAAAAGGACAAAATCTGAAACTTTTTCTTAAGTCAGTGCAAGTACGAGAGGTAACCTCTGCAAGGAAGTAGAGGGACCAGACTGGTACTATTCCTAAGATAGGGAATGAAATATGAACCATTCTCTCTATAATCCCATGCTAATCTTTTATATCCAGTAATAACACGATCGACAAGCCATATTTATTGGCAATAGCTTAGACTGATCCAAAAAGGACTTTAAGTCATAGAGTATGATATTCTGTCAATAGGATTGGGATGTTATTGCTGACAGCAACGCAAGTGTCCTGTTCAATATATGATCCATTATTCTCTTTAATGGGTGTAGACCTGAATTCTCTACAAATTAGTTTTTATGTCCATTTGATCTTGAAGAAATACCAAGTTTTGTCATAGCGATAAAATATTTTTCTCTAGAATACAATAAATTATGATTAAATGTGAATATTTATATCTAGTGCTCAATACATGAGTCGTTATCTTTGACAATTACATGTCGCATGAACTTTACAATGGTGTAAAGGGTGCACCGAAACGTTGTTCGTTTTTATCGTTGTCTTTCCTATTACAATGCATGTCCTGTGCATGTAAAAAAAAACTATTTCTTAGCGTCCCTTTAAGTCGAACCAATCGGTCCAAGAGGGCAGCTCTCAAATGGTAACGCGTCAGTTCTTAGGACTGGTTTGGGCCGCGTTTAATGAACTAACACGTGACATTTGAGTAATGGCTGTTCGGTCGTTCCATCGGTTCGACTCAAAGCGCCCTTGGAGGGTCCTTATAATACAATGATCGTTTTTTCTACTGATTAGTTTTTCTTCAGGGAAGGCTGTTTTACAACAGGGGGTGATCAATGAGTGCAGGAGCCGGTGATGTAGTCCATGTTGTCCGGGATCTGACAATCTATATTCACTGAACATAAGTATTTGATAAACAATGTTGTGGAAGATTCAAGGGGACGAATCCCCACTCCTGATATTCATCATCATATTTGTTACGATAAATTGAGGATAAATATATAAGAGAAATGTTTAGCTATAGATTTGCTGTTCTGGGGCTTTTACTAGGAATGCAGGAACGCCAGGCAACATGCATAATTTCGTCCAATACATATTATGTAGTTATATAGGAACTAAACTAAGTCAAAAATCTTTAAAAAATAAAAGATCTACAAAGCTTTCGCTGTTGTATCACAGCGTGGGACAATCACAACAGAGCTAGGCTCCAAACTAAGTGAGAGCCCAAAGATCGAATTAGAATTTAGAAGTGCACAAAAGATGTGGTCCTTTCAGTCAATAGAGCTTGATTGGCTGTCTATCTTACTTGATCTTCATATCACTGTACGTCAAGCTTGGAATACCAGGCCATCGAAAGTAGTAACCATAAAGCCCGTTCAGACTACTATGGCAATAATAATATTCGTACCACCATCCCCCCCTCAGGTCACTAGCACAGTTCACGTGATCTATCATGTCATTATCACGATCCATGGTAGAAAAACCTCTTCCGTTTTCATAGGACACCAGTGATCCTCCACGCCCGTTCATCAATGTACCTACACTCAGAGTATAGTTGTACTTTTCGTTGCTCAATTTGAATTCATCATAGAGAGCAAAGATTTTGTGATATCCCATCTGAGTCATGTCTATTCGCAAGGTCCTGTTCCGCTTGAAGGATGTCAGTCTGTGGATCTTATCATTACCCAGCCAAAACTCGCCTGACAGGTTTCCAAAACCGGTTTTGTATTCGTCCCAGGTACGATTGAAGTCTTCAGATCCGTCTTGTCTTCTCTGGAACACGGTCCACCCCCCACCGTTAGTTTTCATGTCACAGTAGACGTGGAAGGGTCCTCTACCCTCAGGGTCGATCGCGTAGATACCACTTGTGCTGCGAGACTTTCCTTCAGCATTGAGGATTTCTGCACAATCTGGTGGTTTTAATATTGTAATATCGTTAGTTATGTGGGTGCATCGTACAAGAGGCATAGCCCACAAAGCAGAACAGTACCACTGGGATACAAACGTATATTACAAATGATACCATGCACCACGTCCACCTCCATCACCACTAACACTAGCACAAAACAAAACAAAATCACAACATACATGATCAAACGAGTTTTCAATAGCACTGACGGCACTCGGTGGCCAGTGTTTGACCACCATTTGAAGCAGACAATGAGATTCAAAGACTTTTAAAGGCTCTAAGACTTAAACACTACTTAAAACCCACAAAAGACCCCTCGTAGCACGTCAGAATGCAGCTCAGTAGAGGACATGGCAATACCTATCCAGTTCTAGCTGATGAGATTTAAACTCTTTTGTTTCGTCCTCCAAATTGAGTTGCTTTGACATTATACATGCAAGGGGTCTATAGCTCATGTTGCGACGCAGTTCTTACCAAGACAATATGGCAACAAAGGGCAAAGTCTTGTCTCTTCATAATGACCCACACACGTCCTGCCCCGTGGCATACGAACACCATTAGATGACACATTACAGACTCGATCACGTGTACTGAAATAAAACTGACATGATGTATTGCGACACGGTGACCATGACGACCAATCACTCCACCAATAGAATGCATACTTCTCTTGAATGCGTTTTGTGTCTAAAATAGCATATAAAAAAAGTTAAATAATGTAAGCGACGCCTTGTGACGTGGCAAAATATATTTTTTCATAACGCAACCATCATGTCAATGTAGATGTTGATCAGCCTCATCACGCATTCAAAGGAACGGTTGGAATCTTTCCTCATTTCTAAAACATGCCCGGCAAAGAGGTCCCACATTGATTAACAAGAAAGATAAAAAGCCTACCCAGCAAAAATACAAAAAATCTCCGTGGGCAACAAACCTTTCATATTGGCCTCGTTCAGTTCCTGTGCCAATCTTTTCTTCAAATCTAAATGTTCATATAAAAGTAGCATTTTTTATTTTGAGTGTTACGGGCACATGCAATTAAGTTGAGCTATCTAGTATAGACTATGATGATGTAAAATTTGAAAAGACAGCTAGCGTGAATGCCATATAAATAAAGGGTCATCTCCGTCTGTCTAAAGCACTTGCTTTTCTTAACACTATGGGTCGTACAGGATTGGGTCTTCGGTTCGATTCTTGTATTTTATTCTTTTTCTTTTGCTACAACGGTTGTCTCTGGGTTCCACGGTTTCTCTTCCTCCTCCGTAAGAAACTAACATTTGCACGAGTTATGTTTACAAATTGTACGCATATAGTACCTCCATGTTTAAAAAGTTCATAAAAAATAAATAATATTCTTACCTATTTGGCTGAAAATGCAGAGCACAGCAGAGATGACGATGACAACTCCAACCAAAATAAAAATGAAAAACATGAACAGAATAACGGCAAAAAATCGGCCATGTTTTCGATTCTCTACTCCTGTCATAGCTGTCGTCTTCTTCACGTCGTCTTTTGCTGTCTTATTGACGCACTTTTCCTCTTTACTTTGGTTTTCCATCGTGAGAATGAAAAGATCGATTAGTAGACACTTTGTCAAACGTTGACAAATGTATAATTTACCGCGAGCAAAGAATCCGACGCGGATTGCGAAAATGAATCTTGAACTATTGATCGGCAACAGAAAGTATGCGTTAACTTCCCTGGAGGAATATGACACTCTGAACAAAGGATAAGAAATTAATTGAACAAATAAAACAATAATCTTTTATATCCTTTAATAAATCCCTGTTAATTCTTCTAATGAGTATTAATCTCTAGCATGTTGACATTATTGTTCAAAGGGTTACTTGCAGATTAACCTTCAACCTGGAATACGATGTATGTACAATGTATACAGCTATTTTATTGGTGAAGGTTTTGTTGAATTGGCATACCAATCCCGAAATGCACCATGGGTGATGTAGAATACAATCAGCAAAAGGTCACAACGATGTAGAATTTTACAAAACTTTCTAGCTTTGTCTGCACGCTTTTTCGGTAAAGTTTCTTCTGTACATGTGCAAAAATTAGTTACAAATGGAATTTATTATATTTCAAGCTTGGTAAGAATACACTTATTTCAACAAAGTTAGTCACCAAAAACCTAGAAAGCTGAGATCACTGAGCATCATGGGAAACTTTTCATATCAAAAAATCATATATATACAAAGCTTTTTAAATACAAATTGCAGCTCGATGATGCTCAGAAGAGGTGAGACTGTAACCGGTAAAAGATTCGCAAGTCCATGAACAGTTATCAAGCGGTTGAACGTGTAAAAAGAATCTATCCATAATCCTTGTCGGCCTCAGCTTTATAGCTTTTCAGGTGACTAACTTTATTGAAATAAGTGTATGCAAACCGAAGTATGAATGATGCAACAAAAGCTTCATCAACCTTCAATTTGGAATAGCTGTATACGACAAACTAGATATACAACTAGATTATAAAACTGAAATGTTGATATTAATTTACAAATTACTCCTTACAATGACAATATACTTCAGATGATGAATGCTGCCTTTGATTGGATTTTAATGAGGTCTGCAAAAGAAAACTGTTAAAGCATTAAGCTTAAGCCAACATAGGGAAAATAATTGAATAGCTTCACTGATGGCGTTTTCAAATTTATTGGAAGTTATTTGGCGTAAAAATGTAGCTGAAGATCATAGTTGTTGCTAGGTAACAGTCAAAATCATGCTTGTTGCTAGGCAACCGTTAAAATTGAATGCATGTGTCTTGCTTTTCTGAGTCTGGCCTAAAAATCTATGAATTAGACGTGCCATGAATTCCATCAGTTCAGAGATCGCGCCTTATTATAAGGAAATATATTTTATTATACATTGTATATTGTATTAATTGTAACCGTGCAAAATAATTAAAAGGAATAAGTGGAAGTACTGAATGGTTCGGTCTATATGGCTCGAAGTTTCATTTCACTGAATTTCAAAGCCACAAAGCTTCTGTTAAATTGATACCACGTAACAGCAGTCTGATCGTTGATACTACCCTCCACATACATTCCATTGAGATTTGAATCATGACAGTCGCTATACCACCACGCTCCTTTCTTAGAGAGAGCGCAGTTTATTGAATGAACATCATTATCTTTATCCTTTGTCGAAAAGGCCATTCCGTTATGTACTCTTATCAAAGAGTCGCCGGCAGATCCTGAATAGCCTTCGACATTCAGTCTATAATTCAACCCAATGCTAGCCACGTTAAATCTACGATATTGAGCGTATTTCATGTTACCATTCCAATCTTCAAGGTCCACGTGTAAGCTCGATTCGTTCGCTGCTGTCAGTCTGTGTATCTTCTCATTACCCAGCCAAAACTCGCCTGACAGGTTTCCGAAACCGGTTTTATATTCGGTCCAATTACGAAAGAAGTCTTCAGATCCGTCTTGTCTTCTCTGGAACACAGTCCACCCCCCACCGTCAGTTGTCATGTCACAGTAGACTTGGAAGGGGTGCAGACTGTCAGGACGGATAGTATACACACCACTGGTCCTGGAACCACCAGATAGACGCCATTCTTTACAGTCTATGAAGAAAACAACACTTTTGAGTCATTTGATAAGGCGATAATGTGCTTAGTCGAGAATTAAACAAATTCCTTAGTTACCTCGACAAAGATCAAGCTTTCTTGTAAGCACTATTGGTCCCGAGCAGTATGTCCCATGATGCTTTGAGTGCGATAATCGGCACTTGCGCATGCGCCTTTGGTATCCACAAGTAACATTGTGAGGCAACCAAGAGCTCCATTCAGACCAAGAATAAACATCTAGAAAGTAGAAGATGAGATTTTAGATACATTGCATTAACAAATGTTACCGCACTTCACATGTTTAACCTGTTTGTCATGTTTGATCAGGATTCCTGTTTTACCTGTTTGTCATGTTTGATCTGTATTCCTGTTTTACCTGTTTGTCATGTTTGATCTGGATTCCTGTTTTACCTGTTTGTCATGTTTGACCTGGATTCCAGTTTTACCTGTTTGTCATGTTTGATCTGGATTACTGTTTTACCTGTTTGTCATGTTTGAACCGGATTCCTGTTTAACCTTTTCGTCCTGTCGTACTTGTTTTTTTATTACCTGCCTTCTTTCGCAGTTTGTTGCCTGTTTCCCATACCCTGGATATTTTGTGTCATTTGCTTTACCTGCTAATGTTGTTGGGGTTACTTTTGCTGTTGCAGTTGTTATTGCGGTTGCTGTTGTTGCTGGTATTGGTGTTGCTGCTGTTGCTGCTGTTGTTGCTGTTGCTGTTGCTGTTGCTGTTACTGTTACTGTTCTTGTTGCTGTTGCTGTAGTAGAAACGTCCTGAGGTCCTAAAAAGCAAAAAAAAAAAACTTTGAAACTTTGAAAAGTAGAAAGAAAAAAAAATTTAAGGTGCAAACTAGACAAAAAGGTTTGCATATGAATTTGAATTACTAGCTCAAGAGATTTAAATCCCGTATCCCGCTTACCTTCTTGTTGCTTTTCGGGATTCCCTCGAGTACTAATGACAAGTGACGCCGTAATGGCGACTACACTGAGTAAGATAACACCACTGACAATTACTGTTATTGCGATTACTTGGACTCTTCTGAAGGGATGTGAACTTAACACACTTATCTCGTTCTCCGTGCTGGTCGTACTCCTGATCATTGTCTCAGCGGGTGCTTGTAGGTTTGTCGTTGTTAATGACATCACTATTCGTAGAAAAATCACATTGACTAGGACATAAACAAGCGCCTCAAAACTTCAAATACAAAAGAAAACAGTTTCCTAATCTATAAGCTCGATTTATTCATGAAATCTAACGCAGAAAACGTCAATTCCTAAGCTTTATAGGAATTATCTTAGAACTGACTCAGTATAAAATGTTTTCCAGCTTCTGTCAAAGTGAAACGAGTGAAAGTAAGCAAAATAACGATAGGAATACTAATGCACACGGAGGTGACATCTTTTTGATGAGTGTCTTGAACGAACCAGTCGTTAAGGGATTGACAGAATGATTATTGGAATACTATGTGGGCAAAACAAATAATGTGATTGTCGTGTTTCGGGCTCGCTTTAATTGTGTCTTGTCTAAGTACATATGAATATGCATGAACCTATTCCCCCTAATTAACATACATCACACTCCTCCCTTCTTAGCTTAAGGATCGTGGTCAAAAGATATCTAACTATTAACAACTCAAATACACTATAAGTCTTTCTTTTAACCTAATGTCTTCAACGCAATGTTCAGTCTCTTGTTTCTGTTTGTTCCTTTACAGTTCCTTTCTCAATCTTTCCCTTCCACTAGTCTTAGTGGTGGTTTCCGTATCCTAGTTGATCGTCTTAGTGTCTTAACTTCCTTCGGTACTTTCGTGACTTTGGTTGAAGTCCCTGCTTCCGGCTCTTGTGTCGGCATTGTTTTCTGGGTTTCCCCAGGCGGTCTTGCAGAAACATCTTTCTCCTCCTTTGTCTGTATCTTTGGCCTAGGTCTGTCACTTGCTAAGGTACCTCCACTTAATTCTGTCTCTATGTCGCGCTGTGGCACTTGATCTCTCGACCGATCGGGTACTATCTCTGGTCCATCTGTCATAAGAACGGATCTCCTCAGATGATCCACGTGTCTCTTCCACACTCTTCCGTCCTGTAACACTACTACATACGATTTTCGTCCTGTCCGCTCTACAATAGTACTTGACCACCATGTCTCCTCCTTTCTTGGGTCTTTCACCAGCACTGGTTCTCCAGCGTAGAACTCTCGTAGCTTAACTTCCTTGTCGTGATACTGCTTCTGCTTACTTTGCATGTTCACTACCTTGTTTTCTGGGCTTGGTCGTACTAGAGCTAATCTTGTACGGAGTTCTCGTCCCATGAATAAGCTTGCTGGTGTACATCCAGTCGTTGGGTGTTTGGTAGTACGGTATGCCAAAAGGAAACGATCTATCTGTAGCTGCAAGTTTCGTCCTGGTGACTTACTTACCTTAAGGCTTCTCTTGAATGTTTGTACCATCCACTCTGCAGCTCCGTTGCTAGCAGGGTGGTAAGGTGCTACCTTGATGTGTTTCACACCGTTTTTCTTGAGAAAAACTTCGAATTCTTCACTTCTAAACTGTGGTCCGTTGTCACTAACTATTTGTACTGGGATTCCATACTTGCTGAACAGGTCTCGGAGGACTTCAATCGTTGCTGCTGCTGTAGTACTCTTCATGAGGATGATTTCGGGCCATTTTGAATGTGCGTCCACTACTACCAAGTAGTTCTTGCCTTCTTTCTCTGCAAAGTCAATATGCACTCTGCACCATGGTGTATTCGGCCACAACAATGGCATTAATGGTGCAACCGTTGGTACACTCCTTGTCTGCTGACACCTGTGACAGTGTCTGACCGTGTACTCTATGTCCTCATCTATTTTCGGCCACCATATGTAGCTCCTCGCCATCTCCTTCATACGTACCATCCCGGGGTGAGCCGTATGCAGTTCCTCTAGCATCCCTTCACGGTGTTTACTGGGAATAACCACTCGTAATCCCCACATCAAACAGTCTTGCTCGATGGATAACTCGTGCTTACGTTGGACGTATGGCTTTAGCCGCATGTCGTCTACTTCTGTTGGCCATCCAGATCGCGTGTACTCCAAGACTCTGGATAGCACAGGATCAGTTCGGATTGCCTTTCTGATTGATGTGCTTGTGATGGGTAGTCCTTCGATGAACTTGCTCTCTACGTTGTAGATAGAGTTTTCCCTCGTTGATGAACCTGTGGCTAACAATGGCAATCTGGATAATGCATCCGCTGTTGCATTTTCTTTAGATGGAATGAACTTTAGATTGTAGTTGAAGGCTGATAGGGTTAAAGCCCATCTTTGTAACCTTTGTGCTGCTAACGTTGGCACGGCTGTTTTGGGACCTAAGATCCTTTCTAACGGTTTGTGATCAGTCAATATTGTGAATTGCCTTCCCCATAAGTAACTATGGAATCTCTTGACACCAAAAATTACTGCTAGCGCTTCCTTGTCCAGCTGACTGTAGCCTTTCTCGTGTTTGTTCAGTGTCCGCGATGCATAGGCTATTGGCCTTTGCGATCCGTCGTCGTATTTGTGCATGATGACTGCCCCCAGTCCATATGGAGAGGCGTCTGTTGCTATCAACAGCGGCAGTTTAGGGTCGTAATGCGCTAGTACTTTCCTTGAGGTAAGTTCTTGCTTTATTTTCTTGAAAGCTGACTCACATTCCGGCGTCCACTTCCACTCCTTGTTGCCCAGGAGGTCGTTCAATGGGTGTATAACACTTGACAGGTTCGGTAAGAACTTTGCGTGAAAATTCAGCATTCACAGCCACGAACGCAGTTCTGTTACATTCTTGGGTGCTGGGGCCTTCGTCACCGCTTCTACCTTTTTCTCCGTTGGTTGGATACCTGCCGCTGATATTTTTACTCCCATGTAGACTACTGAATCTTTCATGAATTCGCACTTCTCTGGCTTCACTCTCAGACCATATTTCTTGAATCTCTTGAAAACCTCTTCCAACGTTTCCAAGTGTTCCTTATCATTGCGACCGGTTACTAGAACATCATCCATGATACCACATGTGTGGTTTAAGCCTGCTAATACTTGGTCAATGAACCGCTGCCAGATTGCTGGGTTTGACGATATACCATAGGGTAAGCGCGTATACCTGAATAGTCCCTTAGGCGTGTTTATTGTGACTAAGTTCTGGGACTCCACGTCGAGTAGCATCTGTTGATACGCACACTTCAGGTCAATCTTCGAGAACTGCTTTCCGCCTGCCATCTTGGTCTGGAGTTCTTCCGGTGTTGGTATCGGGTATTGTTCTGTATGAATTGCTTGATTCACGGTGCATTTGTAGTCCCCACATAGACGTACCGTTCCGTCGGTCTTGGGTACAACCACTAAAGGAGTTGACCACTCACTGAATTCTACAGCTTCTATGATTCCTTCTTGCTTCATCCTGTCGATTTCCTTCTCGACTGCTGGTCTAAGAGAGAATGGCACCGGGCGTGCCTTCAGGTGAATTGGTGCAACATCGGGTTTTACATGCAAAGTTGCCTTCGTTCCTTGTATAGTTCCTAGTTCTGGTTTGAAGATATCTGCGTACCTCGATTTCAGCTCCTCAACTGGTTCCGACCTCGAGTGGTAATGCACTTGCGTGAACAAGTTCTGCCAGTCCAGCTTGATGGCTCTGAGCCAGGATCGTCCCAGCAGGGGTGGAGCATACTTGTCTGCCTCAACAATGACTATCGGTAAAGCTGCAGACTGTCCCTGGTATTCGACATCTACCAGAATCTCTCCTGCTGTCTTCAAGGGTGTTCCCGCATATCCGCGAAGGCTTCGCGTTGTCTTCTTCAGCGGAATATGTCGAAGGTATTTCTCGTAATCCTTCATTGTCATGATGGAAACTGCTGCTCCGGTATCTAGCTCCATTTCTACCTTTGATCCTTCCATTAAGATCGGTATCTTGATCGTTCCTGTAAATTCTTGATGATCTACCTTAATCTTCTTCTTCACGTCCTCGTTGATCTCTACTGCATTTACTGGGTCGTACGGATCTGTATCCGACTCACTCTCTTCCACTTCGCTCGGCGTCTTGTAGTCGTCGTCTTGGTTAACGCTCTCTTCTACGAAGCGTACAGGTTGTTTGCCCTTCGTGGCTTTGTTTTCCTTCCTTACGTTGTCATTACCTCGGCCTTGCCCCTGTTTGTTCCTACATTGCGACTTTAGATGACCAATTTCATTACATTTGAAGCACTTAGCGTTTTTATACCTGCATTCCGCAGAGCTATGATTCTTCATTCCGCACCGTCCGCATTTCCTTTCCGATTCCGTTGACTTTTTTACCATTCTTCGATTTCCCCGATAGCTCACTATCTTATACTTCAAACTCATTAATATTAGTATTGTTTTCAGGGGGGAAAAATCTGACGGTAAAGAAATGCAGATATTTTTCGATGAAACAATCCTGAAATCAAATGTCTATCATTATTACAATAGCAACCATCCAAACCTAGCTTTTTGGGTTCCCTTTGGTCTGGATTCGTTACCGCATCCCACTTGCTGTCTGCCGGCTCTAAAGAAATCCGCTGACCTGAACCTACAGGCGCGCTAGGAATTTTAAAATCAAACAAAAATGAAATAAACTTTTTAGTGAAAATATTGTCATTTAAACACTCGAGGTTAAAAGAATTCGATAAGCGAGATAAAAGATTACATAGTACTTATGTGAGCCGGCGAAATAAGCCGCTGACCAGTCTCACACAGCTAATATACATCACTACAGTGATTTTCAAATTTTATGTTTTTATTTAATGTATTATTTTTTAACACTAGACATTTTAGAATTCATACGAGGCGTTCAAATCTATAATGACAATCAAACGAGTGTGATTTTCTAGTGAACAAAATATAATCTTGGCTAGGATTTACAGCGAAGTTTTTCGTAGTCTTTTTCACTCCACACTCTGGCTTTAACATCAAAAGGCTTATAATGAGTAGGACTACGGTAACCAGGGTAACCAACAACAAACCCACTAATTTCAAAATTTACTCCTACATTCGAAACAACATTAAGGGTGTAGTGACCCGGCTTTACATCGGTTGCCAAGGGATACAAACGAGTTTGAGACCATCTGTTTCCACATTTTTGGGTTGAAAATTTCACCTCCGTCTTGGGGACTTCACTCAGCCACATTTTCACGGACGTCGTTTTGTGGATCATTCGGAAAATCACCATTACAGACCGGAGGGACTCCTTGGAAGAGTAGGGGAGATTTGGTATGTTTAACTTGACCTGGAGATGTTTTCTGCCTCGTTTGGCGAGGTAACCTGAGTACGAATCAGAACGTATAGCTGTATGCCACTTGGCGTCCTGCTTCGACTCTTCCCTCGTGATCCAGTGGAATCCTTTGGACTTGACAACTTCGGCAGACAATGTTTGATTCAAAGGGATCTTCCAGTTTGGTGTCAGGTACGTTAAACACAACGAGTTGGCTAGTTGAAAATCGTTGATCGAAGAATCAAGAAACAAAGGCTTTATGCGCAAAGGGCCATCATTTTCTTCTTCCCTCGGGGTAAACGTTTTCGAAATTTTAGTCGAATTATAATACTGACTGAATATTTTCTCCATATACTGAATAACCAATGATATAACTTGCGCATGCGCCTTAAATCCAACATGCAAGCCGTCGGCGCTGAACATGTTTTTTTCCATTTTCATCTTTTGTCGTTTGCCAGACTTGGTCAGCGGACACACGAAATGGCGCCAACTGAAAGAAAGTACCCCATAATGCTTTGCCAGCTCTGCATATCCAAGGTCTTCCATGTTTAAACAATCAGTATTTGTGATTTTCCTCTCGTAAAGACTTCTGTCCACCAAGTTGAAATATATTACCAGCGGTTTCGTAGGTAGCGCGAGAAGTCTACGAGTCAACAGCTCCATGGACTTTGCAGCCTCACCATATTTATATCCATAATCATTGATTGCCAGTTCAACCAATACGATGTCTGGTTGAATTTTGGGTAAAAAATTTTGAAAGCAAAACGCGAAAAAATCGCTTCCGGTTCCGCCGATGGCCATTTTGTATGACGTCAGCTTGGAGCCAGTCTTCTCGTAGATAATTTTATTCCACCAATCAGTGAATAGATTGTAGTACATTCGATGGGCTTTCTCGACTCCTCCGCCAGCAGAGTTTGAACCTCCTATTGTGATCATATTCAACGGACGTCGACCAAAAGCCTTCGCTAAGAGGCCTTGAAGTGCCGACGGCAGTTTGTCAGTAGTTGGCTGTTGAGCTGATGTCCTTTGGTCGTCTGCTGGCATGCTTTACATGAAAACAAAGGACGAAAAGCATTACTAAAAGACAGTTAAAGTTTTTAGTATAAGAATTATCTAAGTACTGTTTAATAAACGAGCAGGAGTGTTTTATCGGGTATAAAACACGAGGCGCAGCCGAGTGGTTTTAGACCCGATAAACCACGATCTGCGAGATTATTGAACGGCTTAGAAAACTTATGATGTTTGTTCTCATTGTGTACCGATTTTTTTACGAAATGAACCAAGTTTGATAGAGAAAATCCAAGTTAAAGTTTATGCAAATGAAGACAAATCTTTATCAGATATAAAATCACCTTCATGGTCATGATTTCTATTGTGTTTTCTTCATGAATTATTAATGAGTTTTCTAATATCCATCAGTTATCTTTAAGCTAGTGTAATTTTCTTGTATTAAATAAAATTTCTTGCATGTAAACGTACTTGAAGCTGTAGTCTTTATATAAAGACATATATGTCTATAAAGATCGATTACTTGAACATAACCGTTAATGAAGAACACTTTATCGGGTATACTACAGGTCGCAATCCAATGGGAACAAAGGCCGATGAATTATTCAATATATTCTAATCCGTATTCATGTCATATTAATTTGATAATAAGTAGGTTCTTAACAAACGGAGAATTGAATGCAAAAGACAATAAAATCTAAGAATTAAGACGTTGATGTTTAGTATAGTGTTTACATAAGTGTTTCTGCTAACACGGATTAAAACCAAAAAAAGATAAAAAATCAGCAAACATTTGTAAGGTATTTTTTAAGATATATCTGATCACCTCATCGAAGTTGGAAATATTAAAAACGAGTACAGAAAAACGCCAAAGATGGAAAACAAAAAACTTGTATTATGAAGTCTTACCCTACACCGTACAGTACCTCATCTCATGAATTAAGTAAATATGATCTTGTTTTTTGATATCTTCTTCTCAATTTCACGCCTCATACTGTTGTATTTACCTTGTTTGTCGAGAGCGTTCAGCTTTGCTCTTTCTATCGATCTTCAGCTCTGAATCTTTTGTAGCAGATCTCTTTGAAGAACATTCCTTTGCATTCACTTCATTAAAAAGAAAGAGAAATAAGATGAAATAAGAAAAATTGCAAGCCTTCATTGTCTAAGTTTACACAATACCAGGGAACAAGCAAATGAACACTGATTGCTACGAAGGGGAAGATTTCACCGGTACCTACTAAAAAAGTCATTGCGCATTTGGTGGCTTATTCACGGTTCATAAAATCTCCGCATGGCGTCCGACATAGACCGACCGAATGCGAATATAGCCAACGTTTAATTCTAGATTTTTATTTATTTATTTTTTCATATCGTTTTAGCCTATAATCTTAAAGAGCTCGAGTTGAAAAATATCACAAATTCTTTAAAAAATATTGAGAAAACATTTACCACACCAGAAAGGGTCTACAATAGGACTTTTTGCAATAGATTGACACGTGATTGTTACTGCATGGAAAAAAAATTTGGACTTTCTTCATACGAAATTTTTTGGCTGGATTACTAATGTCGTATCTAACACCTTTCCCGAAATCCTTTTTTCCCCTCATAAGATACGTTCGATTTAAAGTTTGTTTGCCATCCAGCAGAGCTTCCCCAAGTGACCTGAGCTGAATTGATTCGTTATCAAAGAGATATATCAGCACGTTACTGTTTGTTGCAAAAGGATTGTCATGAATAAACATACCAAACTTCTGTAATTTTGATTCCAAATGACCTCATTGAAATTTTGAGAATAGCGTTCTATCTTTCCAAAACACACCTTTTTGCTTGCAATACTATGTTGGATTTTTCTTGGGTAAGTAGTTTGGAAAACATGAAGAAAAGAAAGCACTAGTTCAGGTTCCTCTGATGGCCATTTTGTATGACGTCAATTTTCAAGCCCGCGAGCAATCTAGTAAATAATTTCATTCCACCAATGAGTGAAAAGATTGTAGAACAGTTGATTGGCTTCCTAAAGATTCAAATATTTTTATTTTCCCCAAGTTATAGTGTTAAGGTAAAATTAACACGAAAAAAAAAGAGATTTAAATTGCATCGGGATCCATTGTTTGAAATGCGTATGCCATGCAGAGAATGTCAGTGAAGCTAGACGGTTGACCCGAGCACGTAAACGACTGGTTAAACAGGTGTAGCAAACATGTGTGACGGCACCCTGTTTTAAAAAAGACAGGTGTGCTCACTTGAATGAATTTGAAAAAAAATCTGACGGAAAAGAAATGCCGGATCATAGCAGATAGTTTTCGATGATTATCATTATTACAAAAGCAACCATCCAAACCTAGCTTTTTGGGCTCCCTGTGGTCTGGATTTGTTACCGCATCCCACTTGCTGTCTGCGGGCTCTAAAGAAATCCGCTGACCGGAACCCACAGGCGCGCTAGGAATTTTAAAATCAAACAAAAATGAAATACCATTGAAAGCAATAAACGTTTTAATGAAAATATTGCCATTTAAACATTTGAGGTTAAGAGATTTTGATAAGCGATATAAAAGATTACATAGTATTTATGTGAGCCGGCGAAATAAGCCGCTGACCAGTCTCACACAGCTAACATACATCACCACAGTGATTTTCAAATTTTATGATTTTATTTAATGTATTATTTTTTAACACTTAACTTTTTAGAATTCATACGAGGCGTTCAAATCTATAATGACAGTCAAACGAGTGTGTTTTCCTCGTATTACGATGAGTCGTTCATCGTTAAAGGTAGTAAACAAAATATATTATTGGTTAGGATTTACAGCGAAGTTTTTCGTAGTCTTTTTCACTCCACACTCTGGCTTTAACATCAAAAGGCTTATAATGAGTAGGACTACGGTAACCAGGGTAACCAACAACAAACCCACTAATTTCAAAATTTACTCCTACATTCGAAACAACATTAAGGGTGTAGTGACCCGGCTTTACATCGGTTGCCAAGGGATACAAACGAGTTTGAGACCAACTTTCTCCACATTTTTTGGTTGAGAATTTCACCTCCGTCTTGGGGACTTCACTCAGCCACATTTTCACGGACGTCGTTTTGTGGATCATTCGGAAAATCACCATTACAGACCGCAAGGACTTCTGGGAAGAGTAGGGGAGATTTGGTATGTTTAACTTGACCTGGAGATGTTTTCTGCCTCGTTTGGCGAGGTAACCTGAGTACGAATCAGAACGTATAGCTGTATGCCACTTGGAGTCCTGTTTCGACTTTTCCCTCGTGATCCAGTGGAATCCTTTGAACTTGACGACTTCGGCAGACAATGTTTGATTCAAAGGGATCTTCCAGTTTGGTGTCAGGTACGTTAAACACGATGAGTTAGCTAGTTGAAAATCGTTGATTGAAGAATCAAGAAACAAAGGCTTTATGCGCAAAGGGCCATCATTTTCTTCTTCCCTCGGGGTAAACGTTTTCGAAATTTTAGTCGAATTATAATACTGACTGAATATTTTCTCCATATACTGAATAACCAATGATATAACTTGCGCATGCGCCTTAAATCCAACATGGAAGCCGTCGGCGCCGAACATGTTTTTTTCTATTTTCATCTTTTGCCGTTTGCCAGACTTGGTCAGCGGACACACGAAATGGCGCCAACTGAAAGAAAGTACCCCATAATGCTTTGCCAGCTCTGCATATCCAAGGTCTTCCATGTTTAAACAATCAGTATTTGTGATTTTCCTCTCGTAAAGACTTCTGTCCACCAAGTTGATATATATTACCAGCGGTTTCGTTGGTAGCGCGAGAAGTCTACGAGTCAACAGCTCCATGGACTTTGCAGCCTCACCATATTTATATCCATAATCATTGATTGCCAGTTCAACCAATACGATGTCTGGTAGAATTTTGGGTAAAAAATTTTGAAAGCAAAACGCGAAAAAATCGCTTCCGGTTCCGCCGATGGCCATTTTGTATGACGTCAGCTTGGAGCCAGTCTTCTCGTAGATAATTTTATTCCACCAATCAGTGAATAGATTGTAGTACATTCGATGGGCTTTCTCGACTCCTCCGCCAGCAGAGTTTGAACCTCCTATTGTGATCATATTCAACGGACGTCGACCAAAAGCCTTCGCTAAGAGGCCTTGAAGTGCCGACGGCAGTTTGTCAATAGTTGGCTGTTGAGCTGATGTCCTTTGGTCGTCTGCTGGCATGCTTATCATGAAAACAAAGGACGAAAAGCATTACTAAAAGACAGTTAAAGTTTTTAGTATAAGAATTATCTAATATCCATCAGTTATCTTTAAGCTAGGTGTAATTTTCTTGTATTAAAAATGATTAAAGTAGTATGATTTTCTCTTTCGGGGGCGCAGGTCGACGTCAGATTTTCCGAAGTCGTCTGCATGTAATCGTACTTGAAGCTGTAGTCTTCATATAAAGACATATATGTCTATAAAGATTACTTGAACATAACCGCTAATGAAGAAAACTTTATCGGGTATACTACAGGTCGCAATCCAATGGGAACAAAGGCCGATGAATTATTCAATATATTCTAATCCGTATTCATGTCATATTAATTTGATAATAAGTAGGTCCTTAACAAACGAAGAATTGAATGCAAAAAATAAATAAAATCTAAGAATTAAGACGTTGATGTTTAGTATAGTGTTTACATAAGTGTTTCTGCTAACACGGATTAAAACCAAAAAAAGATAAAAAATCAGCAAACATTTGTAAGGTATTTTTTAAGATATATCTGATCACCTCATCGAAGTTGGAAATATTAAAAACGAGTACAGAAAAACGCCAAAGATGGAAAACAAAAAACTTGTATTATGAAGTCTTACTTTACACCGTACAGTACCTCATCTCATGAATTAAGTAAATATGATCTTGTTTTTTGATATCTTCTTCTCAATTTCACGCCTCAGACTGTCGTATTTACCTTGTTTGTCGAGAGTGTTCAGCTTTGCTCTTTCTATCGATCTTCAATTCTGAATCTCTTGTAGCAGATCTCTTTGAAGAACATTCCTTTGCATTCACTTCATTAAAAAGAAAGAGAAATAAGATGAAATAAAAAAAGTTGCAAGCCTTCATTGTCTAAGCTTACATGATATCAGGGAACAAGCAATTGAAAACTGATTGGTACGAAGCGGAAGATTTCACCGGTACCTACTAAAAAAGTCATTGCGCATTTGGTGGTTTATTCACGGTTCATAAAATCTCCGCATTGCGCCCGACATAGACCGACCGAATGCGAATATAGCCAACGTTTAATTCTAGATTTGAATTAACTTTTTTTCATATCGTTCTAGCCTATAATCTTAAAGAGCTCGAGTTGAAAAATATCACAAATTCTTTAAAAAATATTGAGAAAAAATTTACCACACCAGAAAGGGTCTACAATAGGACTTTTGCAATAGATTGACACGTGAAATTTGGACTAATTCCTTTATACGAAATTTTTTGGCTGGATTACTAATGTCGTTTCTAACACCTTTCCCGAAATCCTTTTTTCCCCTCATAAGATACTTTCGATTTAAAGTTTGTTTGTCATCCAGCAGAGCCTCCCCAAGGGACCTGAGCTGAATTGATTCGTTATCAAAGTGATATATCAGCACGTTACTGTTTGTTGCGAAAGGATTCTCATGACTAAACGTACCGAACTTCTCAGTGTAATTTTGATTCCAAATGACCTCATTGAAATTTTGAGAATAGCGTTCAATCTTTCCAAAACACACCTTTCTGCTTGCAATACAATGTTGGATTTTTCTTGGGTAAGTAGTTTGGAAAACATGAAGAAAAGAAAGCACTAGTTCAGGTTCCTCTGATGGCCATTTTGTATGACGTCAATTTTCAAGCCCGCGCGCGTTCTAGTAGATAATCTCATTCCACCAATGAGTGAAAAGATTGTAGTACAGTTGATTGGCTTCCCAAAGGTTTCAAAGATTTTTATTTTCCCCAAGTTATAGTGTTAAGGTAAAATTAACACGAAAAAAAAAAAAGAGATTTAAATTGCATCGGGATCCATTGTTTGAAATGCGTACGCCATGCAGAGAATGTCGGTGAAGCTAGACGGTTGACCCGAACACGTAAACGACTGGTTAAACAGGTGTAGCAAGCATGTGTGACGGCACCCTGTTTTAAAAAAGACAGGTGTGCTCACTTGAATGAATTTTTTAACTTCAGTGGTATTATGCGCTAACTATGTTTACTATAGTTACTATAGTTACTATGGTTAGTATAGTTACTATGCTTACTATAGTTACTATGATTACTATGATTACTATGGTTACTGTCGTTACTATGATTACTATAGTTACTATGGTTACTATGGTTACTATGGTTAGTATAGTTACTATACTTAGTATAATTATGCTTACTATAGTTACTATGTTTACTATGGTTACTGTCGTTACTATGGTTACTATTGTTACTATGGTTACATGTTTGGCTCCGGTAACCATAGTAATAAGGAGACATAATCATGGTTCTCATGGTTATTTAGTGTCCTCCGATGTTGTCAACAGCGCCATCTCTGGTAATCCCTAAGGCTCCACACACTGTATCGCACATCTAAAGGTTTATAGCCCTCGTAGTCATGGTAACCAGGATATCCAATCACGAGCCCGCTGAACATAACCCTCCCTTCTAGCCTCGATAAAATATTAAGGGTGTATAAACCAGGAGATATATTGGTTGCTATGGGGTACATATGAGTCCGTAACCTTGTAGCATTACATTTAATGACCTTGTTGATTTTTACTGAAGAAGAGCGTTCGTCGTTAAGCCACATTTCGACAGATGTCGTCGCGGGAACATTCTGTAAGATGACAGTCACTGAACTCAAGGGTGATTCTCTGCTAGGGACTTCGAATTGAACTTGTAAAAAACTGTTACTTGATTGACTGGACCATCCCGCCGAAGCATCAGATCTCTTTGCACCGTGAGGTGTGTACTGACGAATGGATTTGCTCGGGGGAACGAAAACAAAACCTACAGACTGACTGATGTTAGCAGTGAGCGTTTGTTTGAGAGGGATTTTCCAATTCGGCGTTAGATATGACAAACACAAGGCGCTAGTTAATTCAAAATTAGTCATATAAGAGTCTAAAAACAATGGATTGATCAGTGGATTCTGTTCTATTTTTGTCCGAAAACCTTGGTTGCTTCTGTTGAAAAATTTATAGTTGGAAAGGCTCTTATTGAAATAGTCTATCAGCATGGATGCAATTAGCGCATGTGCTCTGAAGCCAATGTGCGCTGTCCCATCCGTACTGAACATATTAGGCTCAGCTCTCATTTTCTGCCGCTTGCCAGAACAGGTCAGCTGACATACAAAATTGCGCATGCTAAAAGACATTATCCCATAATGCTCTGCTAGCTGTGTAAATCCAAGGTCTTCCATGTTTAAACAGTCAGGATTTGTGACATCTTTCCCAAACAAACCTCTATTGACCACGTGCACATACATCACGAGGGGTTTCGACGGCAGTGAAAGAAGTCTACGAGTCAATAGCTCCATGGGCTTAGCAGCCTCGCCATATTTATATCCATATTTATATGATAAGGGTTATTTGTATAGTTTAAGCTATCGTCACTTGCCAAAATTAATTTTCAAGTATCGTC
This sequence comes from Actinia tenebrosa, assembly GCF_029948245.1. NCBI lineage: Eukaryota > Metazoa > Cnidaria > Anthozoa > Actiniaria > Actiniidae > Actinia > Actinia tenebrosa. The sequence goes on along the minus strand of NW_028292572.1, from coordinate 9,813,036 downwards.
AAAACTGTTACCTTAATAATAATAATATAATATGATTTATATAGCGCCTATACAAGTCGGCTCTAAGCGCTGTAAAATATATATAAATTATAATTCAAAAGCTAGTTTAAACAAATGAGTCTTAAGGTCTTTCTTAAAAGTTTTTAGACATGAAGTGTTTCTAAGAGGAGACGGTAGTGAATTCCATAGAACAGGAGCAGACACAGAAAAACAACGATAACCATAAGATTTAAGATTGTACGGACAAGTAACAAGAAGCAGTTCCTTGGATGAGCGGAGAGTTCTTTTAGGTTTATACACAGTTATGAGATCAGACAAGTAGACAGGAGCCAGACCATGAAGTGCTTTGAAAGTGAGGAGTAGAATCTTGAAATTGATGCGATGTTTCACAGGAAGCCAATGCAGAGAACAAAGGACAGGAGTGATGTGATTATACTTCTTGGAGAGAGTTACAAGACGAGCAGCAGAGTTCAAAACATATTGTAATTTATCAATTTGAGCATTAGGTAAACCATATAGAAGAGAATTACAATTATCAAGCCTGGATGTCACAAAAGCATGGACAAGTCTTTCAGTAGTATGGACGGAGATAAATTTACGAATACGAGCAATGTTACGCAAATGATAGAACGACGTCTTACAGATATTATTAACATGAGGAACCATTGACATCACAGAATCAAAGATTACGCCAATATTTCTTTCATTACAGGATGGTTTGATAACCTGATCGCCAAAGTGTAGAAGAGGAGTAGACAGATGAGGATTATACTTCGAGGACAAGATAAGGAGTTTAGTTTTTTCTTTGTTAAGTTTAAGTTTATTTTCAGTCATCCAGTCATTTATTTCACAGAGACAGGCTTCAATTCTTTTTATGGTTAAGTCAGTAGAAATATCATCATTGCAACTGAAAGGCATAAATAATTGGGTGTCATCAGCGAAGAAATGGAAGGACATTTTGTGACGACGGAGAATATCAGCTAGTGGTGACGTGTACAACAAGTAGAGAAGCGGACCAAGGACCGAACCTTGGGTACACCACAATTTATATCAACAATTTTAGAGAACGAACCATGAACAGAAACATACTGCAAACGATTACAGAGATATGACTTAAACCATTTAAGAGCTGTTCCACAAATTCCAAACTTTGAATACATACGATCAAGAAGAATAGTGTGATCAACAGTGTCAAAAGCTGCAGATAGATCCAGAAGAACCATAGCAACACCAGAACGATTATCAATTTCTTTAAGGATGTCATTATGGACACGAGTCAGGGCAGTTTCACAGCTATGAAGTTGTTTATAAGCAGACTGAAGAGGTTCATGCATGTTGTTAGATGACAAATAAGCACAAAGTTGATCAGCAACAACTTTTCCAATAATTTTAGAGACAGTCTTAAGATTTGATACAGGACGGTAATTAACGAGTTTTTCATGATCCAACAATGATTTCTTAAGAAGAGGTTTGACAATACCAGTTTTTAAAGAAGGAGGGACAGAACCATTTATGAGAGATGAGTTGACAATCCTACAGATAACAGGCAGAAGAGAAGCAGATTTATCTTGAAGGAGACTAGCAGGAAGAGGATCAAGCTCACAGGACTTTGACATCAATTTACTGGAGAGTTTAGTTAGCTCATCAATAGTCACGGGAGAGAAAGAGTCCAATCTACACCTAGTTGTACTGGAGTCCAATTCAGAGACAACAAGAGTTGACATAGAATTTTCAGAAGTAGGAAAACCATTACGAATATTGATAATTTTATCTTTAAAATAATCGACAAAAGTATCAGCGAGAACTTGCGACGAAGAAGAAGATGGTAGCTTTTTTTCAGGAGTTAAATGTAGCATATGATCAATAGATTTGAAGATTGCGTGACAATCAGAACCAGCATCAGAGATTAAATTTGAGTAGAAATTCATTTTAGCTTCGAATATTAACTTTTTCACGAGGTTACTTTGTTCAATATACAATTCACGATCAATGGCTAGTTTAGATTTTCGCCAGCGCCTTTCAAGCTTTCTTTTCTTGATTTTATTTGTTTTTATGACGTCATTATACCAGGGTGCTTTCAGGCGTTGCGTGACAATTTTAGTACATAACGGGGCATGTTTATCAAGCAATGATTTCAGAACAGAGTCATATTGAAGGCAGAGATCATCTAAGTCAGCAGCAGGAGATTGTATTAATGACGATTGAGATAAATCACGGCTAAAATGATCCATATCAATAGAACGAATTTTACGATAGGCCAGAGTACGTATAGAAGCACAGGGTCTGGTGACAGCTAACTTACAATGGACAGCAAAATGATCAGACAACACAGGATCACGGATATAAACATTCTTAACAAGCAAGTCATCATTCCTAGATATCAGGAGATCAAGAACATGATTGTTTTTGTGAGTAGGTTCAGCCAAGTTATTCAAGATAGATAAATTAAAACAATCAAGTAAATCAGTAAAACGAACAGCGTAGACATCATTTGGGTTATCAACATGGAAATTAAAATCACCAACAATTAACAGTTTACCATTGAACATAGAAAGAGATTCAAGCAGCGACGAAAATTCTTGGAAGAACTTAGAAGTTGATGAATTATTTTTCAAAGTAGGCGGCGGTCTTGTGTTCGTTTTGATTGCAATAGCTTTTGTTTAATACCTGTCTGCCAGCAAAAATCTTAAAGTTGATGTCTAGTTATTACTTGATTTCAAATATAGATTAATATTTTTAAAAAGCACCAATCTGTCGGTACTCATAGGATCTTGTCTCATAATGAATAAATTCTCGTAATACAATACCTTGTCAAATGTTGTGAAGCAGCATAGTTGTACTCCCTCGTCATGCTCGCCTTTTTTCTTATTTGCATCGCACCCAATTTCCAAACCAAAACGCTCAGAAAAACTAAGAAACATCTGTATTTTTCTTTCATTTTTTTCTTGAATATTGTCTATTCCCCTTTTGCTGCTTTTAAATAGAAGGCTTCCAACGTTACTTTTGTTTCGTTATGCCTTGTTCATGCATGATAGCGTTGGAATAATCGGAGCTTAGTAGTGTCATGTTCAAACTAGTATTTAATTCATGGCTCACTGATTATAGTGCTACTATGATGAAATTTCTGACTTGCTCTTTTTTTGCCTGGATTGAAAGGCATTTGATGATGTGAAATATCACTTTCCTTTTCCAAAAAAAATTTTTTCCCTTCAAAAGACATTGGAGTTTTAAAATGGTGGCCATTTTTGCTGATGACGTCATGTTCTCACATACTTGAGCAGCCTAAGCTAAGCTAAGCTATATCTCATCCCAATTTGACATAGCGCTTTTTAAATGCGAGCGCTGATTGGCTAGAAGTGATGTATACAAGCGGGTATTTCAGGTTAATATTCCAGTGTTGTCATGGTGATGTGGTTTCTAAATTTGTTTGAATTTTTGTGAATTTCTCCCTCTGGATATATGTTCTCAAAGATGTCACAGAATTCAGGCTCCGAATCTCAAACCCTTGACTGCAAAGCTATCGCTATGGCTATGATATCTAAGCCAATGAATTTTACTATAGAATCAACCAAATTTATACAGACAATTGAAATCTTTGACAAAAGATCAAAAGGAACAACTTTAGTAACTTGCCTGGCAAGTTTACGGAAATCGAAAAAAGCGATTTCAGTTCATTTTTCAAAACGACTAGTGAAATGGTGACGCAACACTACGATACTTAACAAACTTTCCCTGAGTCTAGAAAGAGGGTTTTCGGCTACATGAACTAATTGCTTTGGATCGTTATATTTTGCTGCCACAAAGAAACTTCCGACTGCCTTTATTTCTAAACGCGTCCATAGAAATCGTCGAAATTTCGTTACCTTCAAGATAATCATTTCAACTTGAAGTGCTCTTAAACCATTTTTTTAAACAGACGTCTTATTTCGATGAAATGGCTCGCTGAAATAGGAATGTATAAAATGTGACTGTGTTGTTATGGTAACCCTGGTCGTAATGAAATGTAAACTTGACTTGTTTATAATGATTTCTTTCAAATTAGCATGTCGGTTCCGATGCATTTCCCGATCAAAAATAGAGCCACTTTGAACAAGATTACAGCGGGACTGATAAGACTACTTTCACGATACGGCGGCCATCTTGTCAGGCGGTAAAGACTTAATTTATCTTTTGCTGCATTTTCTTCTGGTAAGCTGTCGATATCAATGGACTTCATTAATTTAACGAACCTTCTATTTGTCCCCTGGACGCAATATAATGCCTCGCAATCCAATATGGCCACCGTATCGTAGCCTGCGTCACATCTGGAATTTTTCTTCGTTAATTTTCGAAGAAAATTCCGGATGTGACGCAGGCTACCGTATCGTCGACGTAGCTCCTTTGTATGTTTTTAAGCTTGTATGGCTAGGCAAAGTAAACAGGGTGCTAATAAATTGTTTGTTTTTTTTTTCAATATTGATATCATGAATAGTCATATACAAAATGGTTTAACAGCGAAGTTTATCAAACTTTCAAGACTCCACATCTTTGCTTTGACGTCAAACGGTCTGTAACCCTCGTAACCTTGGTAACTCGGATACCCAACCACGATACCGCTGACCTCAAACCATCCACCTCCGTTAGAAATAACATTAAGAGTATGGTAACCAGGGGAGATTCCCGTTGCTAAGGGTTCTAATCGAGTTTGGTACATGTGATGTCCACATTTATTGCTGTCGACAGTAATGGAGGACTTCTGGTCGTCATCTAGCCAGATCTTCGTGGACGCGTGGTTGTCCTTTGTCCTGAAGATCACAGCAACTGAGCGAGTTGGTAGACCTTTATCGTAGACAAGGAATTGAATTTTGAGTAAACCATTTTTGGACTCGGATGCCCAGCACCCGTACGCATCAGTGCGGAATGGCAAGTGCTTCGTGACTTTCTTCGAAGTTGCTGGTGATACGAACTTGAAGTCCTTAGAATGCGTCACCTTGAATGTCAGAGATTGTCGGAGTGGGATCCTCCAGTCTGATGTCAGAAAGGACAGACACTGTGAATAAGCCACATCTGTGTCGCTGAAGGAAGACTTCAAGAAAACTGGCTCGATTAATGAGTCAGTCAACTGAGAATCACCAAAGCTTCTTTTTTGTCCAGGTAAATACGATGTAAAACTTTCCTTGAAATACTCGATTATCTTAGATGCGACCTGCGCATGCGCTTTACTACCAATGTGTGACCCGTCCTTATTAAACATATTCGTTTCGAAGTTCATTTTCTCTCGACTGCCAGAACTGGTCAGCGGACATAAAAAGTCGCGCCAACTGAACGAAGGAATCCCATAATGCTCTGCTAGCTTAGTAAATCCAAGGTCTTCCATGTTAGCACAGCCAGTGTTCGTGACATTCTTCCAATACATACCTCTATCAACCAAGTGTACATACATCACGAGGGGTTTCGACGGCAGTGAAAGAAGTCTACGAGTCAATAGCTCCATGGGCTTAGCAGCCTCGCCATACTTATATCCATAATCATTAACAGACAGCTCGACCAATACCATGTCTGGTTGCTCCTTGGGTAAGAAGTTTTGAAAACAGAAAGAAAAAAAATCACTTCCGGTTCCGCCGATGGCGATTTTATGAGCCTGCAGACTAGAGCCAGTGGTTTTGCTTATTTCTCTGTTCCACCAACTGGTAAATATATTGTAATATATTTCATTTTCGTAATGCATTCCTCCTCCTGCTGTATTAGATCCTCCTATAACAACCATGTGCAGTGGACGCTTTTGTTGAATCTTTGTCATCAAGTTTTGTAGTGGAAACGACTGGACAGCGGTCTTCCTATCAGGTTGGACAGCGGTGTTAGCAGTTCTTGAACTTCGAAACCTTGTATAATAAAAAAATTGTAAAGAAATTAATTCAAAGTTTGTTAAAACTTGAGGCAATCAAAGTGTATAGTAGTCTCCTACGGAGCCGCTATTAGTGTCATCACGCAATGCTTACTCCCCTACAAAGCGTTGCTTGACGACACTAATGCCGCCGGCGTAGGAGCTAAGAGTATAGTCGAGTTCAGTTGTTTTAAAGATAACTAGGACTAGTTAAATACAAATCTCAGGTGAAGCTAAGTATAAAATTGTGGGCTGTAGAAGGGGGGCTGTAGAAGAGGGGCTGTAGAAGCGGGCTGTAGAAGAGGGAGGCTGTAGAATTGGGGCTGTAGAGGGAGGCTGTAGAAGGGGGCTGTAGAGGGAGGCTGTAGAAGGGGGGCTGTAGAAGGGGGCTGTAGAGGGGGGCTGTAGAGGGAGGCCGTAGAAGGGGGGCTGTAGAAGAGGGGACTGTAGAAGGGGGCTGTAGAGGGAGGCTGTAGAAGGGGGGCTGTAGAGGGAGGCTGTAGAAAGGGGGCTGTAGAAGAGGGGCTGTAGAAGGGGGCTGTGGAACATTAGTGCTGTTAATATCAGATCAGACTTTAGTTTATAATATTGATTATTTTTAAAACAATATATTATGGGTTTCTGTCCAGGATCGATTTGAGCATTTGATTTGAACATTTCATTGTGAGGTCAAAGTGTTTATAAGCAACTAGCCGCTCGAAGGTAAAATCTAAATTGCAAGTCCAATGAAAGCAGTTTAATATTGTGGATGAGAATATATATGAAATATATATCTGTACTGCGGTCGTAATGTATCAAATTGAGCTGATCCTCGCAGTGTATGAAGCAACTTATGCAGCTGCGAATTGAAAGACTCAGAAAAAGTCCGAGTCTTGAACGTGCCCTGGCGATTCCGGTGCCATACTCCAACCACTGAGCTACCTAGTCTCATATGAGACTTCAAGGACACATGAGGTTGGTTTATCGGCCCGATAGGAGAGGTATGTGTATGAGAATATATATGATATATATATATATATATTTCTGAGTCTTTCAATTTGCAGCTGCACAAGATGCTTCATATACTGCGAGGATCAGCCCAATTTGATAGTTTAATACTGTACAAATTAAGTTCGGCCTCCCGAGGTTCCAAATACCTCCTAATTTGAATGAAATCCGAGACAAAATCATGTACATCTTGGTATTCTTCGATTGCACGTTACGTCATCGCGACCTCTCGGGGGAGCGTTGGTGCCATATAACAAAATATTCTTATAGCATCCATTGTTAACCGCACCACAATGGCCGCCATGTTTTTGTCTTTTAACTCTCTTAGGGATGCTTGCAATCCATCAATAGAGAAGACTTTTGAACTTATAGTTTACTTCTTACCTTTTATTTGGAGAATGTTCTTGACTTAGTTTACTCGAACTTCTGATCTTGACAAAGGTTCCAAAAACCGCGACACTCAAGATGACCAACAACAACTTGAATCTCTGCATGACCATGATTTCGTGAACTGACATCTTTTGACATATGAAAAAGCACTACTTTAAAAACAACTTTTTTTTAGCTTTTGGCAGCGTGTTGTGAAGAATTTTCTCCAATTAATTCATAATTTATCATCGATATAGTTAACAGGTGTTATTAAAATACATTTATAGGTTCCTTGCTTGTGGCAGTGTCCTGACTGGTTGCTAGGTTGGATCACTTCAGATACCAGTGACGATACCAGTGAAAAGGAGCATGCAACAGAAGATTTCATTGGTCAATTGAAGACTTTATACCAAGCTGTCTTATATTTTTACTACAAAAAGACATTTTTAGAAACACTCGTTTAATTTAGAATCGAATATTAGACATTGAATAGATACGCCTAAGAACTCTTAACAGGTCGAACTACTGTAAATTCTACTATATTTACGACTGTATCATATACCCGTCAAACTCGTACATAATATGGTTTAAAGTTATGAATAAAATAAACAGAAAAAAAACTAGCCATAATAAGGCTGCATAAACGTAAAACGGCAAAAAAGTGCAAAAAGACGAATTCACTTACCTCAGTGTTGTAGCGCCCGCGATGAAAACTAAAGTATTGACTAAAGGAGTTGAACTAAATTTATAGTAGCAATCCTGAGAGATATCTTAAAATAGAAAAAAGCGTGCACAAAAAAATATAAAGAAAAGCGTGCAAAAAACTCAAACAGAGAAACGTAACATATTCAAACTTCTTCATGCGGCATCTTACAAATACCAATAATGTAAGATGAATTTTTATAGTATGAAATTCCACTTCAAAAAGTTAAATCACGGTTTATGTTCTGACCAAAAACACAACGCAGTTCTAGCTATAGCTGGGAGCCATTAAATGTACACGTTTGAAACGATAATCAATTCAAAATTCCACCAAGATTATAATAAGCTTATAATAAGAGTATGACAAACTGTAAAACAAAAAAATTGACACGCTTAGCATAGTAACGTAAGGTAGAAAGACCTAATTTTAGTCCCGCAGCACTATTAGCCATTCCGAGGTGGCAGATAAAAACTGGGTCAAGTTGGTATTGCAGTGCACTGTGTATTACTTTCATCTTTTCTGAGTCAATAGTTGGTTCAGCTAAGAAACTAGATATTTCCAAGGCCACTTCCCTGGATCTTCGGGCTACAACAACCCGAATGTCCGCCATTTTGTCCGCTGTGTGTAATAAATTAGGACTCGCAAGGGATGCTGGTCTACTATAAAAAAATTATCCTCCGAAAAAAATGTACTTCCGAAAAAAATGTAGCTCCCCCAAAAAAATGTAACTCCGAAAACAATATGAACCTACGATAAAAAAAGTACCTCCGAAAGTACACGTATCTGATAAAAGTGCATAAGAAAAATATTTTTTTGTGGGGAGGGCCGAAAAATGTCCTACTTTGCATATAATTACAAACCGTAGACGAAATGCATGCCACCTCGAAAATATATCCCCTAAACATTCCCACAATGCACACTGCAATGCCAGCTTGACCCTGTTGTTATCTGCAACCTCGGAATGGCTAATCCGCAGCTTGCAGCATAACATCAGCATTGCTCCAAGAATACTATGTTATTGGAATGGTAACTGGTTGCCAGGATGATGGTCACGATAGTGGAACGTTACAGTTGCAGTTACATTAGAAACCTCTGGCACGACCTTCTTGGTAGGAGTCACAAACCTCAAACTGCAGTTCGACGTCAGGTGTTTTCCGTCAAACTTTCAACATTTAGCAAGGCGTCATAACGAAGTTGTTGCTAGAAAAGCCGCCATATTGAATTTCATTGATGCTGAGTGTTTCTCCGTGTTTGCGTGCGTGTTTCTGGGCCTGATCCCTAACGGTTAGCGGTAAACCTGATCCTAAAGGTCTCTTTTACCCTGAATTAACGTCGGCGAATTCTCATTTGCGTGTATTTCAGAGAATTAAACGCGGCAGTCGATATCCTAAGCCATATAATACCTTGACGGTCCCTGCTATTGCCGACATATTTTCCATTGAGGTTGACAGGAAGACAGGCTTTAAACCACCAACCCCCGGGATATCCCACGGCACAGTTAGACGGACCCTCTTTATCATTGTCTCTATCCTTGGTAGTAAATTTCATCCCATTTTGTTGAGTGAATGAGTCGCCCGCGTTTCCCGAGTATGATTCGACTGTCAGGGTGTAATTCAGCGTTTCATTTTCGACTCGGAACTTTTCGTAAGTGGCATTCTTAAGCCCACCACTAAAGGCCTGTAAATCAACACTGAGACGCGTCAACTGATTGGCTGTCAGTCGATGGATCTTATCATTACCCAGCCAAAACTCGCCTGACAGGTTTCCGAAGCCGGTTTTGTATTCGGTCCAATTACGGAAGAAATCTTCAGATCCGTCTAGTCTTCTCTGGAACACAGTCCACCCCCCTCCGTCAGTTGTCATGTCACAGTAGACTTGAAAGGGTCCTTGATTGTCTGGATCTATAGTGTATATCCCATCACGATTTACTCTGGACAAAAACAAGTCCAGGCAATCTTTTCCTGTCGAAGAAAAAGCGAGAGAAAAGCAGATCAGGTTTCGTTTGACCGGGTCTATTCGTTAAGGAATTAAATTCGATACGTTACTCAAAAGCCTTTGTCTTTCGAATTCCATCCATTATAGGGGGGGGGGGGGGGGGGGTGTTGAAAAAAAGTGTTTCTATTCGATATGTGATTGACAGATTCTCAGCCAAGCAGATATTTCGTCTTCTTATTGACAATAACATTTCAAAAACACCGTCTTTGAGCTGAAGGGACCACCTTCTTCTCCCCCTACCCTCCCCTCCCTCGGCAGTCCTCTTTCACTACCGGCACATGTTACTAATTAAAGACTAATTACTCACTTGGACAAGCCGGAAGCGTACATCCTCGCGTCTCTTGAGAACTTCCCTGGCACTTGGTTGCGTTATTACTTCCTGTGCAGGTGCGATTTCGAGCTTGCACTCCGCTTGCGCATGTTACACTACACTGCGACCACTGACTCCATTGCTCCCATGTCGCAGGCTCAGGACAGGTCGGCATAACACAAGAACTTGTACTTACTTCACCGCTGGAGTTGCTGCAGTTTGAACTTTGCGGGCATCCACGCAAGCGCTGTCGAAATCCGTTACCGCAAGTTACACTGCAGCTCGTCCAATTACTCCAGTTTTCTAGAAAAAGATGAGTTATTATGAGTCATAAACTATCTGATCCAAAGGAACGACCATTGTTTTAAGGGGAAGTGGTGGTATTAAAGAGGAAGGGAAATTGTCACTACCGGCAGCAAAATACAAATGAAAAAAAAAAAAGAAAGAAAGAAAGAAATTACGACGAGAGGGGCAAGAAGGAAAAAGTGTTCCCTTCAAGTTACATAATCCCTCCCTACTTCTAGATAACTAAAAGTCATTAATTACCTGTTGGTGGTCTTCCTGTGGAATTAGACGATGGCAATGCCGTCTTAATTCCTAGACCTGTTGGTGGTCTTCCTGTGGAATTAGACGATGCCAATGCTGTCTTAATTCCTAGATAAAAAACATCAACCGATCAGTAACGCGCCTTCTGATAAAGGACGGACCATTAGGAAATATCGAGCAAGCACTTCACCTACGAAAAAAATATCGGCAACCTTACCTTCCAGTCTGCCTTCCAGTTAAGAAATACCGAGCAAACACAAAAAGCAATTCGTCCAGGGGTTGTTACAAAAATCGTGCAACGTAAATTCCTGCAACACCCCCTCAATTATCTAATGGTCCAGTCCCTGATGGTCAGATGCGTCGGGGCACGCGTTGACAGCGTTACTCAATACAATTCAACATCCAAACACATCAAGACCTACGGTAAGGTCACTCATCAAACCCCCGGTCAAACCTAATTTAACCATGTTGAAATATTTCAGACATTTAGGATACATATATATAGGATAGGTATATAATATATATCTATATTTTTTTCATGCCAGGGAAATCGACGTTATAAAAGGCATTTTAAGAAGATTCTAGTGTCTTGCATTTCAAATATTTTATGATATCCCCCTCCCCCGTCTGTTTTGACAAACTAATTAACATAAGAACAGTAATGATAAAAAGGTAAATTATACACCGTGAAAAGACGAAAAAATGAAAAACTTACCGACGTTTCGGACGCTAGTCCTACGCAAGTAAAAACCATGATTTATCAATAGGCATTCCCTTAAGTATTATTTTCATTTCACAGTAATGAGATTGCCATTCATTAACTAAGCATTAATTTTTAAAACATACATAAAAAAACTTCCCTCAGAAAGCATAGAAACTATCCAATGGACAACCTTGGTTTGTTTCCTCATATTTATTATTAACGAAAGGACTAGCGTCCGAAACGTCAGTAAGTTTTTTCATCTTTTCACGGTGTATAATTTACCTTTTTATCATTAATGTTTCATTAGAAACACCGACGCAGCTCACACTAGTTTTTAGCTAGTTATCTCTTCTTAACATAAGAACAGATACTAAAACACCGGTGTCCTACCGTTTGCTAACGTTCACGATATCGAACATGGAAGACATTAGGGTCATTAATCGCATTAAGATCTATATAGCTCATTTACCGGCTCAGCCGGATAGATTACAAATATGACCAAGAACTGCATGAGGGCCCCGAGAACAGTATACTTTTTAAGTATTTTTGACCGAGTTACTTTTTTAACCTAGTAATTTGATCGCTCCATGCTCAAAACAATCGTGAATCAAATAGACTAAGCGTGTATGCATTGAGATTTGCTGTTAAGGCAGGCTTTATTTTCTGCTCATTTATTGTATATTAATATCAGTTTTATATCTATATAATAACGCTATATTTTACCTGTGCTGGGCTTATCGTCTTTGAGCAGAAGTACCAAGGTTATTGTTACCGCGGTAACTAAACAAATGATCAAAACCACAACAAAGATGAGACATTTTTTTCTTTTTCCTCTGTTGGGATTCTGAACAGCCACTTCTTGTTTAGCATCGTTTAATCTCTCTTCAACAAACGCTTGTCTTGGCTGTCCTATTAGTTGTTTTTCTTCAGCGCCGTTCATTCTAGTGTTGCTGTTAGTGTGAGATAGCGATGTCGCCAGTGAAACTTGATATTATTGGGAAGTCAGTATCGAGTGGATGGATGGGTGATTAATAAAAACAGAAGAATTAGTGACATATGGAAATCTCATTACTGAATTCCAACCATAAGAAAAGTGCGTTCCAAAACACGTACAAGGAATACTTGCTGTCGAATTATTTGCTGTCGATGTCACGGGGTTTTTCGCACATCAAAGGAACGGAAAAAGGTATTATTACTCAATGTCTGAAAAGCAAGTGCATGTCTGTGCATATTAAAAGATGGCAACTGAATTTAATGTAGGAATATTTTTTATACCAATTTGACCCATTTGCCCTTTCGGTCGTTTTCGCGCGCATTTTGTCGGCGTGCTAAGCGTCGTCAAAGATCGGGACAAAAACTTCGTTGGTACTAAAAACACATTCCTAACAGCACTAAACAGCTCATTTATTTTGAGCCGTTCAGTTGTGCCAACGAAATATTATCATTAGTTTACATTAGTCTTTTTAAAAGGAATGGAATTCTTTTAACCCAAATTACTAGATATTTAACAACCTTTCAACCTTTAATGATTATAAATTTCAAAGCGAGTTTACTTTAGTTAAGTCTTACTGTCCGAAGAAAACTGACAAATCGGACGATAAGGTTGACAAGCGGTTCGTTTTTTATAATCAATTTCCATGGTAACGGTACAGCATCTTGCCATACTTATTCCCAGGATTTATTCTCTACCTTCAACAATTAGATATATGAACAGAAAATCCTGCTATGAAGAAAACAAAATAGAAAAAATGTCTGTAGAAGTAATTATTAATTTGGACCGGAAAGTCCTTTTTCGTTCGAATTACATCTCACACTTAACAGGTCTATAAAGGTTAGCAACCTCTTGTCATATGCTAAAACATGCTAAACATAGATCAATAGAAGCTGAAAAGTTTATTATAATGTGTGTATTCTGAAGCACGGAATTTTCGCGCACGCGCAGCGGTTTTTAAGCTGTGTCTGCTAAACATAGATCAATAGAAGCTGAAAAGTTCATTATAATGTGTGCTGGTTGACAATATTTATCCATTAAACCCGTGAAATACGTATGTCCAACACTAGCTCATTGGTAGTTTCATTGTTTATTTTAATTTATTTTATTTTAATAGTTATTGTGACCAATAGTTTTTCTTTTTGAATGAAATGGCACCACTCTGTCATAGTGTTCGTCTTGGTTGAATTCAAAACAAAATTTCTTTGATCTCTTTTGTCATATCATCCAACATGGCCGCCATGTCTTTTTTATATCATTCTATTGAGAATGATTGCAAACAAACTGGGTTTTTAATTTGGCAAAGAATAAATTTGATGAGTTTGGGCAACTTATTAATTTAAAAAAAAGACTGAAATCATCAGTTACGATTGGCTCTGATTATTATTATTTTTGTCATCCTTATTAGCCTTTACGCTGCCTGTGTCATCACCATCACCATCACCATCACCACCCCCATCATCATCATCATCATCATCATCATCATCATAATCAAATGAACCCTTTTGATTAACTAAAGGAGAGAAGAAAAACTGCACCGAGTATCTCCCAGCTTGTTTTACCCCCATGTACAGATCTTCTTTCTCAACTGCTACCTCTGTCTTGACTGGAGCTCCATCAATAAAGAGTCTTCTTAGATCCATGGTTATTAGTCCTGAACCCAATCCTTCGTTCAATGTTGCCTTGATGGTGATCTGTAGAGAACAATTTCAAATATCTTAATGACCCAGAAGTAACCAGGATGCTTTGCGAGTCAAGGATCTTTTTGTGAAATTTTAACTGGCACAACTCCTTTTTATAGAGACTGGAATATCGTGACCACCATGCAGGTGATTTGATGGGTAGATAGCTTGGTTCAAGGGTGGAACTATGTGAGTGGGTTACTGTAGAGGTTGGGTAGATTTGTTGGTTGGCTATTGGGTTGGTGGTGTAGTAGGTGGATTGGGGGAATTGGCTGTCACTTGGTTATTTGTTTGGTTAGCATCACAGACCTTTTCAGTGCATTGTGGTGTAGTTGGGTACAAACTAATTTTGTTCATCATGCCTTATATGGTGCCATTTGTACCCAAACTAGACCAGCATGCATCATGTTTATCAAACAAAAGTCCTATACGTCATGTTGAGTCAACATATGCTGCTAAATAACACTAATACTTCAAAAATAATTATATCTAAATTACCCTAGCTTATATAAGACACCTCACGAATATAAGCCTATGGTTTCTTCTTTAGGTGTCTTCCTTCTGGATATATATATACATTCAGTTATAAAATCTGCAATCACTATTTCTTTTATTACATATTTGTACAATTATTGTTATTACAATTATATCATACAATTTTGAATACTTGTTACTATATTTCCAGAAAGGTAGATTGAATAAACTGATTGATTGATTGATAAAAAAAATACCAAACTGTAGAACGGGCTACAAGTTTTCTTACGACAGTCATGCCCAATTTTGTATGATTGCCCCATCTAATTTCATTGATGAATTCCAAACATTTCACATCATAGTCTTTAGTATTCACCATTTTCCATACATTGGTTCACTGGTCAAACACAAAGCGCTCAAGCAAGGTGCCAAGGTACTTTCAAAGGATTATTCAAATTCGAATCTTACAACCTCGACTGAATGCTTTGTGTTTGACCAGTGAACTGATGTATGGAAAATGGTGAATGTAACATCTTGGCTTTATCTTGACCAAATACATATGAAATGCTTGGAATTTATCAATAAAAATGGGTGGGACAATCTTACACAAGTGAGCGTGGCTGTCATAAGTTCAACTTGGGCCTATTCTACAGTCTCGTTCAGTGATTTTTGTAGTAGAACAATTATGAAATTAAGAACATACTGTGCCTCCCACCCTGGATTATCGTACTTACATTCGTTCCCTTGCTCAGTTTCATCATTGTTTCATAGTATTTATGACTCACAGTCACCATCGCTGCCAAGGGACCTTCACTCGACATGAACTCCACACCCATAAGAAAAGTGTACCTGTCAAACGATTTGAGGTTGCAACCAGTGGAAGACTTGCGCTTGAAGATCCACCCAAATGATAAACTGGGTTCTTTTTCATCACTATGGAAAATTAAGGAATGGTTGTTATGTAAATGAATGAATGAATGAATAAGATGGATGTATGGATGGATGGATAGAGGTATGGATGAACAGGTGGAATGGATGAATACATGATTGAGGAGCAAATAGATGGATTTTAAGCAATGCACAAATAGATGAACAAATGAATGAATAGATGGATAGGTGAAAAAAGAACGAATATTTAACATAACGCAACATTCAAATCACTTCAAGAACTCCTGTAGCAAAAACATACCCCTGTTTGTCTTTTTCTGCTTCTCCTCCTAAGAGACATCTCAACGTTGGTCGAAAAATCTTAGGCATCGCAGTTACTAGTGTCCTGAACCGATTGTCCACCTTAGCAACCTTAGCTGACATAACAGTGCCTTTCCAAGTGACTATTTCTCCTTCAAAATCCCCACACATGCCCTGTAGAGCTGCCTCAGTGTGATCTTTATGAGCTGTAGGTCCACACTGAGCATCATATCTCTTCCATGTTAGTTTTATCCCTCGATGAGCACCCTTTTTAACAGGGATGTAGTTGACGTAGAATATAGGCCCCAGAAGACAGAACACCACCAAAGCCATGACTATCATGACTTGCTTTCGTCTCCTTCTTACATCCTCAGGGATTTCAAGGTTGGAGTACAAGACAATGACAGATGATGCAGCTATAACAATAGCTGTTACAGCCAGCTTCATGGCAAGGTCCAGAATAAGAAACCATTGGAGGAAATTCACCAAGAATACCCCAACGATGTAGACAAATACAAGGGGAAGCATGGTGATGAGAATAATCCAGCCTATAGATGCCCTGGTGAGACTTTGCCAAGTTGTGTGGACAAACAATTCTGTAAACATTTGCCACCAAAGAAGACAGACAAGATGTGGAATAAGAACCTTGTAAATGCCTCTCCAGGAATGACGGCCAGCCATGATGATGAGCATCACCAGGATGGCTACATGAAGTACGCCTGGGATGCTGATGTGCATCTCCAGCTTATATGGCAAGGGAACTGTGGAAAAATGATCATGTCAAGAAAAATTTAAGCAAACAAGAGAGAGTTTAGGCTTTCTAAATTAGGTATCATTATACGAACAAAGGATCAATAATAATAATCATGATAATCAAGGCAAGGATGACAATGATGATGATGGACATGATGGTGAGGATGAGGATGATGGTAGTGGTGGTGATGGTGGTGATCATTATAATAATGATGATGGTGATGACAATAATAATGATGGTGGTGATGATAATAATGGTGATGCTAATGATGATGGCGGTGGCGATGATAATAGTGATGATAATAATGGTGATAAAAATGATGATGGTGATGGTGATGGTAATAATGGTGGTGATGATGATGGTGGCACCTGGCAGTGGTAGCGACGGTCGTCATGTTAATGGTGACAATGATGATAATGGTGGCACTGATGGTGGTAGTGATTTTGATGATGATACGATGACTATGATGTGGTCATCCACATACTCCTAACTCTATGCCAGGCTGCATGAAAAAAAACATGGAAAAACATGGAAAAATGTAATATGAAATAACAATTACACAGGTATCCCAATAACCTAAAATTCAGATAATTGTAGAGGCAGCTACTTACTTATTAAAAGAGGTTGACAGAGTACCCATAACCCTTTGGTGTCCTTAAAACTGCATAACACCATAGTTAAGACCTTGAGTCCTAAAGTATACAGTGTAAAATCATCATATTCATCTGGGAGACCTCTCAAGGCTGAAACTGGAGGACAAGTAGAAACAAAATGTTACCCTTTTTAGCTGAAGGAGTAATAACTTCTAATAACAAGACGAGATTGAGGATATCTTCGGAGGTAGCATGACTAATTATTAGATAGATGGCAGGGTGTGGCTGTACCTACCGGTAAAAAACAGAGATATAATGGACAGTTCTGAACATGGTATCCATGTTTTATCACAGAAAGGGTAGACAGCCACAGCTACGAGAAGAAAGACAAAAAACCAAATGTACGGAGCAATGGACTTCCATATAAACTTTCTTTCTGCTTCCTTTTCATCTATCCTTGGATCAAACCTAAATTTATACATTAAACAGAAATGAAAAAATTGTAGTCCATGCATGCCAAAAAAAATTTAAAACTTAATTAGAAAATAAGAAATAAATTTTAAAAATCTATATTTCACACCATCACTTCCCGTAAAGGAATCTTTCATGAGGTTCGCTCCACACGCTCTACCACTACATTCTATATTTTAATTACAACAAACAACACTCAAGTCACATGTTGATTTTTACGAAAATCAAGGGAGAAATAAACATTGACACAAGGGAGTGGAGAGATCAACTCATCAAACAAACTCAACTCACATAACTAATGTGGCTCAGCCAGGACTCAAACCCACATGAAAACCAGGCATGAACTTCACAGTTGTGAGAGAAAATGCCGTAGCAGTACACGTACACCATCATGCAATGTCACCCAAAAAAATTATTCTATGTGTAGCAATCATCTAGCAATAAATTAATGTTAAAATTATGCAGCAGGATAAAACTATTTATCATATAATTATCCATAAAATACCTATATTTCTCCTTTTCGAAAAAATGATATTTTCAATAACATGTTATTTTCACATGTGAAAATATCGTTACCATGTGTATTTAAGCTATTAGTTTATGAATAAAAACTCTTTACAATAATAAAAAGCTTGTTAAGTTGATTTCATGGATAATTATATAATAAACAGAATATTACAGGGGCGCTTGGAAATACGAAATTTACCTTCTCATGTTGAAAATCTCCTACTCGTTCGCTGCGCTCACTCATGAGAGATCTTTTCAACACTCGAAGATAAATTTCGTATCTCCACGCGCCCATGTAATATCCTCTATGTAAAATATGAAATATCGTATTATTTTAGTTAAAATATGAGCTATTGATAATTGAATATTAGAATATAATCTATTAATTATAACCTTCTCAAAAGATGAGAAAAATTCTTGAGTTTTTTCAATGACGCCCGTCCATGGAACATTTGAAGGGAGAATATAATCAAACCAGACATTGCGATGTAAAAGATCACTAACGGCACAATAAACCACAGCACTCTAGCTGACAGTTGGTGGTAGAGGTACAACAGTAAGAGGGTTTGGATCTGTGCTTTTGGGATGAGAGAGTTTAGCCAAGAGCTGCCACGTTTAGAAATGGTAGACAAGGCTTGGAACTTGAAGTATTCAAAAGTCTGATGTGGATACTTTAAAACCTAGATTAAAAAATAAATCACAAAATGAACATTGGAACTTTGAATTTGGATATAATTTGCCATAAAGATTTTACAAGTCATTTATACATTAAAGGATAATAAAATAGAACTTACATGAGATTTTAAATGACTAAATTGAGCAGGAACAGCTTGGGAGAGCAAGAATAACTCCTGGGGGGGTACTCTTGCCCGTTTAGGGTAGGGATGTGCTGCATGCTGAGCCCTCTGAACCCTGACCCTGTTCCAGAGTAAAAATCGCTGAAATTCATACTCTGTTCCAGAGCAAGGTCTCTGAAAACCCTGTTCCAGAGAGGAGAGAGCGTGATTTCATATGCCCTGTCCCAGAGCAAGCGCGATCTTATATACCCTGTTCCAGAGAGAATTGCTGAAAACCATACCCTGTTTGGTGGCACGTACCTGTATAGCGAATATAGGGGAGTACCCCCCCCCCCCCCACCCCCGGGGAATAACTACAGGATTATAAAGAGAGGCCATTCCACAGACCCAACTGAAAATTCCACAATTCTTAGATTATTTAAACAATAATATCATACATATTTTTATGACTTACTTTTTCAATCAAAGATGATTGGTTGTATTTTTCCATTTCATCTTTGTCGAGCACTATCTCCATCTCTGGAATAGCACCCCTTGTATACGACATGGCTGTATCCATGAACTCTCTCAGGCTTAACTCATCCTTACCACCTATGGCCATAACTGACGTCAAGACACTCATTAAACCTAGTTCCTCTTCTTTTGAGCCTTGTATGCCATCACCGGAAGATGTTGAAGATTTATCCTATGAGAAAATTGAGATTTTTAACTGCGAGAAATGGATGCATGAATGGTAGATGGAAGGATGGATAAATTGTGGATGGAGGGATGGATAAATGGTGGATGGAGGGATGGATAAATGGTGGATGGAGGGATGGATAAATGGTGGATGGAGGGATGGAAAATGGTGGATGGAGGGATATATGAATGGAAGGATGGAAGGATGGATAAATGATGGATGGAAGGATATATGAATGGAAGGATGGATAAATTTATGGAAAAATAAATGAAATGACAGCAACTAAATAAAACAAAACTTTTATTTATCTTGACATTTTTTCACAAACCTGACTCTTCGCTTCATGCAAGGCATCTTTAACATCTTGTTTCGTGACTTTATCATTTCCTCCTTTCTTCAGTGACATAAAGAGCTCAGTCATGGCATGCTTAAGCCTTTTCTCCGCTTCTGGTGTATTAACACACCACTCCACGGCTTTTTTGTTCTCACTCGTAATTCCTTCGCCATTTTTAAGACATTGAGCTAACATTTCTGTAGCCTCTTTGTTGCAAGCCTTAGAAGCTGCAACCAAAAGCTCAATGGCATCTTCCTTCTTGCATCCCTCCTCGTGTAAAAGTTGTTTAGCAAGCTTGACATTTTCAAGCTGCTTTTCTGTATTTTCATTAGAAAATACCTCTTTTTCTTTAGACTCTGTAGGTATAGAGTCTGTCATGCTGAAAAACAACAACGGAAAACGAGGAAAATTAGAGAATTTACAAGAAACAGCCTCGTACAATTGCAATTTGCAATACAGTACCTTCGAACGAAAAGCTACTCTCTTCGTAGCTGTGAAACAAGGGAAAGCTGCAATAGCTTTTGTACTATGAGCACAACGTATCTACGAAGATTTTGGACAAAGAACCTGCAATATTTGTATTGTAATAAAGAACAGGCGTGAGAATATAAATTCAAAATAAAATGAGTATTACTATTATATCAGCAACAGCTGGTACCTGCAATATGACCACTGTGAGCGTTGAGTTCACTCTTAAACATTCATTTTTGCAAACGTAGATCAATAGTGGTATTATCAGGCAATTAAAAGAGACCTTAAATGGCAATATTTAATCCGTGCATTGAACCAAAACAGAACAAGAGGAATAGAACAAATAAATATTCAGCTTTGTCAAAATGTTATTTTTCTCGTAACCGGTAGAGGCTGGGCCCTAACTCTCGCTTTTCTCTTTTTGGGTGTCCTGTGTCGTCCAAATATCAGTTTTCTTTTACAGCTGAATAGATTTTTTTTGTTTTTGACACTCAGATACCAAACTTGATCCACAACTACATGTCATCTCATTGGAAGAAAATGCTATGGAATTAAAATTATACAGTATCAGTTAGTACCATTATTTTTTATTGGCTCTATTGTACTACCTCGCTGAATATCTATTAGGCTCAGGTCAAACATCGAACTTCACATGAGCCAAACCTAATTGAAACAATAAATATCAAGGTGGTCTTATTTGATGTTATTAGGTTTGGCTCATGCGAAGTTCCACCTTTGACATGAACTTTACAGTCCTTCTGAATAGCATGAGCAGAATTATCCTGGTTCCAGAGGCACTTAGAGGCCAGGTGAAGGGCAAAAAGGGAGTGAGAGAAAGGAAAGAGAAAGCCCTTTTCCTCCTTCTCCCTGCCACAAAGCACCCCTGGAACCAGGGTAGAGCAGGATTGCTGTCACAAAGGGATATGACCCTTTTGGTCCTAGGTCATTCAAGGGGTTTCCATGACATTCCAAAGGTAAATGCCCTTGAAAACATTGTGTTTTCCAACCTTGACAATGAAAACACTTTTATTGACTAGAATAAATCCCAATGTGGTGGCTACATTAAATTATTTCTCATCCAATTATTTCTTACTTGGACAGCATGGAGTCTTTTTACATATACTAATAATCATTATTATCATCATCATTATTATTACTAATGTATATGGAATCAGAAGTGCTTCATTTTATTCTTACATTTCAAAAATTGCTGTTAATCTTAAAGAAAATGCTACATAAGTTAGATCTGCTCTTAACATGTTAAACAACACAACGTGGAACGAAGTTAAAAATAAAAGGTATTTAAGGAACGGGTGGATACAAGATTTTTCAACAAGAGGAGTCCTGACCCCCTTGTTTTCTTTCAACTCACTTCCAGCTTCCAAGTCTTGATGACAGCAATGTCAATTCCCCTACCCTTGGAACGAGGGGAAGGGAAATTAGTAATATGAATATCTTACTGTCAAATTCCCCAGGTTGTCCACCACACAACCCCAGTGGCTGACATTTTATAGGTATATTAGTTTAATAAGTATATCATGAAAATATAATAAACTTAGAACTTAATACCCAATGAACAGTACAATTTCAGAAGATACATCCATCAATCTCAAGGCTAACAGTTAGCAGGGGAGGGAGGGGAGGGAGGGGGAGGCTTTTACATCTTGGTAATGCTCCATTAACGAAAATGGAAGGATTAATGGCAAAGGATGGGGAATGAATTCCCTCATATTTTAGGAGAATGCTGAAAGATATTTTCTGAAAGTGTTCATTCCTTTATTACAAGTTGATATATGACTTAAGGCACAGGTATAATTCAATTACATGTATAATCATTAGTATTGTTTAAGAGGAGACAACATGATGAATATTAATGTGACTTGGTAAAGGTGTTGGTCATCTGTGTTCTGTTGGACCAAGTATCGTGATTTCAATCTGATAAGTGTTAAGGTCTTATTACATTGATAAGTATAAACTGCTCTCCCAGTCTGATTGAATCAGAAATTCATTTGCTTGGGTTTCAAGGGGAAGGAAAGCAGAGAACCCAGAGAATCAAGGGTAGACTCATCTAACTAAGGCCACAAGTGAGCCGAGTCCAGGACCCGCGGGGGGGGGGGGGGGGTACTCTTGCCCATTGATGTGCCGCTGAGCCCACTGAACCCTGACCCTGTTCCAGAGTAAAATCGCTGAAATTCATACCCTGTTCCAGAGCAAGATCGCTGAAAATTATACCCTGTTCCAGCATTGCGAAAATGGATACCCTGTTCCAGAGAGGAGAGAGTGTGATTTCATATGCCCTGTCCCAGAGCAAGCTCGATCTTATATACCCTGTTCCAGGGAGAATTGCTGAAAACCATAGCCTGTTTGGCAGCACGTACCTGTAAAGCAAACATAGGGTAGTACCCCCCCCCCCCCCAGGTCCAGGAATTGCAATCAAGACACCAGACCTGAGAGACCAGTGTTCTCTACAACTTCACTAGCCTTGATTTTTTATTCCCATGAGGTGTAAGGCATAGTCTTTTTAAATGAGCAAAAATCTTAACACTCCTATAACCACTTTTTGATATAATTTTTTTAAAGGATACAACTCTTAGTCCCCTTTCCATTGGGTGTGTAATCATAAGTCCTCTCGGCACATATACATTCTGGTTTTGCTCTGTTATATAGTCTGATAAATGCCCCAGCATCTGTGAATACAGTCAATAATTATGTTAAATTTTACATCTCTAAGATTGGCCGAAAAAATTCAGCCAATCCTTAATAGTGTAATAATGAGCAAAACATGACAAAAGCATTATCTGTAGATTTTTCTGTATATAATAATTAGATTTATCATGCCAAGTTCACTTAGCAACAGGACACAGACTTAGAAAACTAAGTATTCTCAGTTAAAAAAGTGATTAATGGAATGTGCATATAACACTTATTTTTAGAACATTGCAGCATGATTTTCCAATTTGTTCCTTACATGCTATATCATCACTGCCATGTTGATGGTATGGTGTCCTTCCCATGACAAATTATAAAAGCACAAAAGACGTGGCCACCATGTTGGTTGACATGACACCAAGACCAAGTCTTTTATCACAGTCATCCGAAATTATGGCTATGATGCTACTTTCACACCAACTGTTTTTATTTTCACATTTTGGTATGCAAAAATCTTATCACATGGTACATATATCTACTGCTGCAAGACATGCATTCCAACATGCATTACCACACTAGCGATTTTCATAGTATTACTGTTTTATTACCTTGTCATACTGTGTAACCATACAGCTATATATTAAGTATGCTGTCAAACAGCCCAGACATCCTTCAATATATGATCTGGTACCAACTTTTTCTGCTTCGTCCATAATTGCATTTATTTTATTGATTGTCTCTTCAAAAGTCTCTTGGTCGATCTAATGATGATCAGAGAGAAAATATATATTGAAGAAAGTAAGTAGTTTACGAAATAATTTACCAGATAAATATTTGAAAAATTCGGATAATTTTCTTGTTTTGACAGCAAAGCCAGAGAGTAATAACACATAAGCTTGGTTTTGATTTTGAGTTTGAATAAACAGAGACGTCAACATTTATGAATAAAAGTAAAAAATATATAAACAAGAACGTAAACATTCTAAAAACATTTCTAATCCAGCCCCTGTTATTACGAATTTCTTCGTCGCCATAAAAATAAGTTCCTTCGAGAGAAAAGGTTTGACATGCAGTGTGTAACTTAAGCATACTCCTTATCCCAACCATTTTATTGCCTTTCGGACTACTATCTTCTGTGTTTCACGTTCATAATGTATTGGAAATTGAAATAAATACCTTATTTTTGAGTTCTGGAGGGAATTTGGTTAGGAATCGGCAGGCCGTTCCACGGGAATAGTCGCGTTGAAGAAAGACTTTGGAGGAGCCTCGAGCAGCGTCTTCACCATGGCCCTGATTTATCACAAATAAAAATTAATAGAGTTTATCAAACGTTTCATAAATACCTAGATAACATTCTTTGGATAGTTTAGGACGTATATGTTGGGAAATATAGAGAAATATAAACGAGAATATTGATGTAAATAAGCAGAACTTTTACCTGGGCGGTCGCCATTTTAATTTGGTCTGACCTCTGCCATATATGGATAGGATAGGATATGATTAAAACCGGTGAGGACTGGAAACTACATTGGTTTGGGAAAAGGAAAGGATGAATGAATGAAAGTGAAAATGTACTAAATTTCATCTCGGAGATGCTGGTGAATGGCATCTTCAGAAAGCATTGACATTAGCTTTTTATTTTATTTGTTTGTCAATAAAAAGGACTATGCACAAATTCCGGACGCATGACAAGAAATACCAAGATAATTAAAAAGTATGGTCGCAAGGAAAAACCTTCTGATCCATCCCTATCTGATGGTTTTGCCAAACTTGCACGACAAATTTTTTCGGTCAGGTAACTACCAATGAAATCAGTGCACGCACTAAAACCGTGAACATTAAATAGTATTAATTAGTACTATTTCATACAGAATCCTTTGTTTTCTATTGTTTATCACTATTTAGTGCTAAAAATTAGTATGCTGTATTTGTTTCATGGATTTAGTGTGAGCACTCTATTAAACATAGATAAAATTAAGAATTCCAATTTCCAAGAATTTTGGTTTGGGTATCATTTTCAATTTTAACGATGTCAACATCATCCACTTCAAATTAAGATTTTTTGTTTGCAAACACGACTTATAAAGAAAAAGAAATTGAATAGTTTATTTACATAGTTTTTTAAATTTTGATCAATCTTTTAGACAAAAATCATGATAAGCTTTTACCATGAGAATACAGTGGTGAGTTTTTCATTATCAAGAGTTTTGAGGTATTTTTCATTCCAAAGTTGAGTGAAAAACTGGGTGTAATTGGCAATACATTACATTGCATGGCTGTTTTAGGGAATGAAATAGTCGTATTGTGTAGTTCCAGAAATCATCCATACCCACCCCACAGAGGAATTTGGAATTTCCAAAGAGTAGGGGGGTCAGAGAAAGAACAAAAATTACAGAGTTTGTATAGAAGAAAATTCCAGGGGGTAGGGGATGTCTTAAAAAAATTCCTCCGTGAGGGGGGTATGGATATTTTTTTGAACTACACATTGGAGTTTTTTCCTTAACGTCAGAATCATAGCTAATGGTAGCCTGCGTGCATCTGAACACAAACTGTTGGAAAAAAACTATTAAAATTTACAGCAGTTAGACAACAATTGGAGTGAGTTTATTGCAAAGTATATATTAAAATAAAGCTAATTTTGACAAAATTTCAAATGGTTCAACTTGCTACTTTATAACATTCACTATTCATCTAAGCAAAATACCAAACTCTACTTGAGAAAAGAAATCAAAAATGCTATCCACTAACAACCAGGGCTATCCAACGAATAAATCCTTAACAGTGGATAAGTCGATGCCACTATCCAATAGATTTTTTCACTGGATAAGAATTATTCTTCAGATAGTGCTATTCAACCTTCGTACAACTGGGCCCAGAAGATGGACTCAAAGTATCTGTTTTTATTATTTAGTTTAGAGTTTTATTCACATAAAAGGCAGGAATTTTTTACTAATACAGCCGTTTCAAAAAGTGTTGGTGAAGGTTTAAATGTTGCATGTTGTTTACCGAGCTTGAAATTTATGATACCCATTAATGTAAATAATGTCAGCACCTCAGAAAATATACCAGAAAAATGAACATAGTTTGATGAAAATTCTATATCATTAGGACATTGCCGATTGGAATCAGTGCTTTTGGGGCTTGGTTTGTAACAGTTTCAATGTAACAATTTGCAACAAAATCTTCACCATTAAGGTTGTAAACCATATATCCATGAAATAGCACAAAAACTAAATAATACTAAACACATCTATTTTCTTTCTTTTCAATCGTTTCACTTTTCTATTTCGTACTAATAAGTTAGTAGTATGTTGAGGAATAGATTGAAGGCATTTAACCCGTGAAATAATAAATACTAGTCAACTTGTAATGGTCTAACTAGTAGACAAAGAAAGCAATGATATCTATTTCACAGGTTTAGTGACTTCATTCTGTGGTTTGCTGATGACACTCTAGCTTCATGCCCTCCCCAAATTTAGCTGACAGTCGTGACAACTGTTGTTCAATGTCGAGGTTCAACTCGGACAATTATTTTTTATGCTTAACCTATAAAGGAGATCAGTAATGTTTACAGGGCCATCTTCCAGCTGCAAGGCCCTGATCATTGCCTGTAGCCTTCTTAAGGCCTCTTAAGCAGATGAAAGGGCAATGCTCAGCACACACAACTGTAGAAACATCCCATGTTACTTTTTATTATTACAAGGTTTTTGAATTTTTACTAATTTCAGTGAATGATGTCTTTTATTATTGGAAATTATAATTCTAACAGAAATTATTTGCACTCCTAGGAATAGTAGTTATCATTACACACAAAAGTAGTAAATATCATTTGATAGAAATTTGTATCAGAAGGTATAAAGGTGTCAAAATAACTATAAAAACATCCAAGAATGTCAAACAATTGAGCTAAAACATCTATTGGCAAAACATGTGAAATTCAAACCACCACTCTCTCAGAGACAAGAAATATTACATCATAAGTAGTTTTATTTTTACACCGTGGTAAATGTAACAAATATTTTGAAATTTATGTTATTTCTAGAAGAGATAGCATGAAGTACCTAACAGGGAGAATAATTGTCATACGTTCTATAGATTTCTTCACTTTCCAAATAACTGAAAAAAGAAGATTCCTTTGCCCTTGGTAAAGAGTACTTAATAAATTGACATGTAGGTTGACCTGTGCCGTTTGTCCCTAAACACCTGTAATGAATTGCATCTTATTGAGTGCCTGTCTCCTCTTGAAATAGGTACAGGTTATTTGTTGCTGCTACTGCAATGATGTTCTCTTTTGGATGCCAGGCTGTGTGCAAGATCTTTTTACTGAAGTCTAGACACTCTACTGTTATATCATCCTTCTTTCTCTTGCCGGTTACAGCCACTCTTCTAGGTTTTAATACTTGTTTTGGTTTGCTAGACTCTCGGCTGGCTTCCAGACATAAATCATTCTTTGTGTTGCGATCAAATATATGAAAGAAATTATTGTAAGATCCTGTCATGATTGACCTGTTGAAAAATGAATAGATATATTCATGTGATATATAACTGTACAAATGTCTTGTATTCCTTTAGTCTATATTTTTTGACACATTTTTTGATTAACTTGGGGCAGGTAACTGTCTGCTTTACAGTACAACTAAACGATTGGCCAACTGTAGGCTAATCTATGTGTCCACTCACTGACATTTAATTCTACAAAACACTCTAATAGTAAGGAACTATGGAAGGAGTTTGGACATAACAGATTCTTATTTCAAACCAAGTGTCATTCCCACGCATATTATTTTCTTATTTACAAATAACACATAAGAAGGGACATCTGAATGAATGGACTTTGAAGAATCTTATTTCTAAGGAGATGGTACATTGTCAGAAAAGGCAAAATATTATACCAGCTGGACATTTGCTTTTTGATATGCCTTTAAATGCTGAATGTGTGCCCCAAAACAAAAACAAGGTTGGACACCTAGCCTAAACTAATTAACTTGAGTTTCAACCTTGAATATTAGTGTATCACACCCTGGAACAACCTCTATGTAGGTTCCTGCTAAAGGAGAAACACCAGTGAACCCAGAAAAAACCTCAAAAGGACCCAACAAACCCTATGAACACATGATGCTGAGGATCAACCCTATTCACACATGATGCTGAGGATCAACCCTATGCACATATGATGATGAATCAATGCTGGAACTGAAACCAAAGCTATGTAACAAATGTTTCCCATCCATAAAAAAAAAAGTGCACCAAAAGTAATACTTACGAGTCATCTCCATTCCAAACACATTCAAACTTATCAAAGATGCAGTCGTTTTCGTATAAGGAGCATAGCTTGCTTCTAAGATAATCGTGTACACTATAGACTTCCACTGGCTGTTTCTCCATGTTCAAATCCCAGACCTTGACTGTTAAGTAATCCCTAGTGATCATATAGCGACCATTATGACTAAATCTAACATCTGATATAGAAGAGATTATCTCAGAGAAAAATGACCTAGTTGCTGGGTCTTCCGCCTCCTCAAACACTGTAGAATAAAAAAGAAAATCTTATGAGCAAGAATTTACTTACAGAACGACATCATATTTGCATTATGATAATATTGTTAAGTCAAACACCTTTCCCAAATCCACTTGAGTAATCAGAAAGCAATGGCTTCAGTTTGATCGCTGGGTTTGATAACAAATTAAAATTAATGAAGTATTTGGACACATCAATCGAATATCAGCTTGAAAACATTGCTTCATGTTCATCCAAGATAATTTGGGAAAAAATACATGAAAAAAAGAAAACCATTATATCATAAACTATAAATAATTTTCCAAGTTTCAGCATCCAAAAACAAATGAAAAAAATATTAGCGAGCAAACCACACAGTTTGTCTAATGAATGATTATCAAAAATTGTGAAAAACAGCTTCGTTAAATATACCAAAACGATTACCTGCTAATATAATAAATTTTAAGATCATTTAATAGACACAGGCAACGTTTGAATGTCCAAAAATGTAATAAGAGGAACAGAATTGAATACATTGAAGTTTTTGTAAAATTACCTATCAAGGATCTGGACATAATGACAGGTATTGTTCAGATTATCTACCGTGCACTCAAAATATTGAGGAAAGAATAAACAGGTGCTTGATCCATATACGGCAAATAAGGAAATATTCCAATTATTCAATCCCTATGTACACTATTTTTTATTGCAACATGCGAAATATATTTTTCAATAGATCAAATCAACGTCATAGTCAATATTTTCCCAATACAGACCACATGTCATTCCCTAGAGTATCATTTCTTTGTTCAACGGTTGCACATGAGTAGGCACATGAATATAATATAAGAATCTTATCTTATAGGGAATGACATATGGTTTGTATAATAAGTGGGAATTTTTTTTACCACAATCAATTAGGATAATAATAATTCATTATTACACATCTGGAGAAAGAGAAAAAGGGTAATTTTCGTATATAATTTTCCATCAAAATAAAAGGCTTAAAAAAACAATTTAAACAAAGACACCTGGCTACAATAACTTCTTTATGCACCTATTGTTTTTAACTAAATTGCCTCAGGTCAAAGAATGGTTCTTTTTAAAATGTGACATCCAATAAAATAATGTACAGTACTTTCCAGAAAAGCCTCTAAGCCAGCCCCAAGGGGAATAACTGACTGTGATCACTGTTTTTTGCATTAAAAGCTAGAATTTAATTAGTTTTTAAAATTTTCAAACTGCCAATATCTTTTTTCAATGCTTATTTTCCTTTTAAATTCATATTTTAGGATTATTTTAAGAAAACTAATTAAAAAAGAGAGAATAAGAACTCTATTTTGATACAAGGAAATGCAGTAAACATTCTTAAATTGTTCATATACAAATATTGAGTTATTTTGAAAATAGAAATCATAATAATGTTAATAATAGAAAGTTCTTATATAGCACATTTATACAGCATCTCAATGCGCTTTATATCTTTATGACCAGTGGAGGACTTTACAGGCTGCATATTAAGGCGCTATTAGCAGCTGTGCAGCTTAGAATAACTGAGGCTTTCCATATTCTGTGAACTTGTTGCCATCAATCAAAAAAAATCAGTCTGTACCTTTTATGTTCTTGACTGTCAGCAGTGAAAATTAATTTTACAACAAGCTGTTGAAATACTACATTACACAGAATATCAAAAACTGCAGTAAAAGGGCTTTCTCTTAACGAAACAGTATCTGTTATTTTACATCAACGCATGTTAGTTTTTAACTCACTAGATGACATTTATTTGTACTTACACTTTGCATGTGTATCACATAATGCTTGTTGTCTCATGTCACACAGACGCACTGTACCCTTACTGCTACTGTATACAAAAGTATTGCATTCTATTGGGTGAAACTCTGCAGCCGTTATAACCTCTGTGAGCTCCTCCATATTCGTAGGCTTAATATCAACAATGTCTGACCAAAGAGTCAAGGTCATAAAGCAGTAAATACAATATATTTTTTAAATATATGCTACACTTTTCTGTATAGATTACCATGATTGATCTGTTATTTAAAAAAAAATGAAAGTAAAATTATTCATTTGCATTGAAGTTGTAGAAGTCTGACAGGAAGAGAAAGGAAGGGCTTTGTAGCGGTCACAGACCTCAAGGAATAGAATGAATAATAATAAGTAGTTTGAAAATTTGTCATGGGTAAAACTTTCAAACATATACAGTTTGAGACAAACAGCACATTGTGAAAAAAACCACTTGACCATTTATCACAGACAACAATACGTAACAGATATGGCATTAAAATACGATAGAAATGTACTAGCATTATTATGTAAAGGATACTAAAACTTTGACCATTAATTCCTACATGCCATAAATTAATTCTTAAGTCATCGGCAGATAAATAAGTCTCTCCGTCGCTGTTTACAGATATGGAATTTATGTGGTAGGTGTGAGCATTGGCATAGACCCGTCGTGGGCTTGCCTCCACTACAAGATCTGATGGTTTTAAAACTGGAATTCTTAGTTCTTTTATTTCTGCTGGGTTTCTTGGAACGCCTTGGTCATCTCGCAGATTGAAATTGCATGCACGGGAATTTCTTTCAGAAATCTTCCAGAGCTTAATGGTTTTATCTGTATAAGAATTAAACAACAGTAACCATGAATAATAGAGAAAGGGCATAAGTCAAGCTAATCAACTTTAGTTTAAAATAAATAAATAAATAAATGATAATAATAACAATAATAATAACAACAATAATAATGATAACAATAATGATAATGATGATAATAATAATAATAATAATAATAATATCTTATTTGTTAGATCAGGCTGATTATTCTAGCAGCTTTTGCTGATGTGGACCTGCTTTCACTCACACTCACTACCACTACATTTACTATTTTATGCACACAACGCTCGACAAGCATTTTGATTTTTTTGGAGGGAGGAAAATGGGAGAACCCAGAGAAAAACCCTCATGGCACAGAAGAGAACAGCACATCAAACAAACTTAATTCACAGGTGGTGACTGCAGGCCTTGAATCAGCCACCCAACCCGTTGGACTCACAGTGGTGAAAGATGAAGCATTAGCAGCTTACTACACCCATAATAGTCATATATAGTCAAATAAAATAGTCACTAGATCACTGCCAACAACACAGTAAAAATTTACAGGGGAATTCAAAGAGACACGTAAATGACTTCTATAAAATATAGTCCAAACTAGCACATTATCTATTCACTCTTACAAAAGCTATTTCCAGTGCTCATAGACATCCTCTTAAAGTGCTGATGCTTAACTAAAACTCAACTGCTAATGTATATAGCATCAAAGTGATATTTTAGAAAGGATGTGTATGTTCTTTTAATGATTTGGATCCATTAGCAACATCAAATCATTTTGTTTTGGAAAAATTCTCTTTTTAAGACATAAATAAATGTATTTTTTTCAATGTTTTGATGTTTTAACAATACTTTTACGTGGCTGTTTAAGAAATTTGTATTTATGTTTACTGTAATTTCAATCATTATTATCAGTAAAACAAGTAGATTGGAGACTTGAAAAACATTTCTAAAACTAAGATTTAATATTAAAAAATCACCGGTAGAAATCATTAAATGAACTCTGGTGGGAAATGTACTAATGATACATGTAGCTATTCCTGTCAAAATATGGCGGCTGATAAAAAAGAAATAGAAAGGAGATCGAGAAAGATCGATCCAAATGTCGAATAAAAATCAATCAATGATTGATGTTGCGGCATAAAATATTTAGTGATATTATAATAAAGGTCACTCTCAGAAAAAAGTATGTACAAAGTACGAGAAATCGTACAAATTCATAACATTTTGAATGTACTTCGACTGATATATGATATATGTATATACATATATATAATGATTATAATGACAGTTGTTGCTAAATATTTACATACCATTAGTTGAAAGAAGAAAATGTGAAGCATTCTGCCGCTTTAACCACTTGATTTTATTGATTTTTTCTTCTATTTCTAAGCTTTTGAGGTAATCGAACTCCGGCTCGTGACTTTGAAAGGTACTGTACACACTGTACTCGCCGTACCGGGGTGAATTCTTAGGCTGTGGGGTCACCAAAATTGAATTATACGTTAGTGAATACACCAAGACTTAGTAATAAAGAATTGCAATGATAAAGAAAGATTTTTAAGCCTTTCTTAGGACTTACAGCTTCGTCTTTTTGGAAAATGACAATTCGTCCTCCCTTGTCCCCTGTTGCTAACAGCTCTCCATCATGGTTGAATTCGACAGTTGAAATTATGTCCGCTGCAAGATTACGAGCAAAGGACAAATAAAAAGTTAGATAAGGGGGGTTTGGTTTCATGTGAATTAAGCAGGAATCGTTTCATCGCGATCTCTGCCTGTGAAGTGTGGATTAAAGACGAAAATAATTGTAGACGAAACGAAAAATGCTATTCTTGGCATCGTAGCTTATGGGACGTTTATATATTTTTTGATTAGCATACCTTCAGACACATCTTCTTCTATAGTTCCTTTAACCTGGGAAAAGCACCATTGCACTTCTTCATTTTCTGTGAACATAATTATATTAACTAGTCAGTCCACCCAGTTTCACTACGATCAAGATGGTGAATTTGAACTTCCGTTGGAAAAAATCCAACCTCCTTACCAACTGCCATTCCTTAATCGATAAAATGCACATGAAAGAGACCTTTGAAAATATATATTCTATTGATTTTGCGAGTAAAAATAAATGATTATTATGAAGATGGCCAGGATGGCCACAGATTTAATCACTACATCGATTCTCTTTCTCAAAATCCAATATGGACGACTCTCGCCTTCAAAAAGCGGGTGCGTGACGTCACATTATCCCAGGCCCAAACATGCCAAATATGAGTAAAATACCCAAATATGGATGAGACTCAGACGGAAACAAACGTTCAAAATTTGGGCGCCAAAAAACAAGGTGTGCCGCCGCCATATTGTCTTGTCGGCCATAAAAGAAAAATATTATCATTTGAGATAATACTAAAATAGTTTCCAGCTGCAATTATGTTGTTCAAAATTATAATTCTATTGTCGTGAGCAATGATTTGATTTATGAATTGGTACCTTGAAAGGTTTTGAAGCATTGTGTTTTTTTGGGGGGACGCGACATGATTATGGTTGGTGCCAGTGCCGGCATAATGGCAGGATTTGAATAGCTTTCTGTCAGGGACGGCGGAGCCGTTGAGAAATAAATGATTTTCTCTCAGTTTGAGTTCCGTTACATGAAGAAATCGCCGAAGAAGAAGAGGGGTTTAGTACGGAGCATCGCGGCGTAGTCTTTACTCTTATTTTAATCAAAGGCGCGCGCACCATTAGTCATTATTTGAAATTTATTTATATTGTGCAAAGTTTACATACGTTTTCAAATGCGCATAATTATTCTATTCATGACACAACGAAAGTTCTCCACTCAAAATAGCTTTTTATTTCACTCCGTTACATAAATATCACACTAAAATAATATTAAGAAAAGGCTGACTTCTGCACTATTGGAATGTAGGTCTTTGTATATTTTATGAGTTTGTCTTGAAACTGTATTTTTCTACATTCATTAGTAAACTTTATGATGACACACTCTTAACTTAACTTGCCTTTTTTCACGTATTACTTGCATGTAAAAAATTTTGCCAATAATTAATATCGGCAAAGACCCAAGAACATAAAAATTGAATTTTCACACACTTAATAAAATGATAAACACACCAAAACAAAAATAGAAAATGTTGAAATAATTTCAATTTAGAGCACATAAGCATAAAAATAAAGATGCTAAAACACACACTCGTGAAAACGTTTTGTAGAACCGAAAAAAAATACGCATTCGCGTTTTCATCTAGTTGAGCCGTGCGCCCAAGAACGACGCATCACTAGAGCATCTTCTGAACCCCTTCACACTGCAGACACTGGATCCTGCACGCATTCTTTCTTGTGCTCAACCCAGTCTTTTACTTGACAGTCCCGGCCACAGTAACCGCGCCGATAGCAAACGGAGCACTGGAACTGAGCTACTTTGTCGCAAATACAAAATAATTTCCTTGTTTCGTCTGAAATGAAAATACCAGATAAAAGTGTTAAAATATTGGGGCATGCCCGAGCGTGAGTAGGCTGTGAGTTAATGGGTGATCTAAGGGTGCTACCAAACTACCACGGCTGGAAAACACGGCCTGTTTAAGGTGCCATTATTGCGTGCAAAGGTGCTCGCGACAGGGTTTAATCATTGCAAAAAGAATGTGAATTAAGAAAAACTACTCAATAATCCAGTTTCGACTTCTCTGTAACTCAGGGTTAGCCTCGGTTTTGTGGAGAATATTCATGTTTCCAGTGAGAGTCCGTGGAATTTCAAAGTGTTGGTACTAATGAAGTTGTACATCCTTTACTTTACCGTTAGTATTTGTGAATATTTAGACACTGTTGAGGATAACCCTAAGTAAATAAGTCTGTAATCAAGGAACACAGCGGTAATTTGGAACTCGAAATAGTTTATTCCGCTTGCGCAAACGTCACACATTTTATCAGTTGGCTAAGAACATCACGTGATGGTTAGCAATCTTAAGTTGCAGGTCGTGTTCAAACGATAAAATCTGTTGCGCGCGTCATTGCGAAATTATAAAAAATTGCGTGCAACGTTGCACGCATCGACTTAACTGTACCGTGTTTGTTTTTATCAAAAGGCAACATGAAAATCAGCAAGCTAGTGATTTTTTCAAAACTGATTAGAAAACATGAACTAGCTTGTTCAATATAAGTGCGCATTTATTGAAAGCGGGCCTTCTTAGAATATGATGCTTCAAGTATGTGTTTACACTTATTTCAATAAAGTTAGTCACCAAAAAAACTAGAAAGCTGCGATTACTGATACAATTTGCTGCTTGAGGATGCTCAGAAGAGGTGAGACTGTAACTGGTAAAAGATCTAAAATCCATCAACAGTTATCAAAGCGGTTGAAACATGTAAAATGTATCTACCCATAATCCTTGCAGGTCTCAGCTTTGTAGCTTTTCAGGTGACTAACTTTATTTAAATAAGTGTATACCTTGATTGACAATCATTTTGATAATAACAGACACACTAAAAGTATCCCCAACAATAACATCATCTTCTCTTGACGGTTTGATGTCCATCATCTGCGCATCTTCGAACACAAAGAACCTTCCTTTTAAATCAAATCTCTCAATGAGTGTCTGTCTGACTTCTGTTAAAGTGCTGTCTGTTTGTGTGTCAATGAAGCCAAGTTTAGTGAAAGGCCCCGCGTTTGGTTCTCGTGACGTGTTGAGGATGTTTACTGGTAAACGCACGGTAAAGGGTTCATCTGTACAAACAAAGAAAACAAAAAACTTCATCAGTAAAGAAATTTAAATAGACCTCTTCACCTTGAAATGTTTTCCCATTTCAGATCATGTGTCATTCTCTTGAGAATAAGATTCTTTGTTTGTGTTATATAGAACACGTAATGCACCAACACATGCCCACGCCCATAATACAGCTTGGGCTACCTGTGGTTAGATGGCAAAACAATCAAATCCCTTTGCTTCCTCATATTAAACGATTGTATTGTTCTTGCCATCTAGCATGGCTGCCGTCTTGTGATGGTGCAAACGCTCTATTCCATAGGAGATTCGGTAAATTACCTTGAATGGTGAGGTCATCCTTAAGTGGAATGTTGCGCATATTGATGCTTGATGGCGTAACTGCGCGCCAGTCACCTTGAGGTGTTAATGACCCTGAACCAGGAGGAGAAGAGTCCGTCGACCCAGGGAGACCTGAGATGATATAAAGAAAGTACATACACCACTTTCATAATGTCAGCATCTCATTAGCATAAATATCTAAAATCAAAGTATTTATGGCAATAGTCCTCTTCACAGTTCCCTGCGCCATCTTGAAAGGTAGCCGGTGCCTTTGCATCGAAGCGAGACGTACGGTGAGCTTGCAATGATAGAGACATGTGAATAATTGTCCACGGTGTTAAAAAAGGTCGCTATCATTGCAAAGCCACCGTTCGTCTCGCTTATGTGCAAAGACACAGTTACCTTTCAAGATGGCGCAGGCAATTGTAAAAGGGACTATTGGCTTTTTCATATGAAAGAATATGTTTGTTAAAATAAAATGTACACTTTTGAAAAAGGACGCACGTGCTGTTACGAGGACTTAAAAAGACTTACCAGGTAAACTAGAATTGCTAAGCTGTGGAGACAGAGAGCGCGGGCTTGCACCTCCTGCCCAAGTAGCTTTCTTGTGTAATCTTGGTCGAGTAAATAGCACTCCATCATGGTCGTTTTCTCGTCTTAGTTCTACAAGTCGGCTATCGCTACTTTGTCTCTGGAGAGGTTCTTTCATTCCTCGTTTCTGTCCCTTTGAAGGTGATCTCCGACCTTCATCATGATCTAGAAGAATTTTCGCAACGTTAACATTTCCCTCAGTGATTTTCCGATTACTCGCGGAAGGACCTCGAGCTTCATCTGGTGAAGAAGGGACAGAACTATCCAAGTCTGTCTCGTCGCCAATGAGTCGACTTTTGCTGTTTTGTTTCGTAATGAGCTTCAGTTTAGTTGAAGTGGGTCTCTCGGGCTGCAGAGCTGGAGATACCCTTCCATCATTACTTGGACTTAGTATTCCCTTCTTCTTATGAAGGCGCGGCGACTCCTGGTCTTCCTCGCACCAGGCTTCTACTGAATCACGTGACATTACCGAGCCAACTCTTCTTGGTGTGCGCATGCGCATAATGTCAGGCGTTCCAGGTATTTGATTGGACGGTGCAATTCCTTGGGTCGAGTCTATACTCCTCTCGTCGTCCGACCGTTCGGGAAAGGCTCGGTTTATGAAGGTCATTTCTTGATCATCTGGGGATTCATTCAGGCTAAGATTTGACCTGAAAAGGCGTTAAAAATGACAACAGTTAACATGTAACCCAAGGTCTTAGTCCAAGAGTCTGAGTGAGAGACGAATAGGTCTCTCGTCTCTCTTACAGTTTATGTAGCATGCACAATCATATGCATCAGAACTCGTTAAAGGTGTACGAAAAATTACACTCCGGCTAGGGGAAGACACGTAGTCTCAACTGGGAAAACAATATGCAAAAAGTAAACGTGTTGCGCGCGCTCTCACAACAAAGGTTCTCAATAAGGGGGCGAACTAGTTTACGCAAGACTCAAGCGATATCGACCCGATTAAAACGTGGTTCTTTTTGATGACTAACCTGCTATTAATGCTGCTCATCTTTTTGATTCTCATCCATTTTGCATTTCCATGTTCTTTGCGCAGTTTTCTTTTGCCAAAGAAAACAAATGCTGCTACCACAGCAAACAAAACAACCACGGCAACACAAACAGCCACGACTACAGACACCGGAAATGACGAAGTGCTTGCTTTTACTTCCGGTTTTTGGTATTCTACGCCATCTATATTTAGCTCTATAAAAGCAACAAATGTGATACCTTCAACTTCTAATGAGTACCCTGATTGAATAGAGCTCCAAATCGCTGCGATGAAGGAGTTCAAAGCAGACAGGCGACCGGAAGCCGCGAAGTTAACCTTGATACTTCCGGGTGAAAGCCTGATCGTTGCTATGGTAACATTGTAGTTCCAAGGCTGAAGGTCATCAAGGAAAACTCTTATAA
The DNA here is from genome assembly GCF_029948245.1 of Actinia tenebrosa. Taxonomy (NCBI): domain Eukaryota; kingdom Metazoa; phylum Cnidaria; class Anthozoa; order Actiniaria; family Actiniidae; genus Actinia; species Actinia tenebrosa. The sequence goes on along the minus strand of NW_028292572.1, from coordinate 9,774,805 downwards.
ATCCCTTCTTTCTACCTTCAACTGAAGAGAAATCATTCTGGAATTTCATCTCAATGGTTTTCGTGACATTCGGGTTTCTACAGGATGACGTTGATTGGTCCATATTAACCAATAGTTGTGGAGAATGACCCTTGGTTGCTAGGAGACGGGCATTTGGCGCCAACACAACGTTTACTTTAGCCTTATAGAGTGGATTACTTGGCATATCAAAGAGCGGAACTACAGAAAGAGAGGGGTGCAATGGTTGCTTGGTGACTTGAATCATAGAGATACCGAGATCTTGCAACTCGAGAAGAGATACCAGTGACTTGACTTCAAATGCACCGTCGCCAGTCGACTCTGCTTTAACGATACCACCCCATAATCCGTTCTCATCATCGTATACCTTCACCGTTTCCCCTTGAACGAAAACTGTCCCTTTTATTTGGTCTCGCAGAGTCTCTTGCTTGCTTGAAAACTCGAAATACATTTGAGTATCGGTGTGGCGCGCTGGTGTTCCATCTCGGTTGACGAGCCTAGTGATAATACTCAATGCGCATTGGCTGGTCTTGTTTTTGTAATCAGGTTTATTGATTTGAACAGACGCCACGAAGCGCACTTGATCCCCCGCAGCACGCAGAAGAAGAGACGCGTCAGATTCCTCGATAATGCCGTTCAAATTGAAGTCCATTTTGCGCTTCTGATAAAAAAATACAAATAAAAAAGTCGGTTTAGAGTACGCAAAAATGGAAAAGACTTCTAGAAATAACTACAAGGACTGCTAAACTTCATCATCACGGTGCCCACTGAACCCAGCGTGGCCAGTAATCGCCAGAAACAGAAATAGAAGTAGATTCCAGTCCCAGACTACAAAAACAAACTAAGGCTCATTTCTATCGAACACAGGAATAACATACTCGAATGTACTCACTCTGAGTGTGAGAAGATTTTGTAAGAATATGAGGAATATACAGTATCAAATGACACTAAACTGGCTTTCACATTGAAGCACTGTGGTTGGTTAGTGTCAGAAATTCATAACTATAGTTATGAGCTTCTGTTAGTGTGAATTTTAGTATATTTTGGTTGGCCTGGAGTGAAACCCATTTCAGAATCACTTTTTGGTGAGTTTTCTGCGTGAAAGCTGCTCTAACAGTGGCGTAGAGGAATAAATTTTTCCACATATAGTACTAATAATGTAATGTACTTACTATTCCAGTGCTTTTACACGTGTCATCATCTGGGTTCAGTGTACACAACATGGTTGTCGCCGCATCGTAAAAATCCAGCCCACATTTGGAGTCCACGTCACCCAGCTGGTTGCTAAGCGACGGGCAATATCTTGTCTTGTCTTTGGATCGAAGAGCTAAATTCACATCTAGAACAGCACTAGAAGAAATCCTAGTGAAAGGAACCCCGCCTTTTCGCTTTGTAAACATCAAATCAGTAACGTAACTTGGGCTGGGGTACACAGGATTGACGTCATCAGTGATGTCACTTGGGTTGGGATTTCTAGGAGTGACGACATTAAGAAGAGTAATTCTACCGCGTTGAATACTGTAAGGGATGTTCTCTGTAAGTCCCTTGAACTGCAAGGTAGCTTCATCATATTCTATAGTGATGTTGTAAGCCAGTAGAGTGAATCCCGTAGTGTTAATATGAACAGGGATCGGCTCGTTATAGTCCATTATTGCTGGCCCTGTTAAGTTACCAATATCTACTCCACCCGAGGGTGGTTCTGTATTACAAAAGACCTCTAAGCTCACATAATCATCAGCCATGATTGTACTTTTGACTGTCACGCGTTCTGGATGCAGGGAGTCTTGCTTCAAAGTCAATATTCCCTTCTGATCGATGCTGGCTCCAATACCTGGCTGGCACTCAAACTGGACCAGATTACTGTATTCCTCAAAGTCATCGAAAGTAAGTAGCGTTGAGTCACTCATCGCCATGGTAACCAGAAGCCGTCCACTGGCGCTGCCTGTAGCACCTACCAGTGTCTTATTCACCAGGGATGGAATATCGACCGATAAGATTTCAACAGGAGTTACAACTCTATCGATGACATGCAGAGTGATTTTTGGCGATGTCAAATTCCCCATCTTTGCATACACACTGAATTGCCCGTATGAGCTTGTGCGATCGATTTGGAGCCGGTTAGGGGGACTAGGACCGACCTTTGCCACGACGCCGACGTCATTATTGACCACGTGATATGACGTAGTAGTGACGTGATTCAAGTCATAATAGGTATTGTCAGTCATTTTCATTTGTGGTACCAGTTCGGCCTCTTCAAAGCTACCGTCCTTGCTTCCAACACGTTGGAAATAATTTCTAAGTATCCAATGAGGAGAAACAAGCGATGCCTCTAGTAATAAGGAATGAAAACCAATCACGTCCATCTTGATTTGCATACTGTAAACTCCTTCTACATGAACGACAAAAGCGCCTTGTCCAAGATGGCCGGCTGTGTTGGCTTGAATGACCCAATATTGCACGCCCTTGACGACGGTAAATAGACCACGTGATAGGTTTTTGTCGTCTATGCGGACACGATTATCATCCAGGAGCAATATCTCAGACAGTCCTGACAATGAAAAACAGATCAATAAGGAAGCAATAGTGGCATGGGTGAGTTGAGTTTGTTTGATGTGTTGTTCTCTCCCTTGTCACGAGGATTTTTCTCCGGATTCTCCGGTCTTACACCCTCCTTAAAAGTCAACATGTGAGTTGAGTGTTGTATGATGTTAATATAGAATGTAGTGGTTAGTGCATGTGGAGGGAACCTCATGGAAGAGCCCCATACGGAGAGTTATGTTTGTAAAATATGAATAAGTAAATATACAATAAAATCCTTGGCCTTTTCGTAAAATATACAATAGCTATCAAATTTCATATTTTACGATAGAATTTTGCTTGTATGTGGAAAGACTCACCTCCAGCCCGTAGTATACCAATGCTGAAATTACAAGATACAGGAACCCCACCAGACTGAGCAATGTTCCCAGGAGTCGTTAGATGAGGACACAAATCCAGAATAGCCAAATCAGTCCCTCCAGTATCATTGGGAGTTGTCAATCTTACTATAACATTGGCAACGACATCACGATGGAGACCGTTCCTCGGTCCATCGGATACATATATGCTGAGGAAGTACCTTGGAAGAACGCTGTAGTCCAGTTGCTTAGCAACGGTTATTTTACCCGTGTTTTTGTCAATTAAAAAAGTTTGTTCAGTGTTGCCCTTAATAATTTCGTAGTTAAGAGTACCATCAGAGCCAAAATCTGCGTCTGTTGCATTTATATCTACAACCAGGGCCCCAATAGCAATCGTATGTGGGATTCTGACGTATATTGATGAAGGCTGTAGAAGCTGTGGTGTGAACTCATTCACGCTTTTTATCTCTATGGTAACGACAGCACTGTTGCTAAGAGGGTTTGGTGAGCCCTTGTCTGTAGCATGGATTGTTAGTACATAGATGAGGTCATCCACGTGTGTCTGTGTCTCCAAGTCGAGGCTTCGTTGTACTTTTATTGTTCCTGTTGTGCTGTCAATCATGAAGAAACTGTGTGTGTCACCGGATGAGATCGAGTACTGAATCTCGCCGTTTGAACCTGAAATGTAGAAAATTGAAAGAAATTTGTATTAATGTACGAAAACTTGCCTTCAAGAGGGCATGAACGTCATCCAATCATAGATCTTGAATACGGGATTCCTCAAAATCGCCCTCCCCACCCACCCCACCCTGCGTCTACAAAGTCTGACCACGCAGACTTACCCAGATCAGGATCATTGGCCTGAACTGTGATGACATCACTTCCGGTCTGAGCAGTCTCCTTCACCCACGCATAATAAGACTTCCGGCTAAAGGTTGGTTCGTTATCGTTTGTGTCTTCAACACTGATATCCACGTGAGTCCAAGATTGTCGCTGATTGGCTGGATTAATAGGGCTATCGGCTGCTTGTACCTTGAGATTGAACCTTGCCGTGTGTTCACGATCGAGCGGGGCGTTAATGAATATCTTCCCAGAGGACCCATCAACACGAAACTTACGTTCACTGTTACCACTGATTATAGTGTACCTAAGTAAAAGAACCATATAATGATAAAAGGGTACATTTTACATCGTGAAAAGATGAAAAAACTTACTGACGTTTTGGACGACGCTAGTCCTTCGTCGGAGAAAAAGGACTAGCGTCCGAAACGTCAGTAAGTTTTTTCATCTTTTCACGGTGTAAAATGTACCCCTTTATCATTAGAAACACCGACGCAGCTCACACTAGTTTTTAGCTAGTTATCTCTTGAAATAACCATATATGAGTTGAGTTTGTTTGTTGTGTTGTTCTCTCCCTTCTGCCTTGCTCCCTCCCTTTTCTCCGCGATTCTCTAGTTTTCCTTACTCAGCAAAAATCAACTACTAAATTGCATCTTTATATATATATAGCCTTGCTGGTTTGTCTTACTTACTGAGGAAGAGTAGATACTCTCAAAATATGTTCCATTAAAATGTTGATGAGTTAGAGAGAATGAACAATCATTCCCTGCAATCGACGTAAAATAAATTACATTTACAATGGTTTTTGGAGAATGACCGCATGCAAGAGGCCACCCTTCAATAAACGGGCAGCTAGGCGCAAAGTTCCGCAATGTTCTTGCCAAATATACTGAAACAAACCTCTATTCATTGGACACCGAAAAAGGTCCCGGAGGTGACCGCTTAATAGAGGTACCGCTGTAATTACCTTATTTGTCCATCAGACCCAAAATCCTTATCACTAGCGGACACCTGGTCAATCATGGTCCCTATGTTGATGTTCTCAAGCAACTGTAGTGATAAGGGGTTGCTAACAAACACGGGGCTGTACTCATTGATACTCGTCAATCGCAACTCAAAATCTGCACTGCTTGTTAGCTGGGGTATCCCATGATCACTTGCGCTGATCTTCAGTGTTCGGTTCCAGTCTTCCTCTTGTAACGTCTCTAAATCGAGGCTCTTCATTAGTCTCATTTCACCAGTGTTCGAGTTTAACTGGAAATATCCTTCGTTATTTCCGGACTGTATGCTGTAAGACACGAGGGCGTTGCTACTGGAATCGGCATCTGATGCCTTGACAGCGAAGGCAACTTGTCCTGTTGGGAAAACGATTCAAAATAAATAAATTATTAGAAGCAATCAAAATTTTATTCAAATGTATCATGAAGGCATACAGAGGGGTTTCTTCGTAGGCTATCAATATTGTCATGAAAGAAATGTAACCCCTCTCTCCACGGGATTTTGTCTTCATTCTACGACATTCTTCGTAAGAATTTAAAAACACTGTGAACGACCCCCAAAAATATAAAACAATGTTTGCGTCACCTTGGAAACACATTCTACCACAAAATCCTTGAAACGTTACGACATCTTTTTCATAAAAAGTGGGGGGAAAATTTTTTTTTTTCAAATGTTTACTTGCCTACTGCTAGGGTCTCAGGAATATTCACAACATTAATAGAAGAGGCAAATAAGGGTTTGTTGTCGTTGATGTCCTTCACGTGAACCCTTAACGTGAAGTCAGCATGTAAACCAGTCCCGCCGCTGCCACCATCACTCGCACGAATCACTAACGTGTAGTCACGTGTGTGTTCGTAGTCTAGACTGTGTGTTAGTTTGACTACTCCTGTTGATGCGCTGATGTTGAATCGACCTTCACTGTTGCCAGATAATATGGAATAGGTTACTTGTCCTGGAACGAAAATCAAAGGCTACATTCGTTACAGTGTAACTACTGTAACCGGGGCCACTTACACCGGTTAGACAAGATTAGACAAGGGAAGCAATGAAAACAATGCATTCCAACTTTGGGTCGTGGAGCCAATCAGAAACTTATATCCCATTCACATCTAAACGTGTTTATTTAAACTGTGTTTTCATTAGGGGAAAAAATGAGAAACTAGAAACCTACAATATAAGGAAACTTTCTAAAATATTATCAGAGCAAGACAAAGGAGAGCTTACATGCATTATTTTACCAAAGATTGTGCAGTGTTCGTAGATAGTTTTCCAATCCTGTTTAGTTAACTAACCACTTTAAAACATGTTTAAGCCTTGGTGTGAATGAGCTATTAGACTGCACGAGAATGGTAATTTGACCCTCATGTTACGTGTAAACAACTAGATAGCCATCGTCATTTTCTCGCAGGAATAAAAAGATATCTTGAAAGGTTATTGTAAATGTAGCTATTGCGTTTTATTTATAAATTTAAAAGCATATATGATAGAGAGATAAAGATATGATCAAGTTTGGTTGCCATGGGAATAAAAAATCCGCTGACCTTGAGTACCGTAGTCCTTATCAGTAGCATTTACGTCAACTAGTTCCAGACCACTGTCTCCGACATCGACGTTTTCTTTGATGTTAATGTCCCGCGATGTACTGTGGGTAAAATACGGAGCGAACTCGTTCACAGCTATGACGTTGATGATGACTGATGAAGTGTTGTGACGTTGGTTGGGTGTTCCACGGTCTGTTGCCATAACGACTGCAAATAGTAACACACACAAAAATTCAAAATTGGACTACCAAACAGTTTAGGGACTGACCATTAGATTTTTGAGAGGGGTTGGGCAATTTTTTTTTTTTTTTTTTTTTTTTTTTACGCCTCATGGCTGTGCAGGAATTTTTTTGGACATAATTTGGAATTTTTTTCTGCCACTTTTCTTATGCACCTTTTTTTTTTTCACTCTTCAAAGCTGTGCTCGATTTTTTTGGATTTTGCCCACCCTCTCCCCCTCAAAAATCTAATGGTGCGTCCCTTAGCTCTGCTAATATTATCAAGCTTACCAAGAGTGTAACTCAGCATCGGTGGCGTTTGCCCTTCCATGTCCAGCACTTTCTTGACAATAATGTCACCATTGTTCTCATTAATGCTAAAATATCTATCGCTGTTTCCTTTAGTGATAGAGAACCTTATATCACCATTACTGCCTGCATCCGGGTCACTCGCCTTTACTCGTACTATCACGTGACCTGGCGAGGCCGTCTCGGAAACGTTGGCTCTCAAAGGATTCATTTCAAATACTGGAGCATTATCATTCAAGTCTGTAACTATGACAACTATTTTCATCTCGGCAAATCGAATCTTTTCCGCTACAGCTTCGTCGCTCGCTCGGACGATAAGGATATACGATGCAGTAGCCTCTCGATCTAAGAGCTTTCTCGTTGTTATATTACCCGAGTGTTTATCGATTGAAAATGCATCTCCGATGTTACCCGAGTGAATTGAATAAGACACGATGCCTTGACTTCCTTGATCTTTGTCTGATGCGCTGACGGTTTGGATAAATGTTCCGATCGATACTCCTTCGGATACGGATGATGTTCGTGTTGAATTGTTCGGAATGAATTCGGGAAAGTAATCATTGACGTAGCGCACCTATAAGATACAAAAAAGACAAATGTAATGGAAATGGTGAGCACACATTTTAGGATGGAATGGATGTCTGAGAATGTGTTACATGACCTTTAAAGCAAAGCTTCATGTGTTACGCTGCGGTAGGATATCGTCCTTGGCCTCCTATATAGACGTTCTAAGAAAAGACAGCGTTACGACACTAAGAATGTCTGTGAAGGGGGCTAGAACATTCTCGGACATAAATGGCTACTGGGGAAGAAGAGAGAGGGTCTGGAAGTATGTACTGTAGACCGAGTGAGGTAAGTAAAGGAAGAAAAAATTGTCTTCTTTCTAAATACCTCAAATCTGTCAGACAGGACACGTTTTCCACTGCGTGACTCAAAACTTAAAACGTATCCCTCTCCATACTCAGTGATCATCAGGTTAGTAAACCTTGCTCTTTCTCCTTCAACTAAGACAGTCTGGTTTCCTTTCAGGATTGATTTTCCAGGTTTGGGATTTAAAAACAGCGATGCTGTCACCGTACACGTGCTCTTGAGAGGCGTGGCACGAGCACGTGTTCCAGCATCCCTCACTTCAACTACAGGTTGTCTTCCAAACACTTCAGACGCGTTGGCCAAACCTGGCTGGGTTATCACCTGTAGGTAGAATATTCTTTGTCGAACATCAAACCGTTCGGAAGTTACCGTCAGTCGCGAATACGAAGCTGAATAAGGTAAAGTGGTCACTTGGAAATTCATCTGATATCCATTAGCAACATCGCTGAACCTTAAGTCAGAATATCTGATCCTTCCTGACTTGGGAACAGTGAGTAGAGTTGTCCCGTTCAGTTGGCTGGGGTCAATTCCGTTGACCATCGTGGCAAGAAGCGTCCACTTCCGACCACGCCAACCTATATTACCGACCGGTCGGTTTGTGGCAAGGTCTTGGATTTCGATGATGGGTTGGAAACCACATGTTACGGTATCATTGCAGTTTCCTGCAAAAAGAGAATAAATGAATAGAAACCAGTGAGATAACTGGAAGAGGCACGGTTTCAACTAACTTGCAGCTCGTGTTTAACGTCCTGGTTTTAACAGAAACGCCATGCATTTTACGTGGTCATCCGAGCCACGACGAAGGTCTAAACATTTGCAGAATTTTTAAGAGCGAATGCAGCATATTCTACTCAGATATCTTAAGACCCTGAGTTTTGGACAGGTCGGGGCTTTAACGTTAACCCAGGACCTCCCGCACATCAGGTAGTTACCCCACCACGTAAGCGCAGTAAGGCGGGAGGCGGTATGACGTACTTTCTATATTTACCTGGTTGTTGGACGATAACGAGTTTAAGCTGTCTCTCCTTGACATCAAAAGGGTTTGTACTAATGCCATAAGAATATCGTGACGCTGGCACAGTGAAGACATTTATACTGAGGATGTAGCCGCTACCAGCATAATCAATAGACAGGTTAGTAAACCTTGCAACGCCTGATGTAAACCCGATACTTGTTGATCCGTTCAGGTAACCTGCAAGATGCAATACCTCACTTTTTGAATAGACCCCTTGCATTGATTTCGTAGAGGAATTGTTCTGGGGGACAAAACAATAGGCCGTCCCTTCTTACGGCAAAAGAAATCCATTGTTTTGTCCCCCAGAACAATTCCTCTAGGCACTCGGTGCAAGGGGTGAATTCTAAGTAATTCATGATTATCACTTCAATGTATGCTATTTAGGGATAAGGTCAAAACGATTGCATTTCACGGGACCTAATTTACAGGGGAGGGGAGGGTTGGGGGTGCCTGGTACCAACAACCTCGGGAAGTGAAATCCTGGATTTTCTCCCAAAGTAAAAGTCGGGTACTTATTTAAGACCACTGTCTTGTCCCTTACAATACCGCTAAGCCGCGAGCATAATATTGGGGTATAAGAGTAAGTTGAATATTACTTTCTATGGTTGGGTTACCTTTGTTTTTGCTTGGGTTCTCCATGGCAACATTACATATCCATTTCCTTCCTTTCCAACCTGTATTCGTCACCAGGTCTCCATTCGCCGCATCGCGCACTTCCACAACAGGCTGCTGGTCAAACGGTACCGTCTCGTTCGCTTCACGTGGACTCGAAATCAACGTAAAATAAAGAACCCTTTCTTTGACCTCGAATGCTTCAGACGATGCTGTGATGTTTGCTGTTGTTGGGCTTGTTACGGTGAAGTCAACGATGTAGCCGTCTGCGCTGTGTGTGATGTAGAGGTTAGTGAAGTTTGCCCAGCCGTTGATAAATGGAATAGTGTTGTTCCCGCCAAGGAGAGACCCTTGTTGACCTGTACCTCGCCGAATTGTAGCTGTTATCAACCTGAGAAAAAGGTAGATTTTTAAACAATATAGATCATTGAATATGACTATAGTAACAAAACCGAGTTATTGGGCTGCCTGTGGTGCTATAAGTAAATAGTCCATAATTTCTATGGCAAAGCATTCTAGCTTACTTTCCCACGATTATTGAACATTACTGAATACGAACATTGAAAAACAGGAGTATATGAGCCTGCTGGAATGCTGGCTTGCGGCGCTTGTTACAGTTATTATTCCATACCATTGGGAATCATTTCCATGTCCAAGCGTCTTAACAGTCCTATTGAACGCATCCAGAATCAGGAGCCTTGGCTGCAGACCAAATGGGACAGTCTCGTTGGCATCTTTAGGGCTCTGAGTGACGAGAAGTTTAGCGGGAATCAAATAATCATGTTCAGGATTAGTCTTGTTTTCTTCCTTCCATGTCATAATTTCATCATATCGCCATGTTCGATTAGACGGGCCACCTATGAACAAAACATACCCAAAAAATCTCAATATATATTCAATGAAACCATCCCTTGGGATAGCGCGAGGTATTCGGGATCATCCCGCAAGCAAATCATTGAAATTATGACTCACCCGTTTCATTCGTAGCCCGAACACCACCAGTCGGGTCCACTCGGGGAGGTTCGGGATCGACCACATCAATCGATAATACGTCGAGTTTTAGAGCCTTGGACATCCTTTTAGTTTGTGCGGCCTCGACTATCTTGGAGGACAGCTGCTTTAATTCCGAGTATGACGTCACATCCGGGTAAGGAAGAGGTGTCGTGGACGTTGGTGAACTGGTACTGAAGGAGTAGAAGAAGATCATTTAGACAAATATCGAATTTTTACAGAACACTAACCGGAAATGAGATTTACCTTGGACCGGAAGTACTGTTTTCGTCGTAGCGTTCTTCAGGTTTGTACGGGATACGGGATGGCGGTGGATTAGAAATCTCTAGTTTTATTTTCATCGTGTCATCTTGCGGGATTGATCGACGTCTTCGGGGTCGTCCCGCAGCGTTTACGACCTCAACCACGCGTATGCGGGATCGTTCGATATTCAGCAGAGCCGCCAGATTTCTGATGAGATTCTTTTCGAAGAAATCATCCACATGCACCGGTTTAGTGCCTGGAAAACAAGGCAATTCGAATAAAAGTATAAAGGGATGACCAACAAAAGTTCTCCACCCTTCCCCCGGTGCGTAGTACGTACCTATTGTGACTTGAATTATAGGCATGGTTCGAATATCCACAGGGCTCCCACCACGCACAACTACCATTAACATCTTCAGTTCGTTATCAAAATAGCTTGAACCGCTGATACTTGTGAGTGGGGGCTCAAACTGATCGTCTGGGAGGCGTGGATCCTTTTTCTTAAGAGTAAAACCGCTGTTCTTGAAGTCTGTATTCGTAGGGTAGACATACTGTCCCTTACGATAGATATCAAGTCGTCCAGGTTTGGAGTACCAGATGGACAAGCGTAAGACTTGATGGGTGTTGCTGTTCAGGAGTCGTAGGCGTAGCTTTTCAGGATTCGTACCTTAAATGAATGAAGAAAGAAATGAAGAAAGAAAGAAAGAAAGAAAGAAAGAAAGAAAAAGAAAGAAAGAAAGAAAGAAAGAATGGAAGGCCGAGGATCTGAACGGACTGAATGAATGATAAACGTAAAGAAAAGAAGGGAAAAAGGAAGACAGACTGAAATCCTTCTACCCTCCCCCCTCCTCCCCCCACCAAAAGAATAAAAAGCAGCAACAGAAGCAAGAAGACAGAAGAAGAAGAGAAAAAAGAAAGAAAGAAAGCAAGTGCGAGAATCTTAAAATATTGTCGTTCGTTATTTGAGTGGACTGTCGTAGTTAGGTGACATTCGTGCACTTAGATCAGAGGTTGTTTCAGAGTATGGATAAAACAGGTTTGAAAGTTGAAATTGGTCTTTAAATTCTTCTCAAAGTTGACCTCGAGACTGTCAACTCAAACCTTACCAGTGAAATACAGAGTATAGTTCCGTCCAGTGGCCACTATACCATAGAAGGTTGAGATCCTTTCTTGACACGTGTATCCGAAGCACCAGCCGTGGTCCTGGGGACCATTTAGGAGATTCGTATACCCATCCGCTGACAATGCTACGGGTGACAGCCGGCGCACCTCAGTGTCTGCGTCCATGCTTTCTATCACGAGCATTTCATAATCTTAAAAGCAAGCAAACCCAAATAAATGATCAAACTGTTGATCAACTTATCATCCAAAATGGCGGTCATGACGTCACAGGTTAATAACACAGATATTTACCTATATCTCTACAGGTGTATGCATTCCAATCGACGTTCCATTTACAAAGGTTCTTACTTCGAGTACCCCTTACTATCCCATGATGCGGCGCGACAACAGACGCATTTAACCTGGATCCATCTTTGCCAGCAGTGAGCATCGCTTTGGGTATACGGTAATCACCTGCATGTATGAAGTAATAAGTACAAATTAAACCCCTGCCTCGTCATCGTCTGCCTATAGAAATTAAAGAGCTCTTTTCTCAGACTCGACGTTGTATGTGAGTATAGTAGAGTTGTTTGTTGATTTTCTCCAGTGCTAATAGGGTTTTTCTCCGAGCTCTCCGTTTTCCTCCCTCCGTAAAAATCAACTTCTAAATTATAGTTGATCTAGAAGCGCCTATATAAAAATTTGTGTAATTCTAGTAACTCTAACATATTGTGTAGTTTTCGTATTAGATAAGCCTAACGATTGTTTCAGTGAAATGGTATAATTCTCATACTCACCCAAGCCACGTCTCGGATCACCATTCCACTCATATTCAGCTTTCGAGATGACAGTTCCCCCAGCTCTTCCTGTCATGGATCCATCAACATCAGTGATGAGAACCTCCTTGTGACCATCACAGTCCATATCGACACAATCAGATGGGTTGACCCAACCCAACATAGGCGGCTCTAACAGGACCAGATTTGATTGGTTCATAGAATGTAGGGATAAGCCACGGATCTGTACAGAGACATCAAGTGTAAAATTATTCTATAAAACATGGATAACTATCACAAAGTGCAGTCTATAGACCGTTTGCATAAAAAATGCAGCCAGTCCTCCGGGAATTTAACTCTATCGTTACGCAAATACTGTGCAGAAACTTTCTATTGTTTGGTAAACCAAAATGGCTGCCTTCTCACGTGAGTGAAAACGCTCTATATATCTTGGTTTAAAAATAATATACATTAATCACGTGACAACTAATCACATGACTGGTCACGTGACTCACCTCTGTCGGATGCATGGCGTCAGGTGACAAGGGGTTCGTCATTATCGCAACACTTCTCTTGCCACACTTGGTCCCAAAAGACGAGAAGGTAATGGAGTTAATCCTAGTTATGCCATTGATGGCTGGATACGACTCGATCAAGTTCCAAGGAAATTCCGGCGCCAAGCCAGGACCAGATGAAAAGGTCGATAACACAAACCCTATGTGTCCACCCCCTTTAGTTCGAGGTCCACGAGCCTTGGCGGTGACGTGCGCGTTGATTGGTGCAATGGTATCGACTGAGCAGTCAAAAGAGGGACTGGTACCTATTATGAGTATGCGATCAAGCTCGACGAACTTGTCAGCGGTAGTGTGTGAGAGAGAAGGCGGCGCGTAGACGTTTATCAAGACACCTAATAAAAAGATAGAGAAATACTACTGTTAGATAAATCAAGGAATTTATTAAAGAGAAAAGGAAATAATACTCTACATCGCAGGTTGCGACTTCTCCTTTTATTTGGTCCTGATAAAATCCCAAGAGAGTCAAATGACAAAGCCAATGGCGGCCATGTTGATGGTATCAACAATAGAGGCTTGAATCTGGTCTAATCTGATTTACAGTACACAAGAAAGAATTCAGTTTACCAGGGGACCGGGAGGAAGACTCTATTGTTATGCCTCCTGTCATGGCTGCCACCAAGTGATGGTGCAAAGCCTCTTTAATAGAAAATGAAATCAGTTGAAGTCATTTGTTCGATACCTCCAACATGGCGGCGATGACGTAACGTGCAAACTAAGAATAGATTCACCTACCTGCTTTGTTATCAACGAGTATACAGTCCTCCACCATCACCCTCGATCTTGGATAACCAAAGACACCATAGTCCCAGTTTTTCCAGCTCAGGAAATTCGCAACCTTAGCACAGCCAGGATATCCATCATTGTAGCCAATATGAACACCGTGTAAACATGAATGGGCCGCGTTCCTGAGCCAGGCGTTTGTTGGATCAGCGGTATAGCATTTCTCACCGCGAATGTGGAACCCAATCCTCTCGCTACCGGCTGCAGCATTGTCTCGTAGCGTGATGTCATCTGCTCGGTTGAGTTCAAACGATGAATGCCATAACATGTTCATTGATTCTTGCCGTCCATTGAATGTCGCTGAGAAGAAAAGAATAATAATATTGAAGTTTAATTTTGGTATATACATCGCCATATAATGCTTGGCGACCACTGTCAACAAGTCAACAAGTACCAATTTTAATAGTATACTTTGGCTGCCAAAAAAGAAGTCTTAAAAAGCCAAACTGAATGGATTAATACTGGTAGTATGGTAAAAATATATTGTTATACGTTATGTTATACGACGTGCGCTTTTCCTATGCTGATGATCAGCGTTATTGAACGGGTGCGCGCTTGCTCGTAAAGTTATGCTAAAGAAATAAAAAACACGCGCGCGTGCTGTGTGCAGTCATATAGCACGTAGGGGGTAGCAGAACACAAGAGAAGTGTTAGGAGAAGCACGACGCATAGCAGAGCGTTCTGCCAATCCTCAAGTGCTTTATAACCCCACACAGCTTTTTTATTTCTTTTATGAAATACAAATTACAATAACTGTTATTTTGGATACGAATGACGCAACTGAAAGTGTGCGCGTGTGCTGTGTGTTCTCATAAATCACGCGCTCCCAACCAATCAGAACAATTTCATAACAGTCGTATAACCATTGGTGTAGTATTTATTACTCGCAAACTGACGCCTTAATAACAGTATTACCTGGAGAGACACTGAACACGGCCAGATTGTGTAATAATGTGTGTCGTGATCCAGTTATCCTGAATGAGGACCCAAGAGACCGATGAACGATGTTATCTTGAATCAAGAGACCATTCACTCCAAACACTCCTAAGCCAGTGTTGTAGCCGTGATGGAAAGAATTACCACGGACGTACGATGAAGAGGAGAGATGTGGTATGTCAAGGAAAGAGAGAGAGTACCTAAAGTAAGAAGGAAGGAAGGATTTTAAGACAACATAACACAATAAAAAATATAAAAATCCAATCACGCGCACGAGATTTTGAATCCAAATGCAAGGACGCGATACCGTCTTGTCGCACGAGGAACAGTACGGAGCATATATACTTCATGCGTTATACGGCAGTAAAGAGGAATGATTGCACTGCCCATGCCAAAAAAAAAGCAATCGAAAACAATGTTTCGTGTTTCTCAGGCATAAAACCTCTCAAATATTCTTACAATAAGATACTTTTCGGCTGCACGCGCCTTCACATGCTTTCAGTTCGAGACCATTGAGCTGCGCAACTGCTGTACTTTTCGGCTGCACGCGCCTTCACATGCTTTGAGTTCCAGCCCGTTGAGCTGCGCAACTGCTGTACTGCGGTGGTGGTAGCGATGAAAAGTATTTCTATAACAATTTTTTGTAATTAGAATGTTACCTTGGATCATAATAGTCTGACCAGCCATCTTGTCCACAATTTCGAAACTCAACATTTTCTATCCTTATCCTTCTGTCTTTATTCTCGTGACTTCCTTTCATCGAGCTGACCAATACTCTACAACCAAACAGCTGCTTCTCTTGTAGCCCAGTGACGTCATCAGCGCCTTCGATCACGATATTCCTGGTCAGCAGTCCTACTTCTGCGGCCATGGTAACATTCTGTGATCCTATAGTGCTGGTCATGCTAATATGCTTGTGTTTTAGGTTGTCGACTAGATGGATGGTTTTGCCGTCTGCAGACAGACTCTCTGTTGAATACCGAAGATTTATGGTTGAGAGAGAAATCATGGCGAAAAAAGAAAGACACAAGAAAGAAAAAAATAAAAGAAACAGGATTTGAGAGATGAAAACCGCGCAATAATCTAATCATAAATCGTCGTTTTCTCGTTCTCTTGAGTGTTGTTTCTCCTGAGAATATACTTGAATCAGTATTGAGGGAAAAAGTGACAAGCGACAGATTACCTTTTTATTTGTTTTCTACAAGAGATAGCTCTCTTGTTTTCTACCGCGTCACCAATCATTCGTCCAATCAAACAGCCTTACCTATTGTCATAACCTCAGTTTCCTGTGGCATGTAGGTAGTCGGCGCAATGACAATCACATCACCCTTCATCCAATCAACGGCCTCTTTGACTCGAATTTCCTTCGCTCCAGCATCCGCAGTCCTTTCAAGCTGAGTCCAGTACACGGTCTGGTTTTGACCATGGATTTCAAGGTTTCCAAAAATGGCTATAAATAATATCAAATTATTATTAATAAATTATCAATAATATATAATTGACGTCATAGAACTGCGCAACACTTTCTTACCCATAGCTTTTGCACCAATACTTGGCGCGTCCTGCAAAATCATTTCCGGTGTGTCCCAGTCCCCATGAAGCCGGATGACAACTCGCCCACTCATTGGCTGATCAGGCCAACCAATAATAAGATTGGCACCTGGCGCTACGAAGATGTACGTCGCGTTGAGTTCAAAGTCCAAGGTTGGGTCCAGTTCTAATGTACCGTATATGATGAGTTTTCTTAAGGTTGGTATTTTAGCATCAGCAACCATCCACCATCCTAGTCATTCATGAGTAAAAATATGCTAGCCATTCCGAAGTTGAGAAAAACTGGGCCGAGTTAGCATTGCAGAGCATGGTGGGAGTATTTTAGGGGACATATTTCCAAGATGGCATCTATTTCGTCCCCCAAAACAGCCCCACAATGCATTGCAATGCCAACTCGACCCAGTTTTTTCTCAATTTCGGAACGGGCTAATTGGCAAACAATATGTAAGTTAATATTGGAGTTCCTGTGGCACGTTTGAAGAGAGAAAACTAATATTGGTTCTGTTCTAATACCGTATACGATTTCTGTCCTAATGAATAGAATACGTGACGTCACATGATGAAGTACCTTGTTTAATCATGACGTCATCGCCATCTTCAGGTAACTTCTTGTTATATCCCCCGTAGCCCTCTTCTGTGCCGTACCAGCTTTCAGGGTCAGACCATTTCAGGTACTGTAGAGGTCTTTTCTCGGGGGGAGGGGGTGGGGTGGGTTTGATGCAGTTTTTATAGAAACAGCGAATTACCTGAAATTAATTTCAATTAATAATAATAATAATTTTAATGATTTGTGATAATTTAAATCAAGTGAAAACATTGTTAAATGTGGTTAGCAACACTGCGAGAGAGGGAGACATTTTCGTCTTGGATGTAATATATGTTATCCCATTTCAGATCATGTCATTCCCTAGAGTATCATTTCTTTTTTTTTTAACGGTTGCACATGAGAAGACACATGAATTTGGATACAACTCTCAGACAAAGAATCTTGTTCTTTAGTGGATGACACGTGGTCTGAAATGGGAAAACATTACGCCCAAACAAAAAAGGTATATTTTAAATGACTAACATTAAATAATGCAATCTCGTTCCCAGAGCCTGCGTTTCTTCTGGCCTGCGGCGAAGAACGAGGGCTGTGGCATAATCCATTTTTTGAGACCAGGATTTCTTGGACTTCCGGTATTAAGAGCGCATACGTTAAAAGACTTAAAAAATATGTTCCCCATTTCTAAATCTTATTTTGATCGAAAGTAAACACAGAACTATGTTTGAAAGCAGGTTTGAAAGCATGATTTTCATTCATTATATTTCACTTCCGGAAAACTGCGCATGCGCCAAAATGGAATATGCCAGAGCCCTCGTTCTTCGCCGCAGGCCAGAAGAAACGCAGGCTCTGGGTACGAGATTGAATAATGTCTTATCTTTCCCACTCACTTGTAGCTTGACATCCCTATTGACCAGTCCGCCATTACTGTCCCCTGTCACTATATAAGTCATCTCTTTCGTTATGTTACTATAAAACCAATCCCCCGTTGACGCATGCTGTGGCTGTGGTATACCGCTGGACATGTTGATTGTTTTCCCGGTTGTTTTGATGATGTCAGGGTTGTATTTCATCGGATGGGTTATCAATACGTAGTCATCTTGTTCAAACTCGTAGAATCGGCCACTGCGTGTGATATATAATATATATACATTTAGTTATGTATTAATAGTGTTAATGCACCGTACACGTCAAAGGTTGTCATAGAATTAATAACTGCACACGACACGTTCACCGTACGTTACCTTGGGCGTGATGCTTTACCATTACAGACATGACATTTCCTAGAGTATAATTTCTTTATTTAACAGTTGCGTATGAGAAGACACATGAATATGAATACAACTCAAACAAAGAATCTTATTCTCAAGAGAATAACACATGGTCTGAAATGGGAAAATACTACGCCCAAGGTAGAGGAGTCTAGCTATTGATGGCAGCAAAAGAAAGTTTCATATGGCTATGAAAAATCTCAAGGTTACAGTCGTGTCTGTGACTGTGTTGATGTGTCCGATCAATTTTTTGATTGGATGAGGAGTGATTTCGCGCACTGTGATTGGTCCAAAAAACTATTAATTAGGTACCGTGGCCGTGTCGTTTTTACAGTCATGCAATATTCCTTCCAACTCATCACAGCGCGCAAAAATACTTCTGCTTGTCCAATCAGATTGCTGTGATAGGCACGGTCACGGTCATTTGCTGCACTTTACCTGTAAGAAATATTACTGAGCTGTTGCGCATTTTCAAATGTGAAGTTATAGTTTTCCCCGACAATCACCGTTGCCATCCATCCGTTCTTGTGCGTCAGACGCATCGATGCCCATGGAACACGGCTCGTTCCGTACTGGTTACTTAGCAACGCGTCTTTGTAGAGAAGGGAAGAAGGCACTGGGTTGTTCCAAGCAAAGCGACGGAACTTTATAGATGCGTCACAGATGCTCCCTGGTACATCGCCAAGACTGGCGGAGGGGGATTGGGTACAGTGTTGAGGGGATAGGTTTTCATTGGTTGCTACGATACTACCCCCAGCAAAGCCTGGATTAAAAACCAAAACCGGAAATTAAAAGATGCATAACATGTTGGTGGTTATGGTCTAAAAGTGTTCTCTTTATATGAAACTTTATGAAACTTTACAGGAAAACCCTTTTTTATAGAGTTAATGCACTAGCAAACGTGTAAAATAACAGTTAAATCCTTGTTTGTTTGTTTTTTTGTTTTGGTTTTTTTTTTTGTTTTTTTGTTTTTGTTTTTGTTTTTTTTGTTGTTTTTTTTTTTGTTGTTTTGTTTTGTTTTGTTTTGTTTTTTCTCTCGCGTTGCTAGAACATGACCTAAAATAAATAAATAAATTAAAAGAATTTTAAAAAATTACCTGTAAGCGTCCCGTCTAGGTCTTTATACACCGTCTCGTGTTGCCATAGAAATCCAGCCTTATTTGGCGAACGTATAAACTTGGTCTTCTCAAGTTTAACAGTCCATCCACCTTGATTCGGACGACAGAACGAACACCCTTTCAATGCTGCGCACTTTGGTGCATCAAAGTTAACAAACGTTACACCTGATAAAGTTAACCTTGTTGACTGAGGTCCGACAACACCACCAAAGGTGCAATGCGAGGGGTCATTACCACTAATTGCACTGTATCCTACGACTAACGAATCACGGATCGCTGCACCTCTTGTAGCGCTCCAAGGAGCTTGAACAATCGTCACCTCAAAGCCAGCCTCCTTGTTGTCCATCATCGTACAGTTAACAGCTTGTACGGCGCCCACTTCATTTACCTCGAACCCCTTCAAGTTGTTGTACGCAAGGAAGTCTTGGAACTTGGCGGGGACAGTTATGTCTGTACTTGATGTTGGTGTCAGAAGTGGGATGTACGTCGGGAAGATCCATAATCCGTATCGTCCAAATGAGTGCGCGGTGTTATTACGGAATTCTCCGAGGGGGTTTTTTCTCGGCCAGACTGTAGGGGCATACGAGGGTCCTCCGGGATGTACCGGCATGTTGTACCAGAATCCGAAATGACTTCCAGCTGCCGCGGCGTTATGGCGAACTGTTAAGAAACAAAATATTACAAAACTTAGACGCAAGGGGAAATCAAAATTTAAGGGCTTATCATGTCGTCGTTATAAAAGTAAGTTGCCATAGCAACCTATAAGAGGATCTCTAAGATTTTAAATAGAAGTTGCCATAGCAACCTGTCTAAGGGAAATGGAATAGAGATTATACAAACAGATACCCCACCTGTGTTGTTTGGGTTTGTAATCCAAAATGTCCCAGGCGTTACATCCACATTGAGTAGACTGCTCGATGACGTCACATACACACCAAGATTATACTGAATGGTGTTTCCAGTCTCGATTCCATCCTCGATGAAGTACGCATGCCCCATCACGTGATATGCTACGTTACGTTCGACCAGCAGCCCGTGCACACCATGGATCGTCACGGCACGGTTGAACGTGTGGTGTATTGCGCAGCCGCGGACGTACGATCCTGTGACGTCACCGCTCATATGGAAATGAATGGGATAACGACCTGTGGGAAATAGCACAATTTTTAAAAAGTGAAATAATTCTTTTGCATGCAATAAATGCTCATGACAATGTTAGCAAGATTATTTCATGATTATAAAAATATTAATATTATACATGTATCAACATGTAATACCATCATTTAACCTTCAAACATCGACAATATGCATTCTACGTCACGTAATGTTCACGTGAATGTGCGCACAAATCACAGGCATCCCGCGCACTAGCGTATATACTGACCTAGTTTAAAAGACTGTCCTGCATGTCGAACCTCGATATACGATATCCTTCCTGTCACAAGTCCTTTATTCATTTCTTTAGCATTCAACATGATTTGAGACCCGAACTGGTCACTTTGTTCTTCATCATTGTATCGACCATTAAAACAAGTCTGAGTCGCAAACTGGTCTGGGTCAAAGTCTTTGGGGCACTTTCGGATACCTTCGGACCATTCTCGTTGTACCGAGCCCTCTACGACAACGTTCCGAGTAAGAAGACCCACTTCGGCGCGCGTCTCTATCACTTTGCCAGCAATAGTTTGATTGATAGAGATGTGTTTGTATTTTAAGGCTGGTTTTACTTCTATCGTTCTGCCATCTCCTGACACACTGGTAATTGTTAACTCTTCGTTCTCTCCTGGACGCCTGCTTGTTGAAGCTAGAATAATATTATCCCCAACGTTCCAGGTGACAGACTGCTTCAGTAGCAATTGGGTTGCACCTGAAATGATGAACAGCCAAAAATTTCTTTCTTTTTTGTCTTAATATTATGAGATAAATGTTTTTACATTCTCTGCTCGAGTGAGGAACAAAGGATAACTAGGGAAGTTATCGCACAAGTGGGAAATTGGGAAACATACGGTACTGACTTACAGCACGTATACGGTATACCATAACACTGAAATGGCTTCCCATTGTCTTCCAGTAATTCATCCAATCACAACGCGTAGTTATGGCTACGGTAAGATACAGTACGGCTACCCGACAGCGCGGCTTCCAATTTGCCGTACCGTTACACTACTAAAACTAAAACTAAATACGAATTAGACGATTGATACCTATGTCAGCGGTCTTCTGCAGATGTGTCCACGTGATCGGCACGTGTTTACCATGCAGGTCCAAAGTCCCTTCTCTAACAGCCAAGACCTTTGCACCAAATAAAGGCAGCTGAACAGACCTCACGTTTCCATGGAGCACGATCCTCGCCTTGTGTTGAAAGGGTTTTGACTCGGTTCCAACTTCGAGCACACCACCGTCAACAAGGATGATTTTCTCCGCGTTTAACACCAAATCTTTCTCGTCAAAGATAAGCTTCCCTTTAATGACTAAGGCCGCCAGTACGGGAGTACTCACATCTAGTAGCATTGTCTGGCCTTTGGGGATCACAACAAGGTCTCCTCTGATTGGTGGATCCTTGTATCCCCAGGAATAAAGTGACGACCATACGTCTATGTACTCAAAGTCAGCACCCTCAATGGTCGATACCCCTTTGTCTTCCACCTCGACGCGAACCTTTGTACGAACAAAACCACGCCGCTGACCAGTAATGCATTTGATTTCAGTGCTCGAGAATGACGTCACAGTGCATTTGATTCCTGCTATCGTTACTTTGTTACCACCAGAAGTCGTGCTAAACCCTGGAAAAATGAACATTTTGAGTATTGGAACTGATTTTGAACTGAACTATTCAGTTTCCTGGTTATTCGAAATTTAACCAGAACTATTCGAAATTTCTCATTATTCGAAATTTAACCTGAATTATTCCATTTTTTTGTTATTCGAAATTTAACCTGAACTATTCCATTTTTTTGTTATTTGAAATTTAACCTGAACTATTCCATTTTTTTGTTATTCGAAATTTAACCTGAACTATTCCATTTTTTTGTTATTCGAAATTTAACCTGAACTATTCGAAATTTAACCTGAAGTATTTGACTTTTTGATAATTCATCTTTAAATTTAATGATAGTTTTTATTTATCCCTGTACAATTCACACTAGGAGACAGCCATGTTATTGGTTAATATCTTGTTTTTTTGCTCTATGCAGGATACTTACCACTACCAGTAATAGTAATAGTCACTCCCCCACCGGTACCCCCACGGGATGGGCTAACTGAAGTAATCCTAGAGGTCAGAGCAACACGGTACGTGAAATAACCCGGCTTGGATGCCATCACACCATCCGCCCCATACACAACAAGAGGGCAGGTCACATCTTTGGTAATGTTCCCTCGGTATGGCGGTACCTCACAGCGCATGCGTCGTGCGCTGACATCCATCACAATACATAAACTTTTACATATCTTTACAACTGTTGCAGCACCGTAACCTTGTCCTTGTATAGACACAATCCTCCCTCCACCTAGACCACTCTCCTTCACAGACGCACTAACGATCGCTATGTCATAAGTCATTTTAATTGGTTGATTGGTTATATAGCCAGAAAATCCCTTTCCTTTGACGTGGACTACAACGTCGTAAAGACCCGCGGGATGATCCTCGAGAACGCACATTATTCTTCCACTCGCGACTGAGTGAGCCTTGCACGTGCTGTTGCCAATGGTGACGGTAATACTTGAGGGGACGCTGCCGAAGCCTTGTCCTGTGATCGTGAGTGTGTCTCCGCTCATTGCTTTGGTGGGGAAGACGGAAGTTATTCTCGGCGTTAGGAAGCTACGGTAGGCGAATCTGAGACCGGGGAAGAGTTTTCCTCCAGAGGTTAAATCCACCTAAAAATTATAAGTAGTGGGTTAGCGGTAACTCGTAATGCTGAATGCTCTCCTAGCGTTTGAGAAAAACTTCCAAGATCTTTCTCATTGGTAGGTCACTCTTTACTAAGAAATCATCTCTATCTCAGGATCCCCTCCCGAAAACCATGCACTGTAGAAATAAAGTTGAAAGTGGGAAGGAACCCCCTTCATTAAAACATCTTCATTATGTATCAGCATCATGTGTCATCACCATCATGCATCATCATATATCATGTATTGTCATCATCATCATCATGTATTATCATTAAGTATCATAATCATGTATCATCATCATGTATCATCATGTATCACCATCATGCACCATCATATGTCATCAAATCCTCATGTATAGTCATCATCATCATCATGCATCATCATCATGCATCATCATCATGTATCGTCATCATCATCAACTTTACCTCAAATGATCCTGTCTTATGGGCTGATGTCACACATGTAATCTTAGAGTTTGTAACTTTTGAAATCACACATATATTTCCACCAATAAGAACAGTCGTCTGACCAGAACCAGGGTCGAATCCATTTCCTGAGATAGTCACCTCCGTACCTCCGTACTCACTCCCTTCAGTTGGTGAGATATCAGAAACAAGAGCTAAACTAACAACCGCTTTAGCAGCATCGACATCCATCATGGCGTATCCTTTAGGGTTAATACGGACTGATATCTCATGGGAACCAGCCACTACTGTTCCTATACTACACAGTATTGCATAATGTGTGGCTGTTAGTACCTTACAAGATTCGTTTCCAAATTGAATAGTAATGTCAGAGTTCTTAGCCAGGAGACCTGTACCGTAGAAGTTGATAACATTGTGATCTCCGATGATAGAGTCTGGTGTGACGTAATCGATCATTGGTGTGGAGGAGTCAGAGAATGTGAAAGCACATCCAACACGAGACACACAGATACTCTCCTTGTTATTGACACTGACTGACAAGTTAAGTTTCTTTGATACTAAGTAAGGCTGTGTGACGCATTTTATTTCTGATGGACCAGTTGATAGGATGGTACAATTCGTCGGCCCAATCTTGACGATATTCAATCCCGGTATTTGAGAAAAGCCAACTCCATTAATAGTCAACACAGTCCCCCCTGCTAATGACCCTGACCAAGGTGACACAGACGTTACCGTAGGGCGTAGGTTAAATCTCATTGATGCTACATCATCTGTCTTAAGCCAGGCATTGCCCCGGTTGTTGACGCGTACATTGACGTCATAAGGTACTCCTGCGGTGAGAGCGTTGCCCGTGGTTACCCTACACGTGATGACGTCAGAAGAGCTCGTAAGTATGATGCATTGCTGTGATGCTATTGTTACTTCACTGTGACACGGACTAGGCCCTAGTCCTCGACCGCGTATAGTCAACACGGAGGAACTGGTACCAATGTTAGGGGTAACTGACGTCACTTCCGGTGTACTGCATTTGTGAAATACAAAGCTTGAATGCTGATTCGTTGGCATTGAAGGATTGCACTGAGATATCTCTGAGGTAATACCTGTATGGCAATCAAAAGTCGAAGGGAGGGGAGGGACAGTCTGTGTTAGATTATGAACAGCGGTAAAATTTCCAACTTGAACTGTAACATTTGTTGCCTTGGACCTCGGTTCCGTGACCACAATTTTGCCCTTCATGTTGATGACGTCATAAGGATCGATGAACCCACTAGAGTAGTAATAAGTGCCCGGTACGTTGAAGCGGTGCTGGTACCAGCCGGTACTGGTTCGTTCACTTTTGAACCCTTTACCATTATACGATGTGCTTGAAGAATCGTTTGTCTGTTGGATGCCGTATTGAAGGTTAGTCATCTCTGGACTGGACCACTGCCACTGGATAAAATAAATAAATAAATAAATAAACAAATAAACAAACAAATAAACAAATAAATGAATAAATAAATAAATAAACCAAACAAACAAACAAACAAACAAATCAATCAATCAATCAATCAATCAATCAACCAAACAACCAAACAAACAAACAAACAAACAAATCAATCAATCAATCAATCAATCAATCAATCAATAAAGTCTGCCTTTAAGGCGCGGTTACACAGCAATTTTCCCTGAAACTTGTCACGCAACAAGCTGCAAGAAGGTTTACAGGGTTTATTGTCTTTATTATCAAACTTCAGGTAGTTAGACATTGCATAATGTCATCTTATGAAAGAATGACTACAAGATTTGTCCTGAAAAGAGAGAGAATAACAGGATAACGTTTCTAACCTTAACAGTGTCTCCTGAATTGATTGTAATCGTTTGTGGGTTCCAAGCATATCCAAGACCGTACTCTGAAGAAAAAAGAGTAAGTAATCCATTACATTCATAATCACGAACGCGTTTTCTTACTTCAAGCTCAGATCAAATGTCTAACTTCACCTGAGCCGAATTACAACAGTGGATAACAAGGCGGTCTTCTTTAATGTCATTAGGTTCGGCTCGTGCGAGGCTTAAGGCCATAAAATCCTTGATAACAAGGAAGTAAGTTTTGTTAAGCAAAATTACAACTTTTAAGAACCTCTGATTGTTTCAAATATTTAAAAATAATAAAATATATAAATGTTATCCTAACCTGGATGAATCCCTGAATTATCAACATAATGTGTGATAGAGGAGTCAGTTGTTTTACACAGTATCTGATCACTTATACTCGACACCACAGTACAAGGCACGTCACCCATGGTAACCACATTCCCCACCGCATTGAAGCCACGACCCCTGATGATCACTAGGGTACCCCCGAACACAGATCCCTGGCGCGGATAGACGTCAGTCACTTCCAGGACGTACTCAATACGTGGTGGAGCTCCTTGATATGATGCATAACCATTTCCTGGGACATTGATGATGACGTCATATATCCCAGGCGCATGCGCGGGGATAGTGCATCTGATGAGTGAAGGGTAGTGTACGATGATTTGACATGGTTTTTGACCAATCAGAACCGTTCCACGTGATCCAAAATTTGTACCAGAAATGACTAACTCGCCGCCGCCGCCGCCGCCTACACTTTGTGTTAGTGGACTAATAGTGGTGACGATTGGCGTCTTTGACAGGTCAAACTGGAAAGCGTTTCGTAGAAAACCGGTTTGGTTTCGGACTTTGACCTGAAGATCTTCCTTGGATTGTACATGTTTTGATGTGATGCATGTGATCTGAGACCAAGATGAGTTGATTATTCTACAGTCACTATTCCCTAACATGACAGTCAGCTGTGAAGCATCCAATGAAAATCCATTTCCGGTTATATATAACGTTGTCCCACCAGCGACACTTCCAGTGTTTGGTGTTACCTTGGTTACAGTCACTTCTTGAACAAATGTCACATGACCGTTCACGTGTTTTGCAAACCCCAATGTCTTAACATTCACATTCACGTCATTAGTTCCACCAACGGATTGGCCAGCGAAACACGTTATGGTAGAAGATGTGCTTCCGGTCACATGACAGGGAGTTCCACCAATAGTCACGTTGTTGTCCTGCGCGTTGGTGCTAAAGCCACTTCCGGTTAGCTGTAAAGTTGCTCCTGGCTGTCCTTTGTTTGGGGTGATGGAGGTCAGGTTTGGTGTTGAGTGAGGCGAGTAAAGAAAAGAGCATTTTCTTGTAGAACAACTTGAAGGAATATTATTGACCATCACTGAAACCTGAAAGAAAATAAAAGATACAAAAAACATCAGTTTTATCCTTACGTGCAGTTGATCTTACATTTCAATTTTCGTTTCCCATTTTCTTATGATTTTATTTTCCAGGCCTTAAATTGCAGCAGTTGTTAATTCATTCACAATTGTTCATATTGTAATGAATATAGACCACTTGCACTGAGTCCCGAGAGGATTTGTTTTGGGGACAAAACAATGGATTTTTTTTTGCATAAAGACAGCCCATTTTTTTGTCCCCCCAGAACAATTCCTCTACTAAATCAATGTAAGTGGTCTATTCTGGGGGAATATCCCTTCTTTTGAGAAAAGACATGGTCACCATGTGGTTGGCATGACATAAGTTTACTTGTTCCACGTGACTGAAAAAAGGAGGGCATAGGTCCGAGACCTTGCGTTGGTTTATCCCCATGATCCAATTCAATATCGTATTATTACCGAAGTCTTTCTTTTTTGATTTTTGGATTACCTGTGGTTTCGTTTCCGCTACTCGTAACATCTCACCAGGAATCGGCCTAAGAAACATACCACCATCATCTAGAGTCTCTGACTTCGCTGATACGTCATTTCCTGTTAAACCACTTCCGTCTACTTCGATGTCTGGTTGATTTCCGCCGGAAGTGACCCACTCTATGGTCCAGTTGTACCCTGCGCATGCGCCAGTACGAGTTACATTGATCAGTCCAATGTTTAAGTCATTTTCGAGTTTTGATTTGAGCTCGGACGCAGAAATACTTGAAGAAATTCCTGGTGCAATAAAAAAAAAAAAAATAATCAAAAAATTATTTTGAAAACGATATAAAAGCCCTGACCTCTGACCTCCGCCCTATTCTCTGACCTCTAACGCTTACCGCTTACCAGAGTAACTTTCTCCATTAAAACTCAAATCGAAAGTCCCGCCAACAGGAGGCGTAGCCCTCTGAACACGTGTCACCGTTACCATGGCTTCAGTTTGATTGACAGGACGATACCTCGTGATGTCATCAGAAGTATTATGAACATCTTTTCGAGCGTCTACAATCTCGATCATCTCGAGCTCTGTACCACAATGCGCGGGCGTGAGATATATGGCCCATACTGCTGACCCCATCTGACGGACGTCAAATGATTTAACCACGTGACCTCCAGGTTCTGCTGCAGGATATTGTCGCAACACTATGACGAAATATGAATAATGACGAAATTAATAAACGAATTTTTTCAAGTCATTTTTTATACCAAAAACCTTTGATTGAAACTTACCGTTGACAGAATCTCTCCAAATAATGACATCATCCACATAGATATCGGTGTTGGTATCTTTAGTAATCTTTATCTCATCTACGTAATATCCATAGTCTTTGTTGGCCTGACTATTAAGGTAGCTGTCACTGTACACGTTGTCATGGATACTCATACAATAATATTTCCATTTTGTGGTCGTCACGGGAGTAAAGCCGTACTTTCTCCACACTTGTCGACCATTCCCTGAACGGTCCGTGTAGGATACGTAGAATTTCAGATAAGGTTTGTAAGCACCCTTGTATGCAAAACAAAGCTGAAAAAGAGCAAAGCATAGGTAAGTTGATATTCTATTCTAAACATTGTAGTCTTTTCATACTAAAAATGTTTTTTTACGTGGTTGAAATATTTTTTGTATACCCGTTTTTGCAAATCTTTCATTTCCAAATCACTGAATTTTAAGGATCAGCTATGACACAGGAAGCCCAAAAAGAATAATAAAACTGGCCGCCGTGTTGGATAACATCGAGTGAACTTTTCTATTTATCGCGCGTTTATTACTGAAATGCAAATACTTTGGGCCACGAAGCCTTGAATAATAAAATTGACTTTTATTTTTGGATGTTAATTAAGGGCACAAAAATCTGAATTATGATATTTGGCGGCTTTCTTTACCAACCTGACGATACTTCGAAACATCTATTCCCTTTAAAGCTCTTCCTCCTAGACTACGAGTCTGACCAGCACGAAAGATGTAAGAAGGATTCCTAAGAGATACTCGACCACAAAATGATCTTTCATCAACAACGCGTTCGCCAAACTCAGGACCCAAACTCTTGGACTCGAAACCATTGTAATACCAAGCACGACCTATAGGGATCTGGTAACTACACTGCCAACTGAGCATGCTCTGTAAAGCAGTTTTGACGTCATTTCCGCTAGCATTTACCCGAATGTAGTCGGAGATTCTCGTTCTTAGAGAAAACCTGAATTTCCAGTTACCATTTCTGCCTGGAATTAAAATTGAGATGATATTTTCAAACTATTTACTTGGATTTGTAATAGACCTATTTAGCTCAGGCGTAAAGTAGTAAACTCAAAGTGCCAAGCTACGAAAAGGTCTTTATCGTACTGAAATATAAATTTTAGATTCTAACCTTTTTGAGTCTGTGCTATCGTCACAAAGGCTCCATTACCAACTAACAAAGACTCTAAAGACTTCGTTTTTGAAGGTAACTCAAATATGAACGTTACATTGTAATTTGATGCCCCATTTAAGTTGTCTTTCGTGACTGTCACGTTTCCCTGTTGCGTGATTGGTGCTAGATTGTTTATGGCATTCTGTACCAGCTCCGACGTGGAATGTAAGTTTAGCATGATTGTCTTGTGGCCGCTGTAACTGAGCTGAAACTGTTCACCACAAATAGATTGGTCTGCAAAAAAAAAAAAAAAAAAAAAAATGCAACGCGATACAGATTAACTGAAATACATCAAAAGTGTATTAGACATAAGTATGAGTTTATAGACCATCTCATTTCGGAAGCAAGGGTGATGTGCGCTGATAATGCAACCGTGGTCATGTGTACCATCCCCAGACTCGCTATCATATGTGAGTATCAGCCATTTTGAGGTTGAGGAAAAAACGGGATCGAATTAGGTCGAATTGGGATTGCGGTACATTTTAGGGCTGTTTTAAGGGACAAACAAGAAGAGCACATAGAGATTTTGTCTGCGCATGTGCTAAATTTAAGCTGTAAACTGTAAACTGTAAATTTTAACATCTATTTACCACAGGCATGCCAGGCGTTAATGTTGCGGTTTTTGAAAAGAATGTTTAAATTATTTAAAAGTTGGATCTCAGTCAACAATTCAAAAAACTTTGTCGTCGACCGGCTAAGACCTACGCGACTGCAATGAAAGGGAATATATATAAAAATCACTGAAGAGGTTAAATATTCGTTCTGAATTCATTGTTCCTGATGAAAATATTAATGGCGAGCAACGACGCATTAACAACCCAGTAGATAGCCGCCATCTTGGAAATATCTCCCCTAAAGCAGCCCCACAATGCACCGCCATGCTATTTCGACCCAACTTTTTTCTCTGGTACTCCTCTCTCCCCAAATAACAACGTCTAAACATCATATTAAATAATGAAACTGAGGCCACAGGCTAGTTGCTACTAGCTAACATTAGACGTGCTACCCCTCGTAAAACGAACCAATGCAACATACTTGCACCAGTACAGTTTGGTGTGACTGATATTCGTTGCATCTCGTACGTCAGTCCGCTGTCCCAATTCGTGATGTTGATGATCTGTAAGAGAAACAGGAATCCCATAAACGCATTTTTGTAACGATAAAATGGCTTTCCATAACTAGTACTAGCGCACGGTAGGTAGTTCACCCTCCCCTCCCCCCCCCCCCCTTCCCCCCCACACCACCACCATCAACCTATATAGCTGCCGGAGCCATTCCTGAACAACCTATATCTATTGTACTTTGCACAAAAGACACGATAATACAAAGGTTTTTTACTTCACATGAAGCATGCTTTACCTGCGTTTCGGGACGTTCAGTTGACAGAACTCGTATAACCTGTTTCTCGTTAACCGCTGACCCTATCTGTGAATTGACATATCTTGTTTTCTCAAGCTTCACTCCAATGCGCACGTGACTCGATCCTCTTCCCTGTAAGTGGTAAGCCTCCATGTAGTACGCATGCCCCGCCTTGAGAGAGAAGACCGCTGATCGTTGCTCTGGATGTTTGTTCCAGATGGTGGCAGCATCGGGGCATGAAGCGATTTTTCGCTAAAAGTCAACAAAAAATGCACTTGAAATAAAGACGAGAAAAACACATTACACATGCTCCAAAAAAGGTCTTATCTGAGCCCTCAATCCTTGACGAAATGACAGTTCGTCCAACGCATGCGTAATTAACAAAACTCCAAATTATGATTTTTTGTTACCCAGTGCACATAATTTGTACACATTTTTGGAGATAATTAATAGCATTACTTAATATTCTGTACCTTCTTCGTGGCAAGTGAATCAGTACTCAAATACAGTTCTGCTTTGTCGTCAGCCTGGATAAAGAACGTGTAATTATTGTCGGACGGCGCAACGAAAAATCCTCGCAGACGGGAACTAAACATCGTGTTTTCCCCAAAGGATGATTTTAAAGGCGAACTTGCATCAGGGACAACTTCGGAACGATAATCCAATGCCGATGAATCGAGGGTTGCAATCGATGACAAGTCGGAAGGTTTCGAGGAGGTCCAAACCTCACGAAGAATGCCTCGATTACCTATGCGTTTGATAGAGAATTGTTAAAAAAACATTACGCTGTTTTACTTGTTAGGATGATGTTTGCGAGGCCTGGATTTTGACTTGTTAAGGGTGTTCGTTGTGCTTCGAGTATATTTTACCCAGCTCATTATAATTTTTATTCTTAGATTCAAAAAAAATCTACCCTTTAAATTCAATGTGACAGTTAGACGGCACTATGGATGATGGTTTAACAATTTGATAAGCATCGAGCGCCTGCGATAGATCCGAGTGCAATCACTGTGAAATCTTTTTTAAGGCAACTAAACAAAATGGGTTTCTACAATCGACGAACCTGGATAGAAGCCTGTTGAAGAAAGAGCATCAAATCCTTGTCCTGTTTGACATGTGATTGTGTCTGATGTGACAGACAAGACACGGCACGGTAACCCTGCAACATATCGAGAATACATTTGATAAAAAAGAAGTTACAATATATAGTCATAATATAATCAAAAGATCCAGTTACTCCATCTTCAATTCATCCATCCATAGATCCATCCATCCATCCATCCATCCATCCATCCATCCATCCATCCATCCATCCATCCATCCATCCATGCATCCATCCATGCATCCATCCATGCATCCATCCATCCATGCATCCATCCATCCATGCATCCATCCATCCATGCATCCATCCATCCATCCATGCATGCATGCATCCATGCATGCATGCATCCATGCATCCATGCATCCATGCATCCATGCATCCATCCATCCATCCATCCATGCATCCATCCATCCATCCATCCATCCATCCATCCATCCACCCATCCACCCATCCATCCATCCATGCATCCATCCATCCATCCCTCAATCAATCAATTAACCCATTCATTGCTGTTTTTTGGCCATACTTCCTATATCAACGCGTGTGTTGTTTATCTCGAAGCCCTGTCCTTTGATGGTTACTATGGTTCCTCCGGCTATACTTCCTTGAAGCGGACTGACGCTAGTAACATCTTGAACACAGTAATAAAGAAACAATGAGCAACGCACATGATCAAGAAACACTTGGTTGATGTATAACGAAATGTATGGTGGCCCATAAGGGATTTGCAGAAAGTTAGACAAGTTTCTACGAATAATAAGTATTTTCAAGTAGACGAGTTGCTGCAAATAAGAAACGAGTTGCTGTCTGTTAAACGAGTTGCTGCATGTCAAACGATACGTTTGCCGATTGAGACCGATTTCTAGAGATACTTGACGTGTTTGTCTTCCTCGGCATAGTATGACGAGTGGTTCTCCCCTTGGTATATATAGAAAGATTGTCCATGCCGGATTACTGAGGCTGCCCGTCACGGATATTAAATGCCTAACAGTTTTTTTTTTTACGATTTCTCAATTAAAACGGATTGAAAATTATAGAAATTTACAGCCTCAAAAAACTCGCAAAAAAAAAAAAAATTTTTTTTAGTAGGCATAAGTTTCAGGTCACCCATCCAGGTACTAACTTCCCTCAATCGGACTTGACTCGATGTCATAATATGCCCCAAGTTTTTTCCACTGGACCACGGTTCCAGGTGAATCAGCATAACAATAGACGTGAAAACAATGCACCGAATAGACTAGACTTTTTAACATCAATTTTTCAACCGATTCCGTGCGTTGCAGAGATGCAAGGGATTAGCCGATATGGTCTGGGGGCCGGCTGGTCTCTCCCCTGATGCTTCGGCTAGAACATTTTCTTGCGTAATTCGTACACCCAAGGGCAGAAGGATTTAATCGCCGTCAGGTCCGAAGTCCATACGCCGCCTCAGCTCTGCGGATGTCTCGGGGGTATGGCAAAGTGGAGTCGTATTTCTTTTTTTCTTTTTTTTCTTTTTTTCATTTTTTTTTTTTTTCATTTTTTTTCATTTTTCTTTTTTTCTTTTTTCTTTTTTCTTGGTCCGAACCCCATCGTATCCAAAGAATGTTTTCCAAATAACTTTCGATTTCTTTTAACTGAAAGTCGAATTCAGAATTGTTGTCTGATTTCTGAAAACAGATATTCGTTTTGGTCAAGGCATAACAAAACAATAACAATAATAAATAAATAAATTAGATGAAACGAAAAGCTTCAAAGGTCATTTCACTGGATGTGATCTCCACTAGACCATGACTATTTCACATCCAGTGAAAGGACCTTTTTCAGAATCGAAAAGGTCCTTTCGCTGGATGTGAACTCCATTAGACCATGACTATTTCACATCCAGTGAAAGGACCTTTTTTAGAATCGAAAAGGTCCTTTCGCTGGATGTGAACTCCATTAGACCATGACTATTTCACATCCAGTGAAAGGACCTTTTTCATAATCGGAAAGGTCCTTTCACTGGATGTGAACTCCATTAGACCATGACTATTTCACATCCACTGAGTGAAAGGACCTTTCCGATTATGAAAAAGGTCCTTTCACTGGATGTGAACACTCCGTTAGACCATGACTATTTCACATCTAGTGAAAGGACCTTTTTTAGAAACGAAAAGGTCCTTTCGCTGGATGTGAACTCCATTAGACCATGACTATTTCACATCCAGTGAAAGGACCTTTTTCAGAATCGGAAAGGTCCTTTCACTGGATGTGAACTCCATTAGACCATGACTATTTCACATCCACTGACAGGACCTTTTTTAGAATCAAAAAGATCCTTTCACTAGATGTGAACACTCCGTTAGACCATGACTATTTCACATCCAGTGAAAGGACCTTTTTCATAATCGGAAAGGTCCTTTCACTGGATGTGAACACTCCGTTAGACCATGACTATTTCACATCCACTGACAGGACCTTTTTTAGAATCAAAAAGATCCTTTCACTAGATGTGAACACTCCGTTAGACCATGACTATTTCACATCCAGTGAAAGGATCTTTTTCATAATCGAAAAGGTCCTTTCACTGGATGTGAACTCCATTAGACCATGACTATTTCACATCCACTGACAGGACCTTTTTTTTGGAATCGAAAAGGTCCTTTCACTGGATGTGAACTCCATTAGACTATGATTATTTCACATCCAGTGAAAGGACCTTTTTCAGAATCGAAAAGTTCCTTTCACTGGATGTGAACACTCCGTTAGACCATGACTATTTCACATCCAGTGAAAGGACCTTTTTCATAATCGGAAAGGTCCTTTCACTGGATGTGAACTCCATTAGACCATGACTATTTCACATCCACTGACATGACCTTTTTTAGAATCAAAAAGATCCTTTCACTGGATGTGAACTCCATTAGACTATGACTATTTCACATCCAGTGAAAGGACCTTTTTCATATCGAAAAGGTCCTTTCGCTGGATGTGAAATAGTCATGGTCTAATAGAGTTCACATCCACTTAAAGGACCTTTTTCATAATCACACCGGTCCTTTCGCTGGATGTGAAATAGTCATGGTCTAATAGAGTTCACATCCACTTAAAGGACCTTTTTCATAATCACACCGGTCCTTTCGCTGGATGTGAATACCGTAGACCATGACATATACATTGAAAGGACATCAAATGCTTGCGATTTGTAATTTTTTGAATGACGGAAATCAAATAATCAGATTGGCCGCAAAGCATCCTGATTAACTCGGTTGTAAATGCAGCAACTCGTTTCTTATTTTCAGCAACTTTTTTAACTTGCTGCAGGTATTTTAGTGGGGCACAACGGATGCGATAAAGATGCGATAGAGATGACAAAAATGAGAGTGAGAGAAACAGAGAGACTGAGATGCATTACAAGATATAACATAATGAATACTCTGACAGTGTGAAGAACACGAGAGAATACTTATTGATCTATGTACCTGCATGTGCCTGGAACATATAAAGTTTATCCTGTGAATCCACCAATAGAGCATCCTTAGACATGAGTGAACGACCATACTTTGATACAATGAAGGACACGCGATGGGATCCTAGAGAAAAACACAAACAAACAGATTCGTGAGTAGAATCAACAGCTAGGGGAAGGGAGCACGGAAGGAGGGCACGTGACCCCAAAAATTTGATTTCGGCAATGAATGCGGGATTCCTGTGGAGTTAGCAGGAAAATGGTAAATTGCCACCCCCCCCCCTCCCCCCTATAATTGAGACCTCACTACGCCCCGGGAAATATCTTCGTCAGTATCCATTATGTAACCCACATAGTTGTCAAAGGTTCTTTCTTTGCTTATATTTTCATATTCTGCTCACAAAATAATTAATTAGCCTTTCAATTTTTCATTTTATTATGCAGTGTGCGATATGTTTTGTTTCTTTTTTATTTATAGCTTGGGTATGATGCTTTCTTATTTAAAACCACGTGTCATTCTCTTGAGAATACATAATATTTGTTTGAGTTGTATCTATATTCATGTGTCTTCTCGTGCTCAACCGTTATAAACTAAGAAATGCTACTCGTGGTCTGAAATGGGAAAACATTACGCCCAAGGTATAGAAGGCTATTATGAACTTGGATGATAAAATGAATCTTACCTACAGTTGTGGGGGTAGTCCTGCATTTAATGTAGCCTGTGCTTGAGCTATATTTATCAAACGCAATACCATACCTTTCAAAAACAGATGACAAGAAAGTACATTTTTACCGAATTCTATGCACATCATTTTAAGGTTTAAAAACCTTTCCCCCTCTCATCCCCGGCTATTCTCCTCCTCCCATCCCCAGCTATTCTCCCCTTCCCCCGGGGTTGCATTGGCTCTTCTCTAAATATCATACTGTGTAAGTGAAGGGTAAATAATGTGCAAAAATCAAGATTCAACGGATCTATTTACATTTCTTTGGTGTCTTGGTTAAGCGGTTCGCACATTCCTGAGCCTGCAAACACCCTGGAATTAAACAAAAGAATAGACGGCAAAGTACATACATTTGCTCTAGCGCATAATCCGCTCATTTTCTCAGGAAAATAATATATAAATTTAAGAAGAAAAATATATATATAAATAAAAATATGTGCCTAAGAAAGGTCCACGAATAAAAAAGGTCCACGAATAAAAAAGGTCCACGAATAAAAAAGGTCCACGAACTTTCTCCAGAAGTTTTGTCGGCGCGTTAAAAAAGGACCACGAATCTCAAGTGTTTAATTTACCTGAGGATAGAGACTCCATCAGAATTGGTTCCCTCTGCTTCCACGTATCGATCTGTGAATATCCTGCCACGAATAGTGATCACACTACCTATAGTACCAAATGGGAAAAAAAATTATTAAAACAGATTTTGAAGAGTTGTGAATATGAATCTTTTGTCCACGCAAAACTCGTCGTTTTATGACTGGGTTGCCTGTTTCAAAACACAAAATGGCTCACTTTTTAATCATGAAAGGATGGTTTGGTTCGTGATAATAAGGAACTGAACTGAATGTTTTTACGAGAATACACCCCGATCTTGTTAAACCTAACCATTTTTTTCTGTGAAACACTCCATTATATTTTGGCAAACATTGCAAACTTCTTCAGCCGTACTAGATCTCTGTGCATTACACAGGTAACCCAGTGAACGCCTGTAGGGCGTCTTGTTTTACTTTCAACTTTGAAATATGCGAAAATTTAACTTGATTAAAGCATTGCGCTATTTTTATAAGGGAGTTTTTATGCAGTCTTAAAAACTTTTCACAATTTCTTTCAAAGGAATGCACTTGAATTAAGAATGACTAACATTAAGTACTGCGCATGATCTTAATGACGATCATTGACAGCGTGCATGGCTTTGCGCACGACCTTTGAGTCACTTGTTTAGTTAAAAGAAACGAGAAACGTCGATGGTTGTGACGGATGACCAGATGGTTGACCTCCCTTTTAGTCCAAACATTTAGGAGTGGGATTCATTAGCGCGCTGAGCTCAAGGAGTAGAAGAGACGCAGAAATGTTGCGTCAAATCAAGAGACAATGATCCCTTGGTTAAATCGTTAATGGTTTATAAAGAAGACTATCGTGAGGCCATCGGTCATTTTTCCTCACAACGGTCGCGCGCAACATGCTGATGACACTTCCTTAGGACTATAAATGGCATCGAAAACCTTGGTCTGCAAATCAGCCTAATATAGCTTAAGCCACACTATACTACGTAGAATTATAACTGTATATACCTGGTACTCCATATCTTGGAGATATGGACGTTACCGTGGGAGTTGCATTGTCTTCGTACTGAAAGCAAGAAAGATAAAAAACGTGTTTGGATTTGCACTTGACAGCAAACCCCATCTCCCTCCCACCTCTATGATCTATACTTGATTGTGTTGATAATACAAACAACTCTCTTGCCATCAATTCTACTCAAAACTGACCTCAATATTTAATTCAATAACAAACACAGAATACGATTGGACGTCGTTGATACGATGTTTAAGAGACTGTTTTTGCAATGCAACATCAATTTTTGCAGACGTCATGTATAATCGCTTTAAAGATTTGAACAAAAGATGGGGTGTTGGTGTCTTTCGTTACATTATCCAGCATGGCGAATTCTTTTGTCATTTCGCTTGGTATGGGAATACTTTACTAGCTCCCGATGCTTCTTTTGCGCGTTACGTCATCGTGGCCACATTGGTGGTCTTTGACAAGACTTCTTATTAGCGCCCATAGTTAATACCACATATGGCCGCCTTGCACCTTTGTCATTGTCATAGGAATGCTTTCAAGCCATCAGTAGTTATATATCACCCAAAGTAATAAGCGTAACATTGCAATGCTTATATGCATACAAATATATCTCTATGCTTATACATAGCAATATTGCCATTTACGCAGGGTTCGTCTAGCTACCTTGAAGACGCATTCTCCATCGCAATAAGTGCTGCCCTTAATGCTTCGTAGCAAAACACCATCGACTTGAACTCGAATATTATACGCACCGAATCCAAACGGCGAAGGCCTAAAAGCAAAGTATTAATAGTCAATCATTTTTCTCACGAAAGAGAAGTTATCCGTTGCTTAGTAACGCAGTCAACCTTACCTGGTGTTACAGACGATTTGCTGTCTATTAGTATAATATGGGATGACGTCACAGGCAAGCGCATGCGTACCTGTGACCGATATCAGTGTAACATTGTTACCGAGCTGAGGTACGTAGTAATTGAACTGACTTTCTGCGAACCCTAAAAAATAAATAAAATCAATTTTAAAACATTAAAAATTAAACAGCAAGATATAATGGGTGCGTTGGTCAATAATTTAGTATAATTCCGTCTCTCTGGAATGTGAAAAGTGCCACAGGGAGCCCAAGCTTGGTTTTTGTGCGAGCATACATTCTTTTTGCGAATTGAGTATTTCTAGTTTGTTACGCTTAAATTAATCGGATACCAAAATCTTTTGGCGAAAATTATGAATTTTGAATTCTGGATTCCATTTTATGTCGAAGAGAATCAGTTGGTTTCTTTGGAGATTTTAGAATAGACTGGTACGTGACTTCAAGCTGTAGTGTCCCGGCGCTAAATTACGACACAAGGTCAAAAGATATGCTATCGAGTTAGACTTGACAACAGCTGGCGTTGAGAGCCCCTAAGTCTGACGTCTGCGGCGATATTTTTTAGTATAGTTTTACGAGTCAATACGATTCTCATGTCATAATTGATCGTATTCTCTCTTTCTGCTAGCAGCAGAGCTTCTCAATTCTAGCACGATTTATGTATGGAAGGCTTTAAATATACTCATGAATGACCACAGTGATATCCTTGTATGAGTTTCGGTCCTTTAATAAAATATCCCTGCGGTGAATCCATTTAAATTTTGAATTCGAATGCAATCGTAACTGACTTCTTCGTCACAGTGTTCGCAGTAAATCATGAAGTCTAATCTTAGACTGTAGTTCTTGTCATTTTTGCATTAACAACCTAAATGTAGCTTACGTGTAATGCCTGTGTTTTTTTGGATCTACTCAATCTGGACAATCCATTCACATCAATTA
Organism: Actinia tenebrosa; assembly: GCF_029948245.1. NCBI lineage: Eukaryota > Metazoa > Cnidaria > Anthozoa > Actiniaria > Actiniidae > Actinia > Actinia tenebrosa. Next base: position 9,735,595 of record NW_028292572.1, on the reverse strand, counting down.
GTCAATTAAAACATAATCAAGAACTGCAATTACCATGTTAAAGGTTCTTATCTTTTGACTTGAATTTGGAGAAGATATCTACGATCTTTAAGCTACTGAAATACGCCTGACAGTCCTGATAACCAATGAGCTACCGAACAAAAACAACCGCCCTAGAAAGTCTATAGGTGAATGTTGTGTAATTGTTGTACTTTTTATCATTTGATATTTTTAATTTAAATCAATTTATAGGAGACACTTTGTTTGGAGCCCAGCTCTGTTCCTCACCCAAAGATTATCTTTATTTTCCCCAAGTTTTTAGTATATACTTTGTAATAGTTATTTTAGGGTGAAAGTTTATTAAATGAATAAATAAATATTGAGCTAGTTTTAAATGGGCTTAATAATTATAAAGTGCGCAGCTTAGCACTCTCTCGTTCACTTCAACTGGCTAAACACAGGAGAGTCAGTTCTGCACTTCTAATGACATGACTGAAAAATAAATAAATGCCATCTCTGGTTTGTATTTACCTTCGCCAAAGATTGTCAACCTTGTCGCTCCACGGACACTTCCAGAGACTGGACTAATTCTAGTGACTCGTCCACCTAAAAAAAAAAAAACAACAAAGAAAAGTCTTAAAGAACACAGATACCCTTTCTGGTTTCCCAAAAACCACAAATATCGAGACTAAGTGTGTTACCGCTGCTACTTTACCTCGTACTTGAACGATGATTGAAAAGATGTAAATAATAAAGGTAGATAGCCAGAGAAACGCCATCAAATTTATCGAAAACTTGATAAATTTTCACGAACGAGGGCTTACAACTGTCTAGAATAATTTGGATCAGACTGATAACATTGCAGCTACACGCTGAGCTAACGTGAGGCACTTTTGATTATGCTCTCTTTTCTGTAAGTGATATTATTGTAGGTTCTAAGTCGTAGTACCGGTACCTAATCTTCAACGAAACTGCGGTTTTGTCAACGTTTAATTTGACTTTTGAAACCGAAGCAGAAGAGAGCTTCCTTTTAACAGGCTGACGTGAGGGATTCACCGTTCTGCGGTCAGAGGAGATATCACTAGGTGCAGAGGTGTGCAAAGAGCGTAGTACTGCACCAGCAGTGTCGCAAAAAACACACGGCAAGAGAGTGAGAGATAGATATCAATACTTTGATATAGGGGTGTAACATGAACTGGGAATTAGCTGAAACAATAGAAAGCTACTGACAACCACAGATTTGATCTTTGATGGATTTATCTAGCCTGTCACTATCGAACACCAAACGCTACCTTTAAGCTATATTTCATGATCTTTCCCGAGCCCTGATGTTTTTATAAAGAGCTAGATACACTGCGAACTTAAGTGGTCCTTGTAACAATTTGCGTAAGAGGGATGTTATGGCTGTTGCTATGGAAACAACTTGTGACTAATGCGATTTGACGGGAATGTTGGTTTAAAAAAGGGGTCAAAATGAGAATATCTGATTTCGTGCACAAATGAAGGCCAAGGAAAAGTGAACTACAATGATTTGATTAATCCTTGCTTAATGTATGCCACAGTGATTTAAATCAAATTTATGAAGGGGATATCTCGTCCACACTGTCATCCTCCTCCTCACCCCTCCATACCCCGGTAATTCTCCCCAAGGGGAAAAAACTTTGTGATAACATTTTATGTAATAGTTTTAAAATAATAATAATTTATTTTCTTCTTATATATATTTATTTAAATATTTTCTTTAAATATGTATTACAATTCTGCCATGGATGACTGACTCAGTGGCGGATCCAGGGGTAGTGCGACGGGGTCCGCTGCACCCGTTTTTTTTTTCAATTTTTTTTTTTTTTTTTAATTTTTTTTTTTTTTGGTTTGAATTTTTGGATATCAAGGAAAAAATATTTTGTAAATTTTTATTAAAAAGATTACAGAAGTTTTGGGTTGTATCCTGTAGTTATAGCTTGTTTTTGGCGTCGCACTGGTAGCTCGAGTACTCCAAACAGTTCGAGCCATCGCCTTTCCGGCCCGATCCCCGACCAACTGTTTGGACTACCTGTGTTGAAATACAGCGCGCATGCGTAGTCTACTTACAGTCTTGTCAGAACTGAACCACCATATTGGAATTCCCGAAAATCAAATTAATCAATGTAATCAGATGAGCAAGCGAAAATCCAACGAAAAACTTCAAGCAATCACATCATTTTTCAAGAAAAAAAGCGAAGGTAAACAAAGATTGACAATATTATTTGTATTTTCATCTTATTCATCAACAAGAATATTGTCCTGAGTAAAGCTTGCCGCCAAAAGGACTCGTGATGGCTGAGATGTTGAGCTTATTTATCAACCATCGGTATATTTGCAAACAGCACTTCGAATCTCTTCTCGTGGAGCTCACACTTAACAAGGACAATCCTGAAACTGACATTTATAATCTAAGATATCTGATAACTGTTAAAATTGTGGAGCATTTCATGACTGGAGAAACACATATACCAGGCTTGGTTCACCCAATTATTCGGCCATTTCTTGGAAGGCCGGATGAAATTGGAACCGTATTGTACGATGGCATGACGATTTCCCTACCAGGAAAAGAGGAGATAATAAATCCGCGAAATCAATTAGTGGAAGGTGGAGACGTGTTTATACGCTTCGAAGACACAGATGAGTGGGAGCCGTCAGACAATGAGTCAAGTGACTGTGATACAGAGATTTTAAGTGACAGCGAGTAAACATATACATCCGGTTATCGTTTACTTAATGACAGCTAGAGATGAAAAAACATCGTTAGTACTAGTTTTTAAACTTTGTTTTATAATCACAAAGGATGTCGTTTAGAGTGTTGTGTTAACTTTGTTGTTTTATAATAAGTTTTACATTAAGAATGCAATTGCAATTGGGGTGCTGCATAATCATTACCGTAAATGATCTATTAGACGCCTATTAAATTTTCGTATACGAAGGGTGCCGTGGGCGTTTAATAGATAAGAGGCGTTTGTTACTTTAGAGAGGGGCGTTTATTAGACAGTGGGCGTCTAATAGATCATTTACGGTACATGAATTATCTCTAGTAAATAGGTCTATTATAGAATTATACTCCCAAAGATTTTGAATTTATCATGCACACCAGCATGATTCGCTGAATTTTCACATTCAAACATTTAATTATAGATGAAGAAACAAATGCAAGTTTTAAGAAAAATGTAACGACACCATCATCAGATCAGGACAGTAAGTGCAATCCTAGACAGTGACTTGCTCCAAGTCTCTCGCGCTGCTTACTCTAGAGCGGCGCGATCACGGATGGCGAAATTACCGAACAATGAACCGTTATTCCGATTGGAAATCTCTTCGGAATAACGATAACTTTTCGGAAAAACGTCGTTCGTCGTTCGGGAGTAAAGAGCAAGAAAGACTTGGAGCAACTCTTGTGCAATCCTAACAAATTAGTTAAAAAATAATGTAACCACACACTTTGCTGTAATTATTTGGAGCACTTTGACTCTTAAATTTTAGAGTTAGCACTTAGTTAGGTATGAGCGCAATAAAGAAAAAAATGTATAATTTCCAGAGTCTACGCTTTATCAATTTGTCAGATTTAATATTTATTGTATTCAAGTGTCGTTTAAAAGTATTAAATGTCCCCATTTTGAAAGTATTTTCACATTCTATACTGTTTATAGATCCTAGTGGGGAGATTTCCATGGACGAGGAAGTCAGTAGTATTTCGTTGCCTTGTAAATCGTATGATATTGGTTTGCTCTTTGAGTCACATACTGACATTCGAAGCATCAGTAGAGACGATTTATACAACATTCTTACCAAAGAGCCTGATCCCAATGTATCGTCTTACCCGCGTACACGGCTTTGTAACACGTCATCCACTTTACGGCAGTTTCAACCGTCTTGGCTGTTAAAACACCCTTGGGTTCACTATAGTTCTCACATTGACGGTGTATTCTGTCGTGCTTGCGCAATGTTTGCTCCAGAGCAAGTAAAAGCACGTGGTGCTGGTTGCTTTGTGAATAAACCTTATAAACAATGGAATAACATATGCGAAAAGATGAACGGCCATGCAACACAAGATTACCATTTAACTTCTATGGCGAAAATGGCTGAATTTCTTTCTCGTTACAAAAACCCTTCGCAAGCAATCAACAACATCTTAGACAGCGAAGCCCAGTAAACAATTGAAAAAAATAGACGGGTAATTCAATCATTATTAAAGATTGTAATGTTGTGTGGGAAACAAGGCTTTGCACTACGTGGACACCGCGACGATAAAATATGCTGGACGGAGCAAGAAGAGGATAAACATTCAGCTGAAGGTAACTTTATTGAACTTGTTCGTTTTCGGGCAGAGACGGATCAAGTGCTCGCTAAACACCTGGAAAATGCGCCACGCAATGCGAAATATACATCGAAAACCATACAAAATCAACTAATTGAAGTTATTGGCAAGAATATCCAGAAGGATATACTGGACGAAGTAAAGGAAGCAAAGTACTACACCGTAATAGCAGATGAAGTAACGGATGTCTCAAACAGAGAGCAGATGTCACTATGCCTCCGCTATGTTTTTGATTCTGCCGTTAAGGAAGTATTTGTGGACTTCGTTGAAGTAGAAAGAATCACTGGTGAGACATTGGCAAAATCTATTTTGCAATGGCTGACAAGCAATGGTTTGTCTTTGGCCAATCTCAGAGGTCAATGCTATGATGGTGCTTTCAATATGTCAGGCGCAAAGTCAGGATGCAAATCAATTATACAAGAGAAGGCCCCTCTGGCAATTTACTTTCACTGCGCAGCTCATCGATTAAATCTTGCTGTAGTTTCTGCCTGCAAAGTTCAAGAATTCAAGAACGCAGAGTCGTATGTTGGTGAAATTGCTAGGTTCTTTGGCTACTCAGCAAAGAGGCAGCGTCTTTTGGACAGAGTTCTTGAATTAAAGAATCCACAAGGAACAAAAGCAAAGAAGCTAAAGGATGCTTGCCGAACGCGTTGGGTTCTACGCATTGATGCTTACATTGTTTTCGTAGAAATGCTTCCCGCCATCCATACAGCATTAGAGGCCATGGTGTACCCAAACCAACATGAAGAGCTCGGTACAAACTGGATGTGGGATAGCGAAACTGTGACAAAGGCAAATGGATTTTTGTTTCAAATTGAGTCATCGACATTCCTTTTATGCATCATGATTCTCCAGCAGGTCCTTTTCTTACTGAGAGAACTAACAGTTAAGCTGCAGATGCAAGCAATTGATGTTGCATATGCATACCGGCAAGTACATTCTCTTGTATCTACACTAACAACTATGAGAGAAAAGTCTGAAGCAGAGTTTAAGAAGATTTTCCAGGAGACGACAAGGCTTGGACAACATTTCTATGGAGAGGAGTTCCAGCTGGAGAAGCCTAGAATTGTGAGACGGCAAATGAATAGAAACAATCATAACGTATCTAGCTCAGAAGATTATTTCCGAGTTACATTGTATAATGAGTTCATCTCGCATGTGATTGCCGAGCTGCAGGAACGATTTGTACATAACCCTGCTCATGATGTTACACTTAGCCTACTTTTCCTTCTTCCAAGTGAATGCATCGATAAAGAAGACGATGCTGAGCTTCCAGTAAAACTTGCTGAAACGGTTAAATTCTATAATGATGATCTGCCTTATTCGCAAATGTTTCCAACAGAGTATAAGATGTGGATTCGAAAGTGGAAACAGCAATCAAACGGCAATCCTTCTAAGGTTCCAAATAAATTGGCTGATGCCTTTCAATCCTGTAGCAGTTTGCAGTTCCCAAATATACACATATTGCTTCAACTGGCTTTAACTCTACCCATTACTTCATGTGAAAGCGAGAGAAGTTTCAGTCAGCTGAAACTTATTAAGACTGATAGGCGTTCAACGATGTCAGGGAATAGGCTATCTGGTTTGGCCCTGATGAAAGCTCATCAAAGTCTTTGCAACGAACTAGCTTTTGATGACAATAAAATGGTAGAGCTGGTAAAAGCTTTCGAGCAATTCCATCCCCGAAAGATGAGGTTGTCCTTTGTTTTGGGCGATTGAATAAGGTAAGGGCCACCTGAAAATTATCATTTATGGTAACGGTGTTACCCTGTCTAATAAAGTTGTTATTATTATTATTATTATTATTATTATTATTATTATTATTATTATTATTATTATTAAGACAAATTTTATAATTTTTATTCAAACTAACAGCGCTTATATAGTAGGTAAAAGCAACGAAACAATTAATACTTTGACATCATATGACGTCAATATGACGTCATAGCAATCTATTCCCCGATCTGGACCCCGTTTTGAAAAACCCTGGATCCGCCACTGACTGTGCATGCAACAGCTCGTGCAGAGGTGTTGTATTCATATTGCACACACACACACACAAACGCTTTCCTCAGACAAGGAATCTTTATAGTTTATATAATACTGAAGAGAATGACACTTGGTCTCAAGAAGGTAGCCCCAGGCCATAAACGAGATAGAAGGCCAGGTTACATAGCATCCGCCATGTTTTGGTCGTAAAATGTTTTGAATCGGTTTTTTCTTCTTCTTATTTTATTATATTTCTCTGTCATTCGTTTGTTACGTCGGTTAACTCATTTACTTGGAAAACACTACTATCTCAGAAGCTTACATACGATGTGGTTTCAGACGCTAAAAACACGTCAAACCGTCAAGAACTTAACTACTTCCAACAGTCATGGTCAGTTAGCAGCCATTGAATACTCTGACAAGAAAGTAGATGTTCATATGTTGAAGGTAACGCTATTATCCGATATTGTTACCCTATTATACTAGTATATCTTGCGATTTTATGTTTCCATTTATTTATTTATTTATTTTTGATTTTGATAAAGATATATTATTATAATCCAACTATATTGCATATGATATGCATCTATGTGACAGCTATAGGTGTATATGTGGCCGAGGAGGGGGGAGGGTGCTACAAGTATAATCATAAATGTTCTTCTTTTGAATCAAGCATGCACTATTAACCATGACATGCTACTGGTTTCCCTGTATGGTACAGCGCATGGTCAAGTTGACGAGTACATGTATATTAACCCTCCCTCTAAAAACAACTGCATTTTACATAGTGTCCTTATGTTTCAGAGAGAAACTTCACCATTGTCTCTAGATGAGAACACATCAGTAGCTTTTGTCAACCTAGAGGATGGCAGTATATATCTCATTAGTGTATGTGTGTGCGTAAAAGGAAGGTCTGTACTAGAGTTCAAGGCATGGGATGTCACCAACAATTTTGGTTTCACAGCCAAGGATATAACTGTACAAGACATGCAGAGACTTAATATGAACGATAGCAAATCCAAGTGAGTTTATTAAGTACTTCTCTTCATTCTTTATGGATTTCCTGTGAATATACTCTTGAAGGAAAGAAAAAGCATGGGCTCTCCCTTCCCCCATCCTGCTCTCTTCCCTCTTTCTCTCCCCCCCACCCCCTGAATGCCTGTTCACTGGATACTCATTGGCTGTTAACTAGGAATATTTAGCTAGGTCGAGATTGAGTACTGTGGAAATTTAGTTACCCAGACGATACCCAGACATCTGTTTTCCAACAAAGACAAGATAAGATTTAAAACAATGTAACTAGTTTAAAATAGAATGGTGTCAATGATTTCAGAGCAATTGTCAATCTACCTGAAGTTTCTGCTACACAAAATCCTGTGAAAATCAACTCTTTAATGGACTATATTGCAATTCCTGTTGGTCCTACTCTTGTAGCCATGTGGAAATGTAAAAAGGTAAGTCTTCTTGTTATTGGTCTCTCGTTTTCTTACTGGACTCTGAAGATCACTTCCGCTCAGGTTGTCGAAACATCAGTCACCACCAACAATAGTATTTCTCAAGACTACACTCACCCGGATGATCACACTTAACAACAAACTTAACTAAACAACAAACGAAAACAACAACAACAAACTAACACTAAATGGAAGCAAAAACTAAGGACAAAAATGAGGCAATGATGATTGCTCTTTGTAATAACTCTTCCACATCATATTTTTGAAACTTTTAAGAAATGCTTGTTTTTTAAGATTGGCTGATTTTTAAGATCGACTGATAATGATGTTTAAATTCTGTTTCCAGACAGATAATTCTTGTATTAGTTTGGAGCTTGTGACAGCAGTAAGAACATCTATGGTAGTACAAGATATTGGACTGATGTTTTCAGACGAAGATACAAAAAATAGTAAGTTGCAACAGGTCATGTGACCCTACTTCCATGGCTGTACCCATCACTTCACTTATCTACTGCATGCCAGCAAGGTGACACCTGGCAAAAAAAGTGTTATATACTACTTTTGCACTTAAATTAGTGAGATACCACATTGACCCCTAGATCTGTTTGGTTTTGTTGCATATTTGAAGTTGCCATAATCCAAATTTCAAATATGCAACAAAACCAAACAGATCTAGGGGTCAATGTGGTACCTCACTTTGAGTGAGGAGGTAGTATATAACCTATTGCCTAACCCCAACCAGGAGTACCAGGGGCTATTCTTCATTGGGTTTCTAACAAGCAAGGCTATACTGGAACACACAAGACCCCTTAAGATAGACGTCATCCTTTATAATTCCAATTCTGCTTCATAACAGGAATGATGTTGAATGAATCATTGTGTAAATAATGCAAAGTGTATTTGAATAACAGTCCATACCACATGCATTGTCAATATTCATCACTTTCTTATGTACTTAAGGTATTCCATCTCTTGTTGTTGGTGAGTCTAGTGGAGTTCAGATATTTACTGCTGCCAAATCTGTTCATACAGGTATGTTTCGATTATTTACATTCTTATTATTCATAAAAAAGGATATTCAGCCTTTGGTAATAGTCTGGTATTTTTATTAAGCAGACATCTTCAGAACCTTTCCTTGTGTCCACTTAATAAAGGGTCTCAATTGAAAATGAATTTGCTTTACAGTAAATATGGGGGTAAATTTTGGTACCATACAAAAAGCTGTTCATTTAATGAAGGTTGTATTACTGTAAATAAGAAAATATACTTGTCGAACTGTCCACAATTATTGTTTATATCTGTTGTTATTGTTAATATCTGTAGAGGACTACAGCATCGAGACAGGTGATGGCTGTAGACATACATACACTGTACATTTTATTTGATTTTCTGTGAAGTGATGTGACCTGATTGGTTGGTCTATTCATTTATTACAATATTATTTGCTATATATCTAATGTTTTTAGTTACAACCACTTTTCTTATATTTTATAGATGTATTATCCTCTTCAACTGATGAAGAAGACACTGTATTCAATTCCATTTTCTTCCGATTCCCCTCTGTGGACCAAAGCAGTACTGTTCAAGGTATTTATGTACTGTAGCTGATTCTGATGGTGAGATTCAATCTTGACATACAATCCATTTATATTCTGTCCCAATCAGAATTGGGTGAGGCACTGTCATCAGCATTGGTGCTCACCCTCATTTCTGTAGTATGAAAAGACTAAGAGTATCCCAATCCTATGTGGACAGAATTCTGTAGTGAATCACAGCAATTTACTCTCTCCCTTCATCAGCATTTTGTCATGTATATGTAACTCTTAATTTGCTGCTATCCATACCTGCTCCCAGTGCACTGAATAGACCAGGGAGATTGCAAGTGTGTTTTTGCAAGAATGTAAGTGTACGGTACGGTCTGGGTCCAGATTTGGACTCTAAATCCTGTGGCCTTTAATCTAACATACCAGGGGCAGATCCAGGGATGGTGGAGGGGGTGACTAATCACCTCCCTCCTTGTGCTCAAATTTCTCACTATTATCCTTAGTATGCCACCCCCCTTTTTCTCACATTCCTGGTAAAACCTTTATAATAGTAACCCCCCTTCTAAAATGACTAAATCAGCATGTTCTAATAATTATTACTAATCATTTATAATTTATCAGTTATCCAACTTGTCACACATGGTTTTGTAATTAATTTGACATGATTTCTTGTGTTTCAGATATCCAGCGTAGTTCTTTCAGTTCGTGTATAATATGTGATAACAATGGATGCCTGTGGTTCCTAACATTCTCAAAACTAATTCCAATTCATTTGCCAAGTAGTAAGAATGGCAATGCAGTGTATGCTGTGCAAGCTAAAAGTAAAAAAGTTCCAGAAGGTAAACTATGATACTTTACTTAGAGTTGATAACAGCATATTGGGTGTTACTAGCTTGCTCAATGAGGCTGGGGCATGCCTGGAAACAGCTAGAGGACAAGGCGAAGGACAGGGTTCTGTGGCATTCAGATGTTGATGGCCTATACCTCACAAGGGGTGTACTGGCTTAGGAGGAGGAGCTCACTCACTTGTTGTTTTTCTTATTGCAAATAGATCATTTATAAGCAGCCAGCTAAAGCTTATGTTTAGTCATCATATTTTATTTAAACATTTCCTCAAGGGGCATATGCAGTCAGCATAGACTAATGCCCAATTTATTCAGCCCCTCTTTCTCAGATTCCTGGATCCACTCCTGTGAATAACAGCCTTTTTGCATTGAATTTGACATGAAATAGGATGGTTGGCTGTGGTACAAAAGAACCAGACGATAAACCTCTATAAACTAGATGATGTCATCAAGATGTCGGATGCAGGCCTGATAGCACAACCATGGCATGTGATTTTTTCAACATGTCAACTGAATTGTGTTTCATTTATTGATATGAATACCCTCGCTGCAGGCTCACCCTCTAACCGCACACTTTCTCTTTGGGTTGGACTTGATAGTATAGGACAAAGAAAGGCTAGTTGAGAGAGACTGTGAAATATTAGTGAGGAAATTTTAGCTGCAGCTTTACTGTCATCTTCAATCACACCCATCTCCTTGGGTTAGTTGACGAGTAAAGAAAAGTTAGATGAATGATACCCTAGCACAAGACCATCTTCTAATCACACAAACTGTTTGTGAGCTAGGCTTGATTGACCACAAGAAAATTGGTAGATGGGAAAGAGTTTGTGGGACTTTGTATTATAGATTGATGCTCTAACTCTAGCTGAAACGGGTCACCCTTGCAAATAATAATCCAGGCTTGATCCAATATTCATTGGCATTATACATGTTTGTGAGGATATGGGAAATGTCTCCTTTGGTTAGAGTTTTAGTAGAGCAATAAAATATATACAGTGGAATTAAGAAGCCAAATATGGTAAATAAATAACATGTCAAGTTTATAATGGCCATCTTTATATTATTTTCTTTGGGTTTGCGTGAGCACGTATTTGCAGTGATTACATATTTTTGTGTATAAAAACGACTCTTTAAAATTCATTCTTCATAAGCTGAATTAATCCAACAGTAACTTCTTATACAGTGCAATGTGGCACAATGCTGGCTAATATAATATATTTATGCGTATAAATAAATGTATGCAAAGGCAAGAAAAATGCTATAATTTAAGATTAGATTTCTAACATTACCTATTTTTGAAGGCAAGGAAAAAGCAAACGATGTTTATTAAATACTGACCATCTCATCTTGATTTGAAGTGCTTTGCTTCAATACGTCACGTGACTATTGTCCGCCATCTTGTGTGGCAAATCTGAACTCAAACGTTTTACAGGCAAACGTAGATATAACATCCCATATATTATAAAAAACAGTAAAGAAATGAAAAGCCAAAACCAAGGGATGTCAAAAATGTTATTCCTGTCGTATCGGCGATTGTTTGCCAGGTACTAGAGAATTTCCAGTGGCGGTGGCTGATAAATTGCCAAGCTATTGTTAATCAACAGCATTTATTAATACAAAAGCTTCAAACTTGGTCTGTAATGCAGCAGTAACGGAGAATCCTAAAAAAGAAAAAGAAAAATCCATTAGTATAAAGGATAATATTAGATGGAAGATAACATAAAGTCTAAAAACAAACCGCCGCAACGCATATAACCGTAAGCGTTTCGGAGAAGATTTCTCAGTTCAGCGAGTTCAGTTATATGTTTCTTGCTTGCTCCAAAATAGTTGCAAAGTTTAAGTGTTTCCAGAGATTTAAGCCTTTCGTTTTTAGAGTTAAGTTCTCTAGTTTATCTTGCTCTTCGACATATTGACCTTAAACAATTTTGAAAATTTTCGCTGAAGTCGCCATGTTTCCCCCCAGTTCATTCAGCATCGAAAAAAGGCGGGAAAATGTGACGTCTCGTGACACGCATGTCCCTGACAAGACCCGGATGAAGTTTCATATACATATTTCATAATTATTACGGTTACCTTACATCTCCAGCGAGTTACCATAATAAATTTAATAGTGTGATCCTTTCCTAAAATTTCATCATTGCATAAAATATCTACCTGTAACGACACAAAAATGCAGGTTATACGACCCTTCACATTAAACAGTTCGGAGGGGAGCGTTCTGTTTTGTTTTTGCATTATACCTTTAAATTAAATTTTTATAAACGAACAAACATTCAAATGAGACAAATGGGATAGTTCGTAAAGCATTGACCCATTAGACTTGCTAAATCGCTTGGAGTGCATTTTTTTTTTGTCAATTAAAATGGTGGCCACGACGGCGTCCACTAGTTTTGTCCTTGTGCATGTGACTTCCTAGCCGCCATGTCCGTTGACTTTAAGAAAACATTTGGTCTTGCTTTCTTTTGATATATCAACCAACATGGCGGCCACATACTTGTGTTTTTATTCTCATGGGAAGGATGCGCGCCAATAATATAAGTTTAAAAAGAGATTAAGGTAATTTTTCGATTTGGGTGCAAACACCGTTTCAATAAAAGTCGATGGATTTAAAAAGACGCCACTTTTATTTGACACTTGTACAACAGTCTTGCAAAGAGTCGTAGATATGATTCGTCCCGTGCAGCGAGACAGTAATTCGGAGACTTAAGTAAAATAAGAAGACTCACATCAGTATGGTTATCCAAAGCAAGTTTCTTAGCGATAAATTTCTTGAGATGTTGAACTGTAGCTTGTGATGATAGTTTTAGGTATTTACGAGTCAATGGCTGAAGAGAAAAGATGAAATAGGTGAATATAAGTCGAGATATTGGCAAACGCCTTTTGAAATTCGAAAACTGGGTGACCTAAATTTCTTTTCTTTTCTTCTTTTTTTCTTTTCTTTCTTTCTTTTTTTATTTATTTATTTATTTTATTTATTTTATTTTTTTCTTTAACCATATTTTTCCGTCGTGTTTTCTTTAAGAACCTAAGATTCGATCAATCTCACAAGGCGGCATGATTCAATATTTACGTGGCCTTTTTTTTTTGCCCACTTACCTTTAATAAATATTTTCCATTTGAAGATCTGCAAACAATCGCAAAACTTTCATTACTAAATGAGACTTTTTTGAAACTTGTAACTTGGCGGACGTGCCTGGGGGCATGATGGAGCTTTAGCAGTATCGAAAGGGAAAATACAACGAAGAAACTACAGGGGACCCATTATGTCATGTTGATGCTGACACACCAAGAGGCGCATAAGGCGTAGAGAATCCATAATATAGCTTGATACGATTCTTGAAGCACTATGCTAAGAATTCAAATGAAAAAGAAAGAGAAAAAGAAGTGTATTCAGTGGAAAATTCCATGTTCTCACCTATAACATTCCATACAAATAGCCGTTTGTTCATCATTTCGATGATAATCTTCTTTAGATGTCGAAGTATCGGCATAAGTTTCTACTGCAAGAAAAAGGATTTTACTTGTTAAGCCATTCATTAACTACAATCATATTAAAGAGAAGAAAGGACGACAAGAACCCTTTAACCCAAGGAGAGGGGTTCTCGATCTTTTAAATACTTATGCGCCTCTTATGCTCTTGATAAACAATTCAATCTATTTAAGCGCATGTGATAATAAAGTTAGGCAACTGCGATTGGTAGGATGAGGGTTTCTGTCCTTTTATTATGTTCAAGCTTGAATATAGATCTATGATATGCAAACGGTCTTTTATTTAATCTTTAAAACACAAATTTTGATATCCCTCAAGGCTCAGTGCTCGGACCACTGCTCTTTTCATTTAATTTACATCAACGATAAAACTCCTTTCATTATACAAATGATACTAAGAATAAAATATGCTAAGGGGACAAAATGAAGGAAAGGAAGAGAGTATAGATGAAATCATTATACCTTTGGGTTTTGGAGACGAGATATTTTTCTGGCTATTGTTGTGTATATTTTGTTGTTCCCCTGTACGATACATAAACATTGCTACTTCAAATTCCTTTTGTCGTTGAATTTCACCTGCATGAAGAAGCATAGTGGAAATATCTGGGTTACTAACAAATGGAAACAAAGTAATGGGATTGGGAGAGAAAATGGGAAACATTTCCATCCCTTGCAAATGGCACGCAAAGGATTCGTGCCAAATCATCAGATGCCCGGCCTTAGTCCGCATAGTGCCCTCACTTAGACAGGCTACCAAAGCGCAAACCGCAACCACTTTTTATAACCATTCAAAGCAATCACTGTGGGACACGTCCGGTTCTTGGCATGTACGTAGGAAAACGAAAATGCCACACAGTAAGTAGTGCCTAGTAATGAGGATTCCTTTGCAGCCTAGCACTGGTATTAAGATAAAGAAAAAGCTTAACTTTCGTGATTAACTCCCAGATGGAATTCAGTTACGTGTTTCAAGTTACTATACAGTATTATCACAGTAATTCAAGAATGGAAAATTCCATTACTTTGACACTCAGATGGCTTTTTTCAACAAGACACTCTGATTGGGTAAAGTAGGTTTTATACTTTTCTGATTGGTTCAGGGTAGAAGCCATTTAAGGGTCAGAGTACCCGTTTCCCACCTATCACGTGAAAACTGGCGTGTAAAAAGACTTACGTTCTTGTAAATCAGGCACCAATTTGTACACAATATCCTGTAAGGTACGATCAGTACTGTGGAAAAAAACGCAGGAAAAACCATTACATCAACATACACATCATATCTCAACACTGCAGAACTCCATGCAAGAAATATCAGAACAAATTCTTAAAATTTTTCGGGGTTTAGGTGTGGCAATATGAAGTTCGGAACCATTGACAAAAGCAATTAAAAGGTTTTGTTAATATGTTGTCAAACAGATTAGAATATCCGCTTTTGAGATTTTTTCTTCACTTCAATACATGCGCACCATATTGCGGTTTGTTCCATAATCACCTAGAATTGTTAGCTATTTTAGAATACCAATGAAGCCCGCATATAGTAACCACAGTTTTGAGTCAATATGGAAAATTATTGAAGACAAAACCAAGCCAAAAGAACCAACATACATGATATCAATTGTCAATTAACCAATATAACCACTTTTAGTTCTATATCTTTGCCACTGAAAAACCTTGTCTTAGTGAATTGCGGCAGCTCAAGTCATCGGTGTAAGTCGTACTGAGAGTCTTTTTTAGAGACTTTTAGGGCACCAATATGTATTTTTTTTGGTATGAAAACATATAATATTTCTTTAATTTCGACTTGCATTTCACTAACAAAGCTATGCGCCATTCTCTAGGGAGTTATAGACGTTTATTAAATGCTCTTTTTTTGGCAAAATAGGTGTAGGAATGGAATAGAATAGAACGGATATCTTAACTTGGAAATTCATTCCGATATTGCGCTACTCACGATGTAGTTAACGGAAAATTAAAGAGTAGCTGAGATAGCTAGCTATTCATATATAAAGCTTGTCATTTAATTATTTATGTGATATGCAAGAAGTTGATTCATATCTATCTTAATCCATTCCCCATTATAATAACTACACATGAATTATTCACAATGCATATGGTTTCTTAATTTGCTACATAGGATCACATTATTATTTTTTTTAACATTAAACGTCAAAGGTGTTCATTTACCTTATGTAGTTCATTGGATGACTTTGATGCAATACAATTTTACATGAAGGACAGAAGTTGCACTCTCGTAAATGCTTGACCAAGCAACTACGGCAGACTGTAAATGGCATAAAATAACTACTGTTATGTTTATACGAAAAGTATAAAATTTCTCAATTAAACAGCTGACTTATGGTACCTACAATTTCAAGCTCTTTTGTAAACACTCATCTATACTTAATCACAATTTGGCTTCAGTATTAGGCATGCACTAAGGACTGATCTATCAGCGTAAATGGCACTTCGTATTCAGCGATCTTTGAGCGAATAAATATAAGATTGATAGAGATTATGTTAAGCGGTGTATGAAGCGAGGAAATGTATAATGATGCAGTATTAAATACACTAAATCGGACCACAAATCTTTTAGATAATCATTAAATTTTATTTTCGTAAAAGCAAAGAATTTAAAACACAGCTAGTAGGCAGTTGACGCCAGAACATGGCAAACAGTGGAAAAGATGTTTGATGCTGGTCGACATGGGTACAGAGTTTCTAAGAGCCACTTAGCATCTCGTATGTATTCTCAGCCCTAATATAAGTTATATCCTTTTAAAAAAATTTCCATCATAGTTTAAAGAAGAAGCAAACAAACAAGTTAGCATCAGTGTAGTTTAGTGGTGTACTCACATGTGTGGAGACACTCCACGATAGTCGTTGCGTCAATTAAGTAGCCGCCACATAGTCCACACGTAATATGCTCCCTCACTGCACATAGTTTGATGGTCCTTTCCATCTTCTTCGCTTTGAAGAAGCGTTTAAATGGTGAATTGACTAGTAACCAAGCATGGACTTCGAGCGATCGTGATTTAAAATGAACTCAACCGAGAATACTGAGTGAAAATCTAGTCAAGTGGCGAATTTCTGTCATCGATTCGACTCGTGTCGAGTTAGCTCATCAATACAGTATAACTTGAGAACGTCCCATGTCTAGTAGCGATGACAGAAGCATTGATTGAGTAGTAAATACAAAACAAAACAGCTTTAAATGCCCGTAGGCCAACTTTGTTCACAACAGTAGGCGGTCAGCGCAAGAATTACCTCAACAATAACAGTATTCATCATATTCTCCAGAGATGCACCAACAAACGATTATATTGAATCTTTCTTGACACATCACTAATCATTTACGCTTGGCTTGGGGTGATAGGCAACCTCTTAAAGATACAAGAAAATCTCTTCAATTCCTGGAGAAGTTGATCGCATTAAACTCGAACAAACCTAGTAGAGTTCCATCTCAAAAGATGTCACTCTTAAAGCCTTTGTCAATAGGATTTCTGATGACTCTGATTTGAATAAACATGAACAAACACAAACACAATTATCTGTGACACGCTCAAATTAAATAAAATATAAGGTTAAGGCTTATTTAGTCTTTTGCATTGGTTATTGTGGGGATTTTTTTTTTATGACGTTAAAGGAAGGGGTCGTTTCTTACCCAAATGAGGGACTAACCACACAGGAAATTGAATCTTCGTGTATGTCAATTGACGGCTGACTAGGCGCACAATTTATTTAAAATGCTGTCAAAACTAGAGAAAACTAGATACGGTACGTGTGAAGTCAGTGAATCTTACTTCGAAGCTAAGCCTCTTGAAATTACTTGTAGAATTTGAAGGAATTAAAGCATGTCTTCACAAATTAATGAACTGAAGTAACATTGTCAGTGGATCCGGGGTCGTTTTGCCATGGTGCTTTTCCGATTTCCATCATGATTTGCTTTGTTCTATATATTAATTACGCAAACTGAGGTATTAACATTTTAGAGGTTTACTTTTAGGTTTTTATCTCTTTGTAGATTTTATTTTAACCTGGCAAGGAAACGGCTGTGTTTTTTTTACAAGCTCCTTCCTTCACTAAGTCCCTGTCCACACTATGCCGGATTTTCCGAATTTTTATTTATTCGGTTAGGCCCACCGTCCACACTAGTCCGGGCGATTCAACGAAAACGAATTTTTTCGAATACGGTCTCCAGAGTGGAACAATTTGAAAACGCCGGCTAGCCGTATTAGTGTGGACGGAAAACTTTTTTTTCGGTTTCGGTTTGAAAATTCGGATTCACATTTATCCGGCATAGTGTGGACGGTCCCTAAACCTTCGCCTTTTCGCGAATGGCTCTTTCTCTTTCTCCCTTTTACAACAAAAAGAGAAATGACAAACTAAAAGTAAGGGTTTCATAAATATTTAATGCTTTTCCTGCGCCGTTCCGAAAGTTAAGGATGTGATAAATCAGATTTAATATAATTTTTTAAATTGATTTCTAGCTCGGACGGTCAAATTTTTTACAGTTTTTTCATTTATTTGCACATCTGAATATTTTTTATTGCTTTTATTTTCTCCTAATTATTTTTTTCATAGGAAAATGGGAAATCCTAAGTTTTATCATATCAATTTTATTGAGTCTAAGAGATAAATCAGCTTTCGTTGAGTAAGAAGGTCAGGCCATTCTTCCTAAAGAAAATGACAGAAACATGTTACCTCTCATTTAGGTGACAAGTGAAAATGGAGAAGCTTAATTGCCAACAATCCTAAAGGGGTAACTTATGTTATGTAACTAATAACCGTAATTGCATTGCCTGTTGGTGCAAATATCAATGCTACTGCTTGCCAAAATTATCGCGGCCTGTTGGTGCAAATAAACGCTCCTTCTTGCCAAAAAGTCAACTCAATGAACATAGCCATTAATGATGTAATAATGATGAGTCAGAAACTGAAAGCACTTAGCTCCTCTTTTGCTCACTATACCCACACTAGACAGCTCGTTCTTTCTTAACGGGTGGGGGCAAGAAAAACGTTTAAACTGGCTTAATCCCAAAGGCTTAACACACAGGGCAAAAGAGGTACTACTTTTCGAAGGTCAATTAGGATTTCTTTAGTTTGAAGATTTTATTGAGGTTTTTAAGAAAGTTCAGTACACTTTCTAATATGACAACGCAGAAAACCTTACTTGGGCTACCTGTGTTTTCCCTGAGAGAAAATGGCGGCCTTGTTTGTTTGGTGACGTCATCGGGCTACAGGTGGTAAATCAGTTATCGCACTGAGAGGGACTTCTCCAAGAGCGTGGGCGGTCGAGCTAAATTACGATGTATGAAGCAATTATAAATAGACTTAGAATTTACTATAACGATGTAAGAAAATATGAAATGTAAATACAACATTTAAAAAATATTCCAATAAGCTTTCAGGAAGCCAATTGAATTCATTGAATATTTTTTTGTACGGTTTTTATGTAATTCCTAGATGAGAGAGAATTCGCACTCTAGCTGTTGCTCAAAAACTCAAAAACTCAAAAAGTAAATAAATGATAGCAAAAAAATAGAGCAGTTTTTAAAAGTATATCTAATATCGTATGGATTTCGCAACAACATGTTTGGCTTTGTTGATTCTATAATTTCAGCAACAAATTATTGCAGAGCTGATAAGATTTGCCATCAAGGCTGGGGGTAAATTTTTTTCATATTTCGATACAGCTCAGAAAATCTGCGCCACGTGTAAAACACGAGATCAGATTACCTTCGCTATTGTGATTTGACATATGGCCCTGCTCAAGTTTGACGTCACCTCCCTTAAATAGTGCAATGAGCTAGAGCCAGTGAGTCACGATCCTGTGAGTTGAAAATTTTTGGAATTCGGCCGGCTACAAATTTAACAGTGATTCACGTACTTCACTAGAATTCTAAGAAAAAGCTGGGAAAGGTTTCGAGTCCCAAAACAATTGATCGGGGTTTTCCCTCGTGGTTAATAAGAACAAGAAAATAATACTGACGTTTCGGCCGAGTCTTTTTGACATTCAATTAAATATCATTAATCGTTTCCCTATATTTTGAATTTTTATTACCTTAAGTTTCAGTGAATTTGAATTCAGTTTACTCAACGATTATAATGAGGAGTTAAGGATTAGAATGAAAAAATTATCGCCATTTTGATTTTTGTGATAAATTTATCATCGTTTCTAAATTGCGAGAATGTCAAAAATATTGTTGTACTATTTCTGTATATTTATAGTTTATTTTAGTTTTTAGAAACACCAGAGATAATATTTACATATCATGTTTAAACTTGTACGTGGCTCGTCGAATCAAAAGCAACCAATCGGGGAATTCCCCTAAAAAATACAACTTCCGTTGTTGTTGGCAAAATTCCATTTTTATCCCATAGTGATTCAACACTTATATACTTCCTTGTGCGACTGACGCAAGGTTTCACAGTAAAGAAGACTTTAAGCACGGAGGAGATAAAAGTTTAGCTCTCGAAAAATGGATAAAAATTTCGTTATATCGGTTGAGAAAGTTCGGATTTTGCGTGAAAGTTTGAGCCATATTGCCAGTCTTTTCAAGGAAGTGAAAATTCGAACTCAAGAAATCGATAAAGATGACGGCAAGCAATGGGTTAATGTTTCGAGTTCGAGTAGAAACAACACAGAAGAGCTACTAGAAAAAGTCAAGGACTATATCAATGCACTCTGTGATTCTCCAGAAACGACTACCACTCTTCTTAAGATCGATGAGTATCCTGCATTTAGGAATCAAGAAAATATTTTCAATTTGGAAAAAATGTTTGGTGTTGTAGCAACCGTTGATGACAATTTACAGAAACTGAATATTAAAGGAAGCGAAATTAACGTAGTTTTAGCCCAATCCTGGATTGATGAGAGTCATAGCCGTCTACCCAAGGACACAAAACTACCTTGTGTAGTTGTCACTGATGGAACTATCAATCCATCCTTAAAAGAATTTGCTCTCAAGTTAGGCTACAGCGAACAAGATGTTAATTCGGTGGCCAAGAAATTTGGCCCTGACGTGGACCAGAATCAACTCTTGCAGGAGCTTATTCAGCTTAAGGGTACATCTCGAACTCTTCCTAAAGTAATAGACAGTCTACCTCGTGGAGGTGCTACAAAAGTGGAGCAAATTGTAGCTCGAGGTGCAGCTCCACACAGAGCAGCTGAAACACAGATAAGGGATTCTATCAGGAGTTCAGAATGCGCGCCAGTTCCGCAAGGGATTTCCCCAAGCCGCTGCGAAGATGTTTTCGATTCACTTCTTCCAATAGTCATCGATGGTAGCAACGTTGCAATGAGCCATGGTAATCAACAAGTCTTTTCATGCCGCGGAATTGAACTTTGCGTCAACTGGTTCAAAGAGAGAGGTCATAAAGAAATCTATGCGTTGGTACCGAAATGGCGCACTGAAACACCCCGCATGGATTACCCAATAAACGATCAATATATCCTACAGAAGCTATCGAAACAAAATTTCGTAAAATTTACGCCATCACGTCGTGTAGCTGGTAGAAATATCGTTTGTTATGATGATCGATTTATTGTGGATTTGGCCTACAAAATTGGTGGTGTTGTGGTCTCCAATGATAACTATCGCGACCTCCAAAGAGAAAACTCAGATTGGAAAGATGTCATAGAAAACAGACTCTTGATGTATTCTTTCGTTGGAAACTATTTCATGCCTCCAGATGATCCTCTTGGGAAATATGGACCAAGCCTTAAGGAATTCCTGCAAAGAGGGACCAAGAGTCATCCTCGAGTTTGTCCTCATATCAGTCGATGTACTTACGGCTCAAAGTGCCGTTTTTATCACCCTGAGAGAGATCCAAAGAGACGGCAGGAACTCTTAAGTGGCAATCAGAGACAAGTTGGTAGAGGTTCGTCTTCTCCTCCGTGTGACGCTCGAAATCGTTTCGTTAAGGATGCTGCAATCTATGCCGAAACACCCATCCAACAACAGCAGTGGCACTTACCTCCACCGCGCACTTTCACCACAGCACAACACTATACTTATTCACGACCTCCCCACCATTCGTATAATAACAGCAGTTGTGCCTCAAATGAGAAAGGCATTCAAGATAAACGCTATGATCTTTTGTACGCTAAAGTACTAGAAATATTTGCCGACAACCCAGAAGGACTTGCACGAGCAGAGCAAAGACTTAGAGCTTTTTATAGTGAAGAAATTGATGACCAATCGATACTAAATTTTGTGTTTGACGATAACTAGTTGTAAATATGTATCATATAATATAAGCTAATATAAAAAGGCGCATAAGGCCTCAGAAACGTAAGGTAGAATGACTTTGAAATGGTTGCCGTACTTGACCAAGCACTGTCATTGAATCATGTGTTGCATCTTATTATCTTTTATTGGTTTGGGGACGAATCCGCCAAGAGTCAAAACTATTATTTACGATGTTCGAAATTCGTTGAATAAACCAAGAGACAAACAAAAGACAAGAAAGCACGTAAATATAAATGAACTTTAACACTATTTCTTTATTTCTAGCTAGCTACCTTGTTCAGCATTATTTATAAATAAATACTTAACTTTCATATTAAAGTATATCATTGTGTATCATTGTCATTTAATTAAATGGGGTTTTTTTTCTATTGAGGATTCACTTTATTTACCGTTCTATTTCGATCGTGACTGTGAATGCATTATTTTTCTCCGGGAAGACCTTGCATGTAGATTTTCAAGTATTCTTCCTAATGTAGCTGAAGTATATTCAAGATTCATTTTATTTATACGCTATTTCGATAATGAATGAGTGCTGAATGCATCAAGGTTTTTGCGGAAAATACAGAATCATTCTGCATTTTCCGCAAAAACCTTGGAATTTTGCAAATATTTTTCCTATTAAAATTTTTACTTTTTTACCGATCTATTTCGATCACGAAAGCATTACTTTTTTTGTAGAAAACATTGAAAGTTATTTTGTCAAGCAGTTGGAAGGGGAGGATAGTACCGGACAACGTGACCCATAATCCTTTGCGCATAACATTTCATATTGAATCGGTAAATCGGATCGGTATGATTGAATTCACCAGGTCTAAGGCTTAGGGGAAATAATTTATTGGTTCAAACTAATGATCAATGGACAAAAAACTAAATACTTCTAGATACATTTGTCGCGATAGGTTTCGAAGCCTCATTCTAGCACATTAATTGGTCGAACATCAGAGCAACGTATCAGGAAAGGATCACACGATTTATCTTTAGACTTGACCTAAGATTAGGGTTCTCTATCTGTTAAATCATTATCTTAAATTAATTGAACCCTTCATCTTCAGCCACTTATATATACTTTCATTTTGACTTCCGCTAGGGTGGATGACGTGGCGGCTTGGGGGATTTTGTTTACCACGGTATTGGACACATGCAAAAATAACTGAAGTGAATGCGAAATCCATAGAACAGACAGTTTAGAACCTGCTTGAGTTACATATATTTGCAGTAACGAAATTAGATTATTTCCCTCGAACGTAGCTGCAGAAAGAAATGACAATAAAGAGAATGGCGTGTGGTTTGACTGGGAAAGGGGAAGAAGTGCGCTCTCAGCACAAAACTCATTCTAAAATTTGAGAAATGACAATGGAAACCGAAACGAAAGTCCCGCTGAATCGAGAAGGGAAAAGGTCATGTTTGAGTCACGGGTTTTTGTAGATTCAGCTGACAACATTTATTCTACAGTACCAGCTCTTGGGTTAAAGTATTTTCCTTTTAAATATTACTTACCCAAAAAAACTCACATAAAATTCTAGCGTTTTGCAAGGTTGCCAATTACAGCCGTTCGTTCCCATCCATTTAGACATCTAGGCCGGATGAGTTGCCCCTGCCTTAATGTTAAAGTTGTTAGCAGCAAGATACGTCGCGCGCGTGACAAGCCAATGGACAAAAAGTGAAGGCAAAAACACCTTGAAGAGATGACTACCTCGAAAATAAATCATTAAGAAAAGTCCCCAACGTAACACTATATTCAGTAAATTCTAGCGTTTTGACTCTCAAACTGTTTTAATTCTGGAAATGATTCAAAGGGCCTATTTGTAAAGTATGATTATACAAGACCATTAGTGGCAAGATAATTGATAATGCAGCCTAGAGTCACTCTCGACTCGATTGCTGCAGGTTTTTTCTGTGGTCCTCTTAGAATTTGAATATAATATCTATGCCGAAGCCTAGTCACTCTTGATTGCGGCAAGGCGTCGTTTCTGTTAACTTTAAAATCAATTTGAAATCTTCGTTAGTTTCAAGCCTTAAAAAAAGCAAAATCTTCTCAATCTGGAAATGGTTACTCTATGGTGCCGCAGGCTTTGATTCTGGTTCCCTTAAAAATCAATACGATATCTATATTAGTTTTAAAAGGCCTTTATGATGGCAAAATGCTGAGCCAGAAAGCCTTGAAAGGTTTGGAATGACGGAGTACAATTTATTTGGAAGACTAGGAAATATTACAATATTACAATTTTGGTTCCAGAACAAAAGAATCCCAGGCTCTCTCGGTTACATTAGATCCTAGTCTCCCTCGTTCAATGTAGTGATCTGATTATCAACCTTGTGTGGTTTTTCCATAAGGACATGGATTTCTATTAAAAAACTTAACAATTTTAAACCTTTTGAACCCCAAGACTGGACATCTTGCTCATAAAATGGCAATTCTACAGGTAATGTATGTTTTCGCCCGAAAATATTCAAGAAATTCAGTATAATTGTTTGATGCGTAAAGAGAACAATAACAAACGCTTGTCTCGACTAAAACTGAACGAATTTTTCTCCGTTTATTAAGATACCGAAAACTTTTCTGATCGTCACGATTTTAGTTCTGCTAATTTGGAAGTTATGCCTTGTAGATAAGTTTTGATTCTTGGATGCCACAAGTTTTTTTTCTTAATACTTTGTTTGACAAAAATCTTATCGATGTGGACTGTTGACACGATGTCATTTACTTGTATGTTTACATCTCTCACGAGTAAAACCTTTAAAGAAAGGTTAAGTTCGAGTATACTTTATTAAATATAGACGAATTTACTCTAGTTTAATAACAGGTGATTAGAAAGCGGATTTTTAATAACTGTTAGATAGCCATGTTCTTTTATCGTTTGTTGCTTTCGCTTCTTTTCGTTTTAGCATCTGTGTTGACAAAGACAATACAAATAGGCTTATTATAGTTTGCTTCGAAAGTCTGTTTACATTAAAGCCTCCTGCTATAAAATACCTTAAATATTGCTCTTTCTAAACGACTGAAACTTTTGAATTAACGAAGCCATTTGTAGGCAAGTAGCTTTTAATTTTGTTGACTTATTTATTTCAAAGTTGTCAAGTGAAAAAATGTAAAATGGCTGTATTTTTGTAACTTGATATCGGAGCACAACATGGATTTGCAGTACTTTAGAGGTTTTGAGATAAAACTCAAGGATTAGTGAAGTAGCTGTTGCTTTTTGAGTGCTGTTGAAGGCAGGAATAAATTAGATTTACAAAGATATGATTTTAAAAGTATTTCTTTCAGCATAATTTTAAATACCACTGATATAATTTATTACTATAAATACACTGTTGAAAAATGAGATTTAATATTCTCGTGGGAGTTTTATTTTTCTAACGAAATTTCCATCAAATTTTTTCTTTAAATATCCTACTCAAATGCAGTGCACAAGGTACAATGTATGATGTATCAAATTGCTTTTCTGTTAGAAGCCCCCTCCAATGATGAAAGGAAGTGTGATAACCCAAATAAAGCTACTCTGGATGTTAAAGTTTCATTTTCATTAGGTCATAGTTAAGAAAAGTATCTTAATCAAGTAAAAATCAGCAGTTTATATGTGTCAATTGATTCTGAAAAAAACTCAATCAACTTGCAGCTGCTGTTGTTGTTATAGAAACGACAAGTTAAAATCTCATTTTTTAAATGTAACATTTATATGTTATGCAGTAAATTTTATGACTATGGTCAAAAATTTAGTGACCACACTTGGTAAATTGTCAAGTGGTTGTTAAGTAAAGTTTAATAGGCATATAAAATCATGCAAAAAGAATTCTGAAGTGTGACAACTGGCTGCTAAATGTAGGTTGACAGGTTGATAGGTAACACTTAATAAAGGTACTGTATCAGTAGTTTTTACTAAAAATCAAAATGAAGCTTTTTATTTTATATAAAATTGCCATTTCTATTTCTTTGAACAAATGGCAGCTTACGCTTTATTTATTTTGACCTTTTTAAAAAATATTGTTTGTATTAGTAGAACCTAATTAACTCTGTTTCAATTTTTGTTTTTACTTAAGTCTAATAGACAGAGAAAACTATATGCTGGTGACCTCAACCCCCTGTTAACCTGTGGGTTATGTAGAGGGTACATGATAAAGCCAACATGTATCACAGAGTGTCTGCATACGTGTAAGTATCATGTTGTTTATAGACAGTGCTATGACACCTTGAAACCACCTCTGGGCTGATCTAACTCAGCGCACCGCTAAATCACAGATCAAACCCTGAAACCACCTCTGGGCTGATCTAACTCAGTGCACCGCTAACTCACAGATCAAACCCTGAAACAACCTCTGGGCTGATCTAAGTCAGGGCATGGCTAACTCACAGATCAAACCCTGAAACAATCTCTGGGCTGATCTAAGTCAGCGCATGGCTAACTCACAGATCAAACCCTGAAACAACCTCTGGGCTGATCTAAGTCAGCGCACCGCTAACTCACAGATCAAACCCTGAAACAACCTCTGGGCTGATCTAAGTCAGGGCATGGCTAACTCAAAGATCAAACCCTGAAACAACCTCTGGGCTGATCTAAGTCAGGGCATGGCTAACTCACAGATCAAACCCTGAAACAACCTCTGGGCTGATCTAAGTCAGGGCATGGCTAACTCATAGATTGAACCCTGAACCCAACCTCTGGGTTGATTTAAGGCATGGCATGGCAAACTCACAGAGCAAACCCTGAAACAACCTTTGTATGGTTTAAGTCAGGTCATGGCTTACTCACCGAATGAATTGAAATTTAGGATGTTAAGGTTGCAGAGGAAAGGAAACCACTGAATCAAAAAAAAAAACCTTTTAAGACTGAGTCCAACAAAAATGCAAAACTCTACTTATGTTGAGTCTAGGAATCAAACCCAGTTACATAGCCTTGAATAAAATTGCAAATACATAGTTAAATTATGAGAATTTTTGATAGGAAATCTTGATAATATGTAAATGATACAAAATTTTGTTTTTTAAATGCATTAAAAAGTTAACGGGCAGCAAATCACCTTGTTTTGATTTTTTAACAATCAAAGACATTAATTTTGTTTTGTGTTTTATTTTTTTAGTTTGTAGGAGTTGCATTGTAAAGCACTTATGTCAAAAAGAGATAAATGAGTGTCCAACATGTGATATTGTTATTCATGAGACCAACCCCTTGGAAATGCTAAGGTATATATATATATATACCAGTTTGTTATCAACCACAAAGTTGGCCTGAGGAAGCTTTTAGCTTCTGTCTGTTGTTTATTTTCAAATATATCACTCCATATCCTCTTCCCCTACGATGAAGGTTGCTCCACAGTCTTTATCCTATTTCACAACATCAATTTCAAATGTTTCAAATTAGACAACTTATCATGTAAGTATTGTCAGCATTGTTCTCACACTTGGTGCTGTGAATACATCTGATTCCATGTTACATATTTTGTTATCAGGGCTGACCAGATGCTTGAAGATGTAATATATAAATTGATTCCAGGATTGCAACAAGGTAGTATAATTATAATGGTGTATATTCGACTTATGTAGGATTAGCAGAATATTCTCTGTTATAGCAATTCTGTGTGCCATGATTTTTCATATTATGAAAACCTAATTTATTAACATCTTTAGCTTATACTGTATCTATTTTTAATTCATTCCTTTTCGTGTTTACAGATGAAGAACGTCGGGAGCAAGAGTTTAACAAAAAAGTGAAGAAACGAAAGGAAGAATCATCAAATTGTGAAAGAATGCAAAGTATGTCATTTATTTAATTTGACATTTGGTTGTCATCCTTTTTCTTAAATTGAAATTTAATTTTTAAAAAAAGGAAGTTTACAGGCACTCAATACAATACAAAACAATATTTTTTATTTGGCACTTTATGCCAAATAAAAAAAGTATATAAAATGTACATAGATAAGTGATATGATGATCCAATTAAATCAAATAAACTAACCTTCATTCATAAGTTTCTCTCCCTTTCCCCCCTCTCTCTTTTGCCACCCCATCCCACCCCCCCCCCCCCCCCCCTAAAGAGGCAGGAAACAGATAGGAAACTAAAATCACCTACCATTGAGAACCATTTTTGTTTTTTTGCTTCAACCAGATGATACCCAAGTAAGAACATCATTTGCTGGAGACACAAGATACCAACCAAGATTAAACTATAACAATTATCATCGTGATGAGCCACAAATCTGTGTTTCTCTTGAATGCTGTGGGTATGTATTGTTTGTCCATAGTTAGAAGATATTTGTTGACTTTATTGGGGAAATTTTCAATACAGCTTAAAAATTGTTTCTGCGTTAAATATTCATGTATTCCAGTGAAGGTCCTTAGAATTTCAAAGTGTGTTTAGGACATATGGTTGAAGTTGTGCATAGACCATTTTCTCAAGGTTGCGTGCGCATCCAAATTTAAGGGACTTGACGGGCCACGATACCAGAACATGAATATTACCATAATTTGCTATAAAATTTTTTTGATAAGAATTCATAAGATCAATTATTCTCCTCTTTAACTAAAAAACTGTCTTCTCAATTTTAATGGATTTGCGCTTTTCAGTTTTGTGGCTCATCAAGCTGGATGCACACGCATCCTTGAGAAAACGGTCTATTCTTTACTTTACTGTTGTTATTTGTGAACATTTGATGCTGAAATGATTATTGAGTCTGTAATCAAGTAACAAACGAGTGGTTTTTATAAATTTGGAGGGCAAAACAATGGAATACTTCTGACCATTATATGATTTAATTTTAATCAAGATTACAAAAAACAACCTACCCCTCCCCCCTTTGAATAAGAAAGCCATAAACACCACCCCACCCCATAGAATGAAGGTCATTCGCTTTCATCTTATTCATGTTTAGTGTGAAAGGCACCAACCCTTGCACATTGACTAACAGCGTTCGAACACAGCACGGTAACAGTACAACACCTCCGCAGAGCAATTTTTTCACACTCATACCAAATATTCTATAATGTTTTTTATAAAATAACTGTTATAAAACTCGCGTTCTGATTGTTTTGGAGTGCGTGCTTTATGAGAGCACACAGCACGCGCACGCGTTTTCTATTTCATCGGTATGATTGTGACCTTGTCGTGCCCCAGCATTTATATTGGCTGAGCCGTGATTTCAGGCACTGTGACTGGTTAAATAGTGAGCCTTTCAATATTAACTCCCACAGTGATTCAAATTCCGACGTCCCCGTAAAACAACTTGCAAGACGTTACATCTGCTGTTCGTCGCAGATGACAATAGCACATGTTAAGAAGTACCTCAAGTTAAAACTGAACCTCAAGGCAGCTGAACAGGTAAGTGGCACAGGAAAATGAACAGGAAAAACCTGTCATAGCTTGATTTCATTGACGTCATCACCGGTGTCGCCATCCTTTGGAATCTTACCATCTGAATGGCAAGTTTTCAAAAGGATTATTTTCGATTATTTTGCTCGATAGACGATGTTTTCCTTTCATTTTAGCCAGATATTGATATCATGTTTTTGGGTTTCAGGTTGAGGTACTGTGTAATGGAGAAATCATGGGAAAGGACCACACACTCGAATTTATTTATATGACAAGATGGAGAGTAAGAGTAAGTATCTGTCAGGGATGAAACCACATTATCGTTCTTAGAGTCTGTGATCTGTTGAAACACGAAACAAAATAAATTTGCTGCTAATAGCTATTGAATTACTTATAATGGTACAATAGGGTAATGGTAAGCAATGCGATCCGGTGAAGTGTGGGGCCTACAGTACACCGTTAACTTACCGACAATCTACCGTGGACACTTTTTTATCGATATTCTAAGGACATCCTGCCGACAACCTGCCGACACCCTACCGACATTCTTCTGAAATCTTCTGATACTACGAGACTAACGACACCAAACCGACATCCTACCGACAGCCTAGACAAACGTACCCTCGCCTTACAGACAAACAACACTCAACAGGCACCAAATGCGAGGTTGCATTCTTTACTATTACGTTATAATAAAAAGCGAAATAACAGCACTTTGCGGGCAACGGAAACTTAAAATAAAAGAAGGCACTAGAAACGACAACAAAAGCAGCAGCGACGATATCAACAATGGGACATAATTGTTTTATCCCAATGAACTTGACCCTGTCTAAATTTAGGAATGGTATTTTTTATGCTACAGGAAGGATCGCTGATGAGCCTGCAGTACAGACCGCGGACCGATTTCCTGTAGAGAAGAAAATATATAAACAAATAGCCTTCAAGGCACACAATTTTTATTGTCTATATAAATTGAAAGACGTTCGTATCGATAAATGAAAAGAGAGTATTGATAATGATAATGATAAGGAACGTGTTTTTAGAAATACAGAGTCGAAATCAATTGCCTTGTGGGGACTGACTAATGCGATGAATTTACCTTTTCGGCGCTAGCCGTCGCAGGGTATAAATCGTTTTAAATTGTGTTACGGTCACCAAAAAGCTCGGACATTGTTCTCGAATTTCCTTACAAATGTACTGACTCTAAATGAACTATTTACTTGGTTAATATTTAGTTAGTTCTCTAAAAACAAGTAAATGATCATTTTTCTAGCTTGATTGAAGCTTTTCTTACTGCTGTTGAGAGAGCTAACTAAAGAAATCTACCTAAATTTTCTTTTTAAACTCAGTGAATTTGTATGGAAATCCGAGAACGATGTCCGAACTTCTTGGTGACCGTAACACAATCCAAGCTAACGCCGAAAAGATGAATTACAGGGAACTCCTAGAAAGGTGTCAAACCTTTCCAAACACTGCGCAACAACTTGTTACTGAAAAATTTACGCAAAAAAAAAGTCCTATGAAGGATAGGTGTTCTCGAACACTTAGATTTTGCGAACTTAGCGGATATCTAGCTTTACACAATCTTACGATTTTACTATTAATAATAGATAGACCACGTGACCTGGTTGTTGCATGATTCATTATTTTTTTGAGTAACATTTCGTACTTTGATTGGCGTTTTTATTGCTCTCGATACGTTTTGTGAAAGTCACGTGACGTCATCTAGCCGCCATCTTGGATGGATGCCTTTAATTTATTCTTACTTTTAATAAAAGTCTAGTCTTTCCTTGATTGTCCTAAAATTTATCGTATTAAAATTGCCCAGTCTCTAGACGCATAAGAACTGTATAACATTTTATTGACAAATAAATATTACCATGACTTGAATAATTTGTTCCACTCAGGTTTAACAGTCTCATGATTATTGTACATAATTACAAAGCTGCTGAAACTCTTCACTTCGCTTTTTCTAAGTTTAAAGAAATTCTGGTGGCGATGGCGAAGCTTTTTCATCTCGTATCTAAACTTTGCTCCACAATGCTTTACAGCACGAGGTCGTCACCAGTCTTCCTTTTAAGTTGAAAAAGGCGAAATATGGATTGTTCTTCTGTACTATGTTACATATGTAAGAAAAAAGGGAATAATGCTCAAGGGAATGAAATAAAATGAAAGAAAGATTACACCAAACCACCTAGTTTGTAATTCAGTTAAGATCGCGAATTTGCAAATGAACCCCTTCCTGCCGCTTCAAGAAATGTTTTTTTTTTGTATTCGTCTCGTGACATTTTCATTGTTTTTGATATTTAATGCAAAAGCTTCATGACCATCTTTTTCGATATTATTCTTGTATAAGCGTCAATCTTTCATTTAGTCTACTAGTTTCAAGATTTAAAGGAACATGTACAGAAGCATCACTTGGAATCCATAGGAAGGCGTAGTTTGGCTCTTTCTCGTTTGTATTTCATCCTTCTGTTCTGAAACCAAACTTTGACCTGTCTTTCACTCAGATGAAGTTCGTTAGCTAGTTTCATTCGTTTCAGACCAACTACATACATGTCAACACGAAACTCGTCCTCCAGCCGCTCTAACTGCGCAGGCGTGAAAGAAGTACGGCTGCGCTTGGGCCTGGGACTAGGTATACGACGATGCAATTGGACGGATTCGGATTGAGGCTCATTGGGTAACGTCATGTCCTCAACTATGAAAAAGAGAAAGAAGGTTAGTATAGTTTTTGATACATTTATGAAAACCAGCGATAAAATTAGAGTCAAACTTAACCAAACGTCAGTTTTATCGAACCCTTAAAAACAACCTCTGCTGGGCTGATTTAATCAGGGCAGGGCCAATCTTGCACCCAGAGCCTGCGTTTCTTCTGGTCTGCGGCGAAGCATGAAGGCTCTGGCATAATCCATTTTCTGAGACCAAGATTTCTAGGACTCCCGGTATAAGAGCGCATGCGTTAAGACTTGCAAAAATGAATAAAAAATGTTCCCGATTTCTAATTTGTATTTGTATCGGAAGGAATCACAGAACTCTGTTTGAAAGCATGACTTTCATTAATTATATTTCACTTCCGTAAAATTGCGCATGCGCCAAAAAATGGATTATGCCAGAGCCCTCGTTCTTCGCCGCAGGCCAGAAGAAACGCAGGCTGTGAGTACGAGGTTGGGCAGGGCTAACTCACAGGTTAAACCCTGAAACAACCTCTGCTGGGCTGATCTAAGTCAGGGCAGGGCTAACTCACAGATTGATTTAGAATTTTCTCGGATGGAGTAAAAAGC
This sequence comes from Actinia tenebrosa, assembly GCF_029948245.1. Classification (NCBI taxonomy): domain Eukaryota; kingdom Metazoa; phylum Cnidaria; class Anthozoa; order Actiniaria; family Actiniidae; genus Actinia; species Actinia tenebrosa. The sequence goes on along the minus strand of NW_028292572.1, from coordinate 9,703,113 downwards.
GGAGAAAGTCTCTCCAATCAAAGGAGAGACAGCCAGTTTCAAACAAGCAAAACCGTACCTTCACCAAATGGAGAATTGAAAGGGAAGGCAACTTTTTCATTTTGATGTATAATTGACCCCGGGCACGCGACGCTAATGTAATACGCGAATATTATAGTATTCTGTTTGTAAAGGCGTTTTATTTTCTTATTTGTAGAGCTGTAATGATACTAGACCCGTGCTGTGTCCATTATTACTTTTCTTCCAAGGGGTTCATGAATCATTCACGCTATGGTTAATGAAGAGCAAATGATGATGACTCTTATTGTCGCCATAATTCTTATTCACGAAAGCTTTACAATAAAAAATAAAACAAAATCAATAAATGACAAGAAAGACGAAATCCTATATGATTGAATTATTGCAAAATTTAAATGTATATTCTGTTTAGAAGATTAAATTTGGTCAGATTTGGCAAGCCTATTTAGTGCGAAAATGTGGGCTTGAGAAACCTGGTTAATGATAAGTAGTACACTGCAGGCAATGTTTTATGAGACAGTATTAGATTTTAAGTATCTCTGACAGGAAAACTACTAAGTTAAAAAAGGATATGCTTTGGAAATGAGTTATAAAGAAACGTTATCGATTTCAAGGTTGCCTAGTAAGTTAGAAGTGAGACCGAAAAAAGGTTTTTACAGTATTCTGGTGAAATGTCAGTACTCACCTTGCTCTTGGTTAGTCGAAACGTCCAACAGTTCATCATTCCCGGTCGCACCTTTAATACCTCTTTTGTCTGAATCTCCTATTTGCGTTGAAAAAACCTGGGTGCTGTAAACAAGCCTTTGTAAACCGACTAACGAGTCTCGTCGAGTCGTTGTTTCTACGGACACAAGAGGAGGAGGAGAACGACGAGGCGAACGAGCGGACTTTCCTTCCTCCTTGCACGATACTCCGTTATGCAAGCCTTCCATGTAGAAAACACTGCTGTTTTGGTGAAAGGTTGTTAAATAATTTGTAAAATAAAATGAATTTCTTAAATAGAATCTACTATTTGACTAGAATATTCTTGGCTAAGTCACTGGCAATCAAGTCTGTTACGTTCTTAAACATGTGTACGATAGATCTCACTAAATGGTGTGATCAACTTTCAGCAATAAAAATTAAAACAGTTCACAACAAACCTTCAAGAACACGAATGGCCAAGAAAATACTTCTTTATACTTTCAAGTCCTCGAATTCTAGAGTTCTGCAAGACTTTTCAGATGTGAAGCAGCTAAACAGGGGAAGTGAAGTTTTTCACGTTGTGCGTTGGAATGTCGCAGGATATATAGTCGGTGAAGCCTTATTATTGCTGTTGGCTGTACTTATTAGAAGTCATAGCCCGCCTTGTACTTAATCATTGGCAAATGACATATTTAATTTTCGCATCTATCTTAATTGTTATGTCTTGGATTGATTAAGGTTAGCAGTGTCATTATGTCAGTGTCTCTTTATTGTACTTAAAATCTAACTCAAATACTTCGAGTGAGGAAAAACAATTTGTACCTTGACAAGTCATGCAACTTTTTGAACGCCGTTTGGGCGCTGTTAATTTAGATTAAAGCAGTAAATAACGTGAAATTAAAACAGTGTAATATTGTTTTTTAGGTATAATCAAGAATCAGGTGATATTCATGTATCCTTTTCTCAATACAATTCATATAAATGCCAACACTTATCGACAGAATTTGCTCAATTCTTCGATAGCCTGATCCAATGTTTCTTACGTCTTCAATCAATCTTATCATCAAATTATATTCTTTGTCTAAAAGAATGTATCTTAAAAGTCAGCAAACGCTTCAGAGAAAGTGCTTTACTTCTCATAAATACTTAATACCGGGAGAACTCTTTACTTTATAATCCATTTTGCCATCATTTGAAGGCGGCAGCTGGAACGAGGTCGGTGAACATTAGCCAATCAGAGACGAGGAAGAAATCAGTAAATCCAGGTGTCTGTATGGTCTGGCCGACGCGTGGTCATTGAACTGAGCCTTCTAATGTACATCACCATCATAGCTAACAAAGCAATAAACTCCTTAAAAGCATCTTAAACTTGTGGAATAAGAAAATAAATACCGCTGAAGATGTACCGACAAGATTTTTCGATTCGACGAAGATGGAGCTGATTACTCATGATAGCTTGGCGTATAAACGAGGTCGATATTAACCAGATCTTGCCTCAACAGGAACGCAACCCCTGCTCAGTTCTAATGACTTTGTGCAAGATTTGGCTAATTATCCCTGCTGCTTCTCCTAATTCATTTAGCGACGAGATTTTCTACTGGTTTTAGACTGATTATTTCTGACCATTCTCAACCGTCATTGAAAATGGCGTGCATGGCTCATCAAAACACTCTATAATTATATAATTATCTACGAAAAAGTCGCTTAATATTACCTAATAAACGATACAATTTAATTTCTACCATTTAGCATTCTATAGAAAACTCTTCAACGAAATTTAGTAAAATGAAAAATTTTAAACTCACATCATAAAAAAAAGTTTGTAATATTCAGTTCTATGCCGTTCAAAACTAGAAATTCTTTTGATGACTTGATACTGAAAATAAATTATAGCTGTCGACTGTAAAAGAACTGAATTCGTCTAAGTATTCGGTCAATTGATATAGCAATAAAAAATTGTTTGAAATTATTTCCTCAACTTGTAGTTCCTTGTAGACTCGATAACAAACAATTTTAGCTAATTTTTGTTTTCCGAGAAAAAACGACAACCTTGTAATCTTGTAATGTACAAACTGTATCTAAAATAATAACAAGATGCGGACTAGAAGACTGAAGTAGATAGTTAAAATATATGTACAATGTAAATAATTTTTTAATCCAATCACTGAACTTCAAACCCTTAATCTTGGGAGAAATAGGGTTATCTAGTAGCGATTTGAAACAACTATGTTGTTCATTCTATAGAGGCGTTGCACCATCACGTGAAGGCAGCCATGTTAGATAGAAGGAACATTACAATCATTTTACATGAGAAAGAATTCAATTCTCGAGAACAAAGGAATTTTATTGTTCTGTCATCAAACCACAGGCAGCCCAAGCTGTGTTGTGGGCTTGGGCACGTGATGGTGCAAAACCTCTATTAAATATTCAATACATTTTTCTCGAGTTCGCAACGTATTCGCAACCGCAAGTTTTCGAAAGAGATTTCAGGGCTCTTTCATTGGGTAAATTAAAGTACGACTTATGGAATCGGCAGTCTATGAGTAAATGTAATGCGATGAAAATTATTTTATGTCAATCACGCAAGGCGGTATAATGCGCAGTCTCGCGAGCTAGAACCTCATGGCTAAAGCACTAGACTATAGTTACGAAGAAAACTGAAAAACCCGTAACAAAATCCTCCATGTACAGGAGAGAACCAACAAGCAACTGTACTCACATATAAGAAAAACTGGTCTGGGAATCGAAACCACTGACCATGTGAGAGCTACGCATTAGCAGCGTACATTATCAAAGCTTACGAAATACGTAGCAACTCTAGATTCATGCCTTCTCTTGAAGGGAACGTCATTGAAGCCATTTTCAAGAGACGTCGCTGTCCAAGGTTTTCTGCATTTCCACGACATTTTCCATTCTGCTCCTCGCCAAAACATATTTACAGAAATATATAATTGTTCCTCATTAAAGTGTTTTACCTTAGCTCCTCTTCGTATTTACAAAATGTTCATTGACTTCAGTCAGTCCTAAGTGTACATTCTTCATTGTATCAGACTGATCGGGTAGTGCGCTCCAAGGGATGTTTCGAATAAAGCCGTTTCTAGTTTGCGAATGTGTCTTGCAGCAAGTCGTATAGGTACTAGACCAACATGCATACACAACAGTTCGTAACATCTGATGGAACCTTCTTGAGCAGCGGGAAAACACTGACGAATGAGATTCCTCAAAAGGAAAGGCAGAAAGAAAAGCCTCGTATTTCAATGTATACAAATAAAGGTTGGTGATTATCACCTTCATGTATCATTATTGTCATCATCGACATCATTATCATTATCATCATCATCGTCGTCGTCCTCGTTGGTCGTGTGACATGGCATCAACACCATACCAGGGACAGCAGAGCATATTGAAAAGTGGGGGGGGGGGGGGGGGGCTGGCATTTGAAAATTAAGCATATTGAAAAAAGAAAAAAAAAGTATTTGACTTATTTGGCGCAAAAAGAGGGGTGCTGCAGCCCCCCACCCCCCGGCTCCGCGATCCCTGCATACAATGATCATTATTACCAAGTATCATACCAATATTACGTCGGCTTATAGCTCATTTGACACGCACAGGTCAAGCTAAATTCCTCCACGTGTTCGACTTATTAACTACAAAACGCCTTGACAAGGGTATAGCATTGGAACTGTCTCACGAGTAATTTCCTCGCAAATACGTTTACGCTTACCTGAAGAAGCTCCCGTCCCCTGACAATATCCCTGGTGGTGATGACCCAGAAAAGACTGGTAACGAGTTCTGTATAATTGCAGGGTTCCCGGATGAGTCTTCAAACCAAAGACAGTATGTGAATAGGAAGTCTCCGTCCCGAAAAGCGACGAATGTGTTTCCTGACATGTAATAAAGCAAAGAACAAGTGTCTATAATTTGAAGAAGTTTAGAACACCTTACTTCAATCGCTTGATTCGATGAAGAAAAATTGTTACCATATGTTATTGAAATCATTCATCATTTTCACCAACTGCATTATCGTCAACGGCGTCGTCAAAGAAACCATCAACATCGTTATCATTACCACCACCACCATCGTTACCATCACTGAGGCATTGTTATAGGGGCAGCGGAAGATGAAAATCTTTGGGGGGGCACTGAAATATTATATTGACGCTATGTGATAGTGATCGCTGTTTTGTTTGATTGCAGACGCATGCGCAGTAAAACTATGACCGAGAACCAATATTGTGGGGGGGGGGGGGGGGGGGCAGGCCATCAACATCATCATCAACATCGCTATATATCATCATCACAATCACCGTCATCACCACTGTCATTGTCATCGTCATCATACCCCTAACACTTACGGCCATCATTGGCACCACACCCATCATAATTTGTTGCAAGTGACCACAGGTCGTTCTAATGACAAAAATGAGTGTCGATAGCACATCGTAATCAACGTGATCACCATCATCATCAACATCACCTCGATCATTACCGTCTGCTTCCCCCCTTTACAAACCTTGCAATAGAAACACGTGCACGAGGTTCCACGCGTCCCAGATCTTCTGCTTGAGCACGTGACACGGATCACGTGTGTTCTGTACCATTTCAGAGGACGATGTGTTCAGTGAAGGTGCAGTCAGCTGGTTGCCCGAACGATCAATGTAAATGAAGTGAACAAGCCCTGGATAGTCTTCAAGGTAAGTGGGAACAGTCAAGGGAAATAACAAATTACTCTGACCTGTTTACTTTATGGACGACATTTCCCCTACCCCACCACCACTAGTGAGGATTTCTCCAACCCCACCCTACCCCCGTTAGGGAGGATTTCCCCAATCTCACTTTACCCCATATTAGGCAGGATTTCTTCCCTCTGTAAAAATCAACTTCAAAATTTTAATTCAAGTTCTCGGGGTTCTCGTCAAATGGGATGTAAAACATGTCTGGTTCTTCGTTCATCCTCAGAATGGTAAATTAATCTAAATTGTCATATGAAAGGATATGCAGTCATAGTTACGTTTCTCTCTCCTTTGACCAGCAGATAATCTTCATAGTCATTCAATTTGTCTTTAATATTCTCCTGAATGTCACGAACGGCGTCCAGGAAGCCCTGGTTGACATCATTGTTGGGCCCACTCAAATACAGCACGCTAAACAAAGACTTTAGGCTCCTGATCATGTCGTTTACTGCCGCATCAAGACCTGGAGGGAGCTCGTGTGATTTACTTGTTAGGTAACCTGAGATACCGGATCGTTTAACCATTTCCCAGCTGTCGCGTACTCGGCGGACTCTTCCATCGATCGCATTCTGAATAGATAGAATTATCACCATCATCGTGTATCGTCATCATCACAATTATCATCACCACCATCATTCTCATCACCATTAACACCATCATCATCATCGTTGATTGTCATAACCACCACCACCATCATAATCATTATCATACCATCATCCTCATCTTCATCACTACCATCATCATCATCATCATGACCATTAATTTCATCATTATCAGCATCATCATCGTCGATTGTCATAACCAGCACCACCATCATCATGATACCATCCTCATTACCATCATCATCATCTTCATCACTACTATCACCATCATCACCATCATCACCATCATCATAATCATCCTCATCACCATTAACACTATCATTATCAGCATCATCATCGTCGATTATCATAACCACCACCATCATCATCATTATGATACCATCCTCATTACCATCATCATCATCTTCATCACTACTATCACCATCATCACCATCATCATAATCATCCTCATCACCATTAACACTATCATTATCAGCATCATCATCGTCGATTGTCATAACCAGCACCACCATCATCATTATGATACCATCCTCATTACCATCATCATCATCTTCATCACTACTATCACCATCATCACCATCATCATAATCATCCTCATCACCATTAACACTATCATTATCAGCATCATCATCGTCGATTATCATAACCACCACCATCATCATCATTATGATACCATCCTCATTACCATCATCATCATCTTCATCACTACTATCACCATCATCACCATCATCATAATCATCCTCATCACCATTAACACTATCATTATCAGCATCATCATCGTCGATTGTCATAACCAGCACCACCATCATCATTATGATACCATCCTCATTACCATCATCATCATCTTCATCACTACTATCACCATCATCACCATCATCACCATCATCATAATCATCCTCATCACCATTAACACTATCATTATCAGCATCATCATCGTCGATTGTCATAACTACCACCACCATCATCATTATGATACCATCCTCATTACCATCATCATCATCTTCATCACTACTATCACCATCATCACCATCATCATAATCATCCTCATCACCATTAACACTATCATTATCAGCATCATCATCGCCGATTGTCATAACCAGCACCATCATCATCATTATGATACCATCCTCATTACCATCATCATCATCTTCATCACTACTATCATCATCATCACCATCATCATAATCATCCTCATCACCATTAACACTATCATTATCAGCAGCATCATCATCGATTGTTATAACCACCACCATCATCATTAAAAATGTTCTTACCCCCATTGAACATTTAAGGATTTCACCAATCTTTTTCATGGGTGCTTCAATCTTCTCCATCGTCGCACTGGCTTGCTGGGCAGTGTGTTTTCTTTCACTGGCATCAGACTCCAGTCTAGTGACAATATTAAGCACTTGGTAGATTGGAATAGCAAAGGCACTATGTTTGACCTGAAAAGAAGAGACAATGTAAACAATGCAGGGATGAAGTCAAAACATTAGGACACCTGCATTATAGCGTCATTAACTACAACTACAAAATCCCTTGCACACTTTTTGTTCAGTTAATTTGCTCAAATGTCGTACATTTTTTATGTGGCAGCACAAATTTGAATAAGAAAGGAAATTTGCAAAGCATTTTGGTACTGGTAGTAAGATGAGGTCCCACAGAGGGGAGGGTTGGGGTTATCTGGTTCACACCACCTCTGGAAGTGAAATCCTTCTCAATCCAAAACTACACTGTAAAAATTAAAATCCTAGAAATTATTTGTTTGTATGAAGCTAAACAACATATTTGATTAGCATTGGAAATCACACAATCTGGAGTACAATTCGGAATTTATAGGTACGAGTGATGTTTTGAAAGTTATCAAAATTGGACGAGCCTTTAGGTGAGACCAATTTGGAACTTTCAAAACATCAAGAGTATCTGTGAATTCCGAATCGTACAAGAAAAATGTGCGATTTTTTGTTTTTATCTTTATCCAATCAGAATCGAGTAGTTTTGTTGAGTGTATTATAATAGGAAATATTCACTACAGACACCCAGTATTGAGCATTTCAACAGGTCTTTCTAACAGGGTAGCAGGGTATTCACCAATACCCACCACCAAAATTGGGTGTGTCCCTACTTTGGACCAATACCTCATTAACAAGGACCAATACTGTGCCTTTAGCAACATGGATAAGGTGTAGAACATGCGGTATGTATGGGCAGCGCGGAGTGTTCAAACACACGGGCTGTCTGAAGTACTCATTCTTCTGCTTGGCCTCTTCTGTTGGAAATGCCTCTTCAGTGGTTACATTTTCGTTGTTTTTCTTCTTGTCTAGATAATTCTAAACACAATTATGGCTTTAGTATACCTAGAGTACTATCCTGCACAAGGGAGGATACATAACCTTTTGTTTATGGCTGGTGAACCTTTCTGTATGTCCCTGAATGAGGGGTACCTAGGGGAGGGGTACCAAACCTTGTGCTCAATGCTGGCTGCCATCCTATTAAAATCCCTTTCCATCCTATGTTTTTGTTAAGGGTGTACTCCTAAGGGACCCTATTTCTATTTACAGCTTTCAAGAAATAACTATTGCAAAGTTTTATACCCAATATGACATGAACGGCACAAAACCTTACCCAGTGGCATACCCCAGGTATTCAACACTATGAACAATTTCTCCTATTATTAAAGCACCTAAGACCAACATAGCTTATATCAAAGGAACAATAGATCTGTATCTAAAACAAATCAAAGCCCCCCCTCCCCCCAGCCAAAAAAAATCAGAAAAGTTAAACTTACAAATTTTCATTTAAAAATGACATTTCTGATTGAGCTACCTGTGGTGCGATGTCATCCAGGGTATCACTTCTTGGAGAAAAGAAAGCATCATTTTTTTGCTGAGACATGTCGTCCGACGATGGAGTAGAGGAAGGAGAGTAGAATTTTTCCTCAACAGAAGAGTTCATGCTCACTCCATCTCCGTTTGCAGTGTCGTTGATAGCAATAGGCTGAGATACAGGTGGATGGTACCCACTACCAGATGGGAGGTCATTGTCATCATTTGTGTCATCATCAAGTAGTCTTTGATACACTGATGGATCTCCTTTGGATACAACATTATTGAAAAGTGGAGGAGGTGGTCTAGTACTAGATTGAGGGACTGCTTCGCTCTGGTAGGGGAACACATTTTGTACTATTGATGTTATCATGAGGATGTCAGCTGCTTGCAGTTCTATAGAGTTACGACTGAAAAGTAAGAAAATATGACCATGGTTATGCCTCGGGGAAGAAGAAGAATAAAGAAAAATGAAAAATACAAGTGAAAAAAATAGATAAAAACTGGAGAGAAAATGAAAGAAAGTAAGAAAGAAAGAAAGAAAGAAAGAAAGAAAGGATGGATGGAAGGAAGGATGGAAGGAAGGAAGGAAGGATGGAAGGAAGGAAGGATGGAAGGAAGGAAGGATGGAAGGAAGGAAGGAAGGAAGGAAGGAAGGAAGGAAGGAAGAAGATAATGTAAGAAAAATTGCAACTCACCTTGAATAAAGTGCAAACAGTTTTGTATTGACTAGAAGTAATGCATGTACAGCATTCTGGTCACTTTTGTTCTTCACTGTTGACAAAGCAGTATTGAGTAGATTCATGGCCATCTCACTGAGTGTTTGATTGACATTGATTCTCTCCACAGCCTGGACAACACAAAGATTTTAGACACTATTCAAAAAGAATCATTTCTGTCTGAAAACCATGTCAGTGTAAATATGACATAGTTTAAGGTACAAGTATAGTTTATTAAGTAACATGTCTCTCACTGGTACAATAGCATCATTTGTTCTGAAAAATTAAGATGGCCCAGTCTGACTTGCAATGCTAAAAATGCAATGGCTGCTCAATGCCTGGACATACAAGTGAGGAGTCAAGAGGAGCAGCCTAGAATGTATCTGCCTGGACAAGTACCAAACTTGACTGCACTTTGATTGTCTGTGCTTTTTAGACCTATATGTTAATTTTTTCAAAGCTTTACCAATAATTTATCAATAAGATATGCAATAACTTAACAAAGAAAGTTTACCTCAACAAGAAAACTCTGCTGCTGAGAGTACAATGACTGCCAAGCATCAATCAGTTCACCAAGCCTTTTCCAATTTGCTTTCCGTTTGGATGGTAATTCAGGTTTGAGTAAATCTAGAGATGCACCATAATGCATTACAGCCATTCTGTGCACAACTGTTAACTTCCTTCTCAAGAAATCCTCTGATTCATCGCCACTACCATTGACTGCCAAAAATATCATATTGTTAAACTGAAAAAAAAGTTTTAAATAAGTTTAGAACTTTTAAGTTCTGCTTTTCTAGAGATAACTAGCTAAAAACTAGTGTGAGCTGTACGTGTCGGTCTTGCTAATGAAACAGTAATGATAAAAGGGTAAATCTTACACCATGAAAAGATGAAATAAACTTTACTGATGTTTCGGACACTAGTTCTTCATCGGAGTAGTGTCCGAAACTAGCATCTGAAACGTCAGTAAAGTTTTTTTTATCTTTTCAAGGTTTAAAATTTTACTCTTTTATCATCTGTTTTTCTAGAGTGGTTGGGGAAAGCTAGCAGATAATCCAGTAAAAACCCACCATGTTGTGTACATGATAGGTCAAGAAGATGGGCCAAGTATAACTGTGATGTTAACCAAAACCTTTAATTTATCAAACTTTGAAACAGTCTTGGTTGAGATTGTGCAGCCCCCTCAGTCCCCTTTAATACTGAAACATGCAGCTCCTTAAAACTGATCACATATAAATTTCTTCCGATGCAACACACTTAGTGTATAGTTGCCCTTTATTTACTCAGCAGCAAGAGTTTGATCTTCTCTTTTTATGATTTATCCCTAAAATCATGGCAATCTAGGATTTGACTTGGGACAACTTTCAGATTCGTGGTGATAGTATGTAGCGCTTGATGGTGTTTATACAAACAGCATTGGGATGTTGGGATGTTTGTCAATCATTATCACAATAGCTCTTGTCGCCAAGTTGCTTTGTTTCATCAGTGAATCAATCTCTGGTTGGCATAGTAATGACAATAGCTTACATCCCAGCAACAATTGCTATTATTCATATTTTGGGTCGTATTTCCAGATAGGAAAGGCTGAAGATGTGCATGCAGTCACCCAATGAATTACCTACCCTAGCTATATCTACACCCTGTAATATAATACTTATATTTTCCAATATATATTACCTGTTTGAATACAAATAAGGTCCCATCTTTGCAAGTTATAGAAGAATAAGGACTACCATGTTCATTCATGTAAGTCAGTGAAGCAATCATTGGTGAAAAGAACTGTGCCATTGCACCATAGTCTAATTTTGATACATCTTGATTAGGGTTAATGAACCCTGCTTCCTTTAAAACCTTGTTTATGTGCTCAGCAAACTCACTGTCTTCCCAGACAAATAAGATGTCTGGCATTGAGTTGATGATTAATATTGCTCTCATCTTTACAAATTCACTTTTGAGACATTGAATTATATAAAAAATATTCTATATTTTGATAGCTTTTCTCAAGTAATCATTTTCGAAGTTGTTACTTAAATCATCAGACCTGAAAGGAAAATTAAATAAACTTTCATTATTTATTATACTATGTATAATTTGAAACTAAAACATCAAATGCTCCCCCTGGAGCTAGGCAAGACTAGCTTGTCAGGCATTAAATTTTGAATGCTTCAAATTTATCCAAAACTTGGATGAAAAAACTTGGAACATCTTTTTTGCATTCAGTATACCAACCTCTTGATAAAAGCAATTCCAACTTCAGACGAAAGGAATTATTTGAAGTACTAAAATATAAACCAAGACACATTATTTACACTCAATCATCTGTGGATTGCTGTGGCAAAAGAACGTGTGATTATTAGTAGCCTGGGTAAGAGGAAAAGAAGCACGTGGTGATCACGGGATCACAAGAGTTGTCCAATCAGATTCCAGTAATTTTTACTTCCTGTTCAAGTGCAAATCACGAGACGCAAACAACAACTTTGATATTCGCATATAAAAGGAAAGAAAAGAAGAGATTTAAGGACTAAAAATTTGTTAAATTTCCTTTCCTTTACCATGCGGTCAATAATTGTTCTCGTAGTCCTGTTTGGGGTGTCTTTTGCCCTTCCAAAGAAGCACCATTCCCGTGTAAACGAGCCTTGCTACAAGCCGGCCTTTGACAAGAACATAAAAGAAGTTATGTAAGTGACTGTATTCATTATGAAGTTTACGTTTTTCCATGTATAAAATATCATGGAATGGGGAGGAAATATTTGTTTTTCTTTTAATTAAATGTTTAAGAGGGTCTATGCTTCGTTGCTAGCGCACTTTTGAATCTTTTGAAGCAAAATAATAGCAGAATTTAAACCAGAAAGTTTTAATTTATTCTTTATTCTTGCAGCAAGACTCGACGTCCTCATGAATATTTGGACATGAGCAAGTTGCCCACGGCTCTTGACTGGCGCGATCTTAATGGAACAAACTTTGCTAGCGTTACCCGTAACCAGCACATCCCTCAGTATTGTGGATCCTGTTGGGCTATGGGCACCACAAGTGCTTTGTCAGACAGGATTAACATCCAAAGGAAAGGGAAATGGCCAGTGAATTATCTGTCTGTTCAACATGTGTTGGCTTGTGGTAAGCAACATTCCTTTATATAATATAAGATCAATAGTTTTCCTATGAACTGACAATTATTTTTGAACCAAGGGATCCCATCCCCAACGTCCCTGAACAGCAATCCATAGCTAGGTGGATGTAAGGCCATTAACACTGCTGCACTATGCTTTTCACACCAATATCAAAAAAATATTTGGTGGATGCAGGAAACTTAGAATGACTTGGAGTAGTTCAAGGGTATGGCCATAGTTAATGGAGCAGAATGGGTTGGAAACTCAATAAAACAAAGCTATTGTTTTGCGTTTGATGTTGAACTGTACCATCACATGGTACTGACCCTGCACAATGGACCAAAGCAAGTATGGCTGAAAATACTCATTTCCTTATTATTTTCATGTATTAACATTTTGAAAGTGAAAAATTTCATTCGATGACCAAAAACCATGCAAATAAATATTTCTGCGCAGATACAGTTAAGTTACTAGATGATAAATAAGAAAGCATGAAAAAAAGGCAATTTCCTTTTCAATAATCAACTATTGTATTAATCATATAGGATTAATTAACAAATGATAAGTTAACAGAGCAACGTTTGTTTCTCTGTGTAGGGTCAACATCATATAACGATTGATAAAGTCGAACAAAAACATAGAACAATAGGTTTCCCAACCATTCTTCATTAACTATGGTATGACCATAGAATAAATCCTGTGCATATATAATGTAGAGGATTGCAGCCGCCTTTAGCATCCCCCATATCTACCCATCTACATCTGTGCCATGTCTGTCTCTAGTAGATAAAATGTTCCTATCAAATATTTTCTATTACCGATAGTTACTAGAACTGACCATTTTCATATTTTTTTTAAACCTCATTTTTCTCAGCTGGTGCAGGTACATGCCATGGTGGTGGAATGGCTGGTGTTTATGAATATGCCCATAAGCACGGCATACCAGATGAAACATGCAACAACTACCAGGCTAAAGACATGCAGTGTACAGAGTTCAATCAGTGTGGAACATGCAGTACTTTTGGAGATTGCTACGTCATTAAGAACTATACCCTGTTTAAAATTAGTGAATTTGGTAAGATAATGCATGTGAATTACAGTATTTGCTATACTAAGAAAAGGGGGTAGGCCAGGCTTAGAGCAAAATTGATCATCTTGAACCATGACCATAGGCCTGTAAATAGACTGCCTAAACTAGGAGTTTAGAATAGCAAACACAGAGGGAAAACAGCACGAATAATAAAAAGAAAACACAAATTTTGCAATTTTAATTCCTCCACTCCAATTCTCAAGAAACAAAACTAACATACCTTGTATGAAGGGATATGATGGATAAATCTTATCCAGTGAATAAATCTATTGGATAGTGGCATCGACTTATCCAGTGGATAAGGATTTATCTGTTGGATAGCATTATCCACCCTTCTTACAACCAAGCCCTGGCTAATAAAAAGCATTTTTCTTATTTTCAGGTAATGTAAAAGGGAGAGACAAGATGATGGCTGAAATCTATGCTCGTGGTCCCATTGCCTGTGGTATCATGGCAACAGCAAGTCTTGAAAAGTACAGTGGAGGAATTTACAAAGAGTACAGCTTAGTTCCAGAAGTCAATCACATTGTATCTGTTGTTGGTTGGGGGGTAGAGAAGGGCGTGGAGTATTGGATTGTGCGAAATTCCTGGGGTAAGCCATGGGGGGAAAGTGGATTCCTCAGGATCGTGACTAGCAAATATGATGGCGGCAAAGGCAATGATTACAATTTGGCAATTGAAAGTGGCTGTGCTTTTGCTGTTCCAATTGTTAATTAGATTAGAACACCTTGGTTTGTTGAGAAAGTCCTTAGCAGACACTTTAACTTATACAAGGAAGGCTCCTTTTCCTCTATAATTTTTAATAATTTTGCTTTTGCTGTTTCAATATTGTTAATGAGATTAGAACACCTTTGTTTGTTGAGAAAGTCCTTGGCGGACACTGTAACTTGTACAAGAAAGGCTCCTTTTCCTCTTTAATAATTTTGACCTAAATTTTAAAAAGTTAATGGCTATTTCTCTATGTAAAGTTTGTTACTGTAACAAGATTAATTAATCTTAGATTTTAATTAGCCGTAGCCTGTACAAGCTGCAGGGTCATTGTACTTATTTATTTATAAAATATTTCACAACTTTCACTCAGAAAACAGTGGAGTTTTCTAGCTATTATTCCAAACAATATAACCTGAAGTAAAATCAAAGGATCAAAATTAATTTGTAGTTTTTAATTTTCCTAATGAAACTGAGAATTCTCTTCCTCTAAATGCCACAAGATTGTATTCATTGCTTTACTGAACCTTGACAAGCACCACGGCCGCCCATGTAACATTTTTTCAATGCTTTTTTGCAAGAATAAAGATAGTAAACCTTGTTTTAACTTAAAACTTTTATTTTCTATGTAAAAAATACTTTTCTTTCATCATTAAACTTATGCTTCAAATTAATATGCATCTTCTAATTATATTACTTATGTTAATGAAACATAATAAAACTGTTTTTTAATGTTATGTTACTACATAATTATTATTATCATCATTTTTAGTTAACAAATCCTGGTTCTCTTGGGCCTAGGGCAAACGTCGAACTTTCCATGCACCGAACTCATTAAAAACAATGGATATCAGGTGATACTGAGGCGGCATTCTTTGATGTAATTAAGTTTGGTGCATGGAAAGTTCGACGTTTGCCCTAGGCCTTGAAGTAGTTCTTATAAAGGTGATTTTTTCTTTCATTGAAATCACTACATACTGCTGGAATGAATATTTTACTTGTTTTCTTTGACTTTTTAAATGCTTATTGACATTTAGATCTCTGACCACAGATTGTCTTCAGGGATCCAAATGTCCCTTTCCCTGCTAATATCGTGGTTACTACATCTTATTGATATTTTGTTTTGTCTTATTGACCATCATACCAAGTAATTTTTTTGTTTCACTGGTTAAAACTCTAGGAAGTTATATTTAATAGATACATCACTTTTGTGATTACGCTGTTATACTGAAGAAATAGATAATGCACGCACTTGCTGTGTGCAGTTATAAAGCATGCGGGGGTTGGCAGAATACGAGAGAAGTATGAGGAGAAGCACGATGCATAGTGGAGTGCTTCTCAATAGTTCTCGAGTGTTATGCCAATCCCCAAGTGCTTTATAACTGCACACAGCACAGCAAGCAAGTTTTTAAATTTCTTTTATAAAATACAAATTACAATAACCGTTAAGATCACTATGTTGTTGGTTAGCAAGCTATTGGTAGGTTAAGATCACTATATTATTGACCAATACCAATAATTTACACAGTAGATTATGGATATCCACTTAATGCAGACACCCTGCTACTGTGGACAATAAGCAGCGTTGTTGTTGTTTTGAGGCCCTGTTCAGAGGACATGGATACCCCCTTGAATAAGGTCCTCTAGTAGTACTGGTGATAAGCATCTGTCCTTTAGGAATTCACCTTGGTAATCTATAAATATGTGGCTTGCAATGCGATCTATCTAATAGACTGGCACTGAACTAGATAGCCAAAGGAGTTGGCAAGATAATGCCACTATCTTTGACAGACTACAAATAAGCAGTCTAGCCTATTCAAAAGCTTTGCAAATGAGGGGATTTCACTGCATTTGAGTACTTTGCCCTACCTAGTATAACTCTACAGTGGTCTATTTTAATGATCTTCTTTTGCTTTGGAATATAACATCATCTTCCCCCACAGATGGAAACTTATGCTCGAATATCTTATGTAATCTCCCTTGGAAAGTAAAGACCTAATACTCCTCTGCTGGAGATCAAAGCATCCATACTTTAGGATGTTGAAACAGTCATCTTACGACATAATCATTTTCAACGGCCAAGCTTGAGACAGCGACACTTTTTCCTCTTGCCTTTAACGTATGACTTTAATAGTCTTTTGTTCTTCTCTTGCTGATCAATTTCTCGCTTGGCTTTCTCGTACCACTCATTCTCAAGCAGGTACCATACAGGTGGCCAACGCTGCTTGCTCAAGCAATGGTGGGTTGCTGAACTGAGGGTTTTGAACTCCTTTGGGTGTAGATGACATACCTCTACGTAATGCGTAGCCAGATAACATAGGCACCAAGCCTCCAACTGTGAAGCATTGTGCAGCTGAGCTTCTTTTAAACAGGCTGCAACAATAACGTGATTGGTTAAAATTTGCTCTAAGGGGAGAGAAGGGTGAAATCGTCGTGGAAACCCAGCAGTTTTCTGTTACGACTCAACTTTTTTCATATTAGATTATTAATTGCACACTACTAATTTTACAATGTATTAATAAATTATTATTCTATTTTTATTTTTAAATTATTAATTATTGGGATTCAAATACACACATTGAACTGGGGCGGATCTAGGAAATTTCAAAAGGGGGGACCGGATAGGATCCGATAATTTCCAAAACAAATCTCCGTCATATGCTAATAAACAAGTGGCTGAACACCGTTTGTACTTATGGCTAAAAACGGGTAATGCAAGCTTTATTTCTGATTGGAACGTGGTGCATATGCATAAGGCAGTTAAAAAAGTAAATAAATGAATAAAACGGCCAGCTAATGGGGAGAGGGGGATAGCTAAGCAGTATTTGTTTTTTGAAGAAAGAAAATATACTATGCAACTTACCAATGACATCTTCAGAAACAGAGAGCTCATCTGATGCCATGTTCACCTGCAACTCTTTGGTAATTAGTTTTTCACAGAAGGCAACTAATCGTGGTAAACAGAAAAAGTTTGCAAGGCCCATAACATCAAGAGCTTCATCAAGAACGAGGATTGGGCAATGTCCTGTGTACAAATACTCCAACACTGCTAGAAATGTCTGATAACTGCTGACATCTTTTAGTTCAACCTAAAAGAAAGTTTGGGAAAAATACAGTGTAAGATGAGACAGCCCATGGCCAGTTAACAAATTGTTTTTACATTTTGTTACTGTAGTTACAGTAAGTTTCACATTACTTTACATGACACAGGTTCTGAACTACTGTATGTTCAGAAATTCCCTTGAAGTTGGTGACCAACTTCGGAACTTTGAAACAAAGTTCGTTTTGAACATTTTAATTTCCTGCCAAAATTTGGAACTTTGAACATACCACTTGGTGTCCACTTTCTTTGAAATGTCCTTCCATGAACATTGCGGCTAGCATTTCACACTGTGACACCATAAAGCACTTGTGCGCATGGACAGTTTTGTCATGGAGTACAAAAGCAACATCTGACATACACTTTTGCCCAATGAGTAGTTTGCTATTAAACAGGATACGTCTCTGGATGTTGGAATAGACCTCTGTGTTCATGTATGCAGATTTATTCAGGATATTGTTGATGTATTCCGACATGTTCTTAACCTGAAGGTATCTGGTAACATGTAGTAGTTCCTCATTGTAAACACATCCCTGTGGTAGGTCAAAACTATATAAGAAGGATAGAACTGCTTGAAATGCACTTGCTGGAATGGAATTATCCACTTCGACTACTATCTTAGAAATCTGCTGATCTCCATAGCTTGTTACACTGATGGATGTAAAGCCTCTGGGTAGCAATGTCTGTTTGCCGAGTACAGTCCCATTTTGAAAGAACTCCACATGTTCATCAAAATGAACAAAACATTTCAGCAAGTATGACTCCTTGGCATGGCTACTGAACAATCCATGAGCCAAGAACAACTGGCTAAACAATGGTGAAGCACAGGCAAGGATGGCACAATGCGCTTCAATAACATGCTGGCCTAAAATAAAGTGTACATCTGTGCAAACTCTATGATCAAGTAGGTCCTGGAGATTTTGTTGGTACTGACCAACTGGTACTTCAACCAATGGGAGGCTGGATTTCTCTGGAAGGAAAGGCTGCTGTAGCTGAGGTTTTGAAACTCTCTTGAGCTGTGAAGACCAAAATCTTGTCTGTCGTCTGGCAATCAATGCAGCCCTTATTGCATTTTCAAAAATCTCTTTTACTCCCCACATAGTGACGACACTCGTTTCATAGTATGTGGCACCAATCTCCTTGGCAACCTGTCGGCCCATGTCTGGTGAAACTAATACACATTCCTGCATCCGTTTCGACAGACTGCAGTTATCTTTAATCATAACTGTGGAACTTGATTGACAGCGCCAATCCGAATGGGTTCCAACGAGTATTATGGGTATCCGTGGGCAAAATTTTTTAATTTCTGGATACCATAGGGCATTGACATTTTTAAAAGAACTAGGAGAACTGATGTTGAAACACAACATGATGACATGGGCGTTCTGATATGCAAATTTTCTGTTCATGCCATGATCACCAAATGTATCCCATAATCTGAGGGCAACATCCACACCATCGACCACAACGTTTGCCCTGTCTCGGATTTCTTGGGATACGTGATACTGGTCGATAGCAAACACTGATGGATAGTGGAAATGACGGGCCGTTGTGCCCATTTTCATGCCAACACCAGTCGCTTCAGCGAGAATCAACTTTGTCTTTCCAACGCCTGAGTCGCCGATCAGAACACATTTTATGAGCTCTCTTGGATTCTGTTGATCGTATTCGATGTCACCCATTGTTCCAAAAATCCTTACACCTGAATAACAAAGTTTAAGAAAACCTCAGCCACTGCATTTTTTGTAGTTTCAATCGTTGTCAATTTATAAATGTAGAGGGTTTCTAACTATAAGCATCATAATTTGTCCTCCTTTGCTATTTCATTCGTTTAAAAAACAATCTCCCTCTCTCAGGAAATTAAACTTTGGAACAACGATACAAAAACAGCTGATCGTAAAAACAATGAACAACTGCCAATTAAATTTCAAAAACACTGACGAAGGAATTGAATGATAGCTTATGGCTTAATCTTACTCGTCTTTGGTCAGCGTTTGTTTTCCTTGATAGCAGTTATACTCTAATGTCCATTATCATCAATAAAACGAATCCCATCAAGCTAAAGTGGGTAGCTGAGAAGACGAAGAGCCAAGGGAAAGGCCATACTTCCGAAATGAGAAACAAATTCAGTCTTAACAATGTTTTCATGAGGATCACGAAACGTCGCAGTTCACACTGCCAAATGTTCTTTCTCCGCTGCTTGTTCTAGTGAGTTAATCAATGGAGCTTCCGTCGACAGCTGGCAAGAATAGCATAGATAAAAGTCGAGGCGATGGATGTGTTCATTTGAATATAAAAAACTCTATATTATTGTTTTTTCGTTCTTTTTCGACTAGAAAATTCTCTGATCATCAAAAACAATAATAAGGAAGATTGTCATACCTGAACCAGCCAATCATAGGTCTAGGATCATATCACGTGCGAATGGAATTAGTTTCCAGCTTCCTTTTTTTCTTCAGAGGAGTGCAGTAAATAGTCTAATTTATAAGGGTGAGGGTCAAGGGGTGCCATAGACAGGAAGGATGAAACGATCACAACCTGCCTCCAGCCGTTAGATTTTGAGAAATTATGCCATCAGAATTTCAAGCACTTTAAACCACGTATCACAGTATTGAGTAATTAGTATTTCGGAAAGAACTCCTAGAAATTGCCTTCAAATTATATTTTCACAGTTTTTTCCCTACAAAATAGATTACTCTGTTGTTATTTAGGAAAAACATATCGTGGAAAGAAAGAGAAAAAGATTGATATGAAAAAAAAGAAGTAAAAAGATACTCGAGCTAGCGTGTGATTGGCAAAAGTTGACCAGAAATGCATACCTCTATAAATATAGATTTGGCAAACGTTTGGCTACCGAAATACAAGATTACCCGTCCAACCCTCTTAGAAATTGACTTAAAAAGATATCTAATTTCACTATTTCAATAGCAGCAGAATTCAAGCAGTTGTAAGCCATGACTCGTCTATGACCAGCTTCCATGTTTTGATCGTCTACTTCATCGATCTTCTCCTAGTTTTTTGAGGAGGGGGTGGGGGAGGCAATTGCAAGGGCGGGGTGGTAAAATACCTGTATTTAAAAAACGTGATCGATACGTGCGTGCAGACCAGAAGTACCTCAACGGGAAACTGAAGCCAGCGAGGAAACATGTTCAAACGCGAGGTACTTTGTTTTGGCTATTTCCCACCGGCTGCATATTTCCTAGAGCCAAAGGCCAGCTAATTTCAAATGCGCCGTTGTCCACACGACCCCTTTATATCTATTTCGGCGTTTTTTTGCTTTTGTCTTTGCCATCCATACCATGGATAAGACAGTCTTTTTGAGTGGCGCCTTAAGCCAATTTCAATAACTTGCACTCCATTATAAATCAGGTTTAATTAGAGAATCAGTTAAAAAATCAGTCCCATTTTTATTTCTTTATATTTTCTTGTCGAGGTACTTTTTACGACTTACTATTTATCTTAGCTATTTTACAACAGAATTTTAAAACACACCTACTAATGAATTTTGACTTGAATCAGTGCCAACAACTGAAATGTTGCGGCCTGAACATTATTTTTTATAAATTATCATATTATATTCTAGATTTACGGAATTTTCAATTTTACTATATTATATTAATCATTAGTTTATGTTATCTGCAAAAAAGATATTTGCCAAGCTAAATAAAAACGCCTTTTGCTTGAATCATTTTTGTACAACTATCAAGAATTTTAATATTTGATCAGATGAGCGTACGAACCCCGATTTGAATGAACGCTAGCGCAAGGCGCGCACTTTAATTATAACCTTTTCAACATTTTTTTTTTTTCATTTGAAGAAATAACAAAATTTAGAAAATATAAATTTACATAAATTTTAACTCACGATGCCGTGACATTAGAATGGCTTTCTCATGGCATGTGATTGGGTGTCGGTGAACTTATTTGATTGGCTTAGAGTGCCGGGAAGCCATTTGTCAGTCGTTGTATACATTTACGTCACGACCGCATCACGCAAATCATCCTGGGAAATTTTCAAAAAATGAGCATGGCCTTATAAAATCCCAATGTGCATTGTGCAACGCAATAACTTCTAGGATGGCGTTAATACTTCCAAAGTCTTCAAATGACCTGGAAACTCGTAATGGGAATACGTTTTGAAGGATCTTTTGGAATGTTTTGAAGCCTGTGAAGAAGTGCACGGAGAGACGATTGAGTCATTGGACTAAGAAAGGGGGGGGAAATGCGAAAAAATAAAATGCGATAAAATATGCGAGTCATACTAAGAATTCAATACAGGTACACTAGGTAAGGTGGTCCTAGCGCTGGAGCCGGTCGAATTATTTTTTCATGTTTTACTACACAGGTCAGCCCTAAACAGCTAGGCTCGCCCTAAGTTAGAGTGTTAGAACGAAGTTAGAGTGTAGTCACTAGAGTGAAGTCACTTAACCCGTGCAATAGATATTAGAAAAATACACGTTAGTAGACCCTAATTCCATTGTTTTTTGTGTGTGTCTATTTGACTATTACACGTTTGACCGACATTTCTTATTTCACGTGTTGAATGCCTTCACTCTCTTTGAAACCAAACTAGGTTTGGAAACGGAAGTAGAACCTACTTAATATTCATCTGTTGTTTGTAAAACCTGTGGCAGGTGGTTTGCTAGGCAGAGGTGGTGGCATTCTTGCTGGTTTATGAGGCTGTGCGGGTCGTGGACCAACGCCTCCAATCGTTTCCTGTGATTTCTTTATTTCCGACGGTAGCAGTGGTCTGTTAGTAGAACCTTGACTTAGTCCTGCTAAAGGAGACGGTCTTTGTGGTGGCTTGTTCACAGGTGTTGTGTCTAGAACTCCCGCGTAACTACCAGGTCTGGCTCCGGCAGCAGGTTTAGAATCATATGAACCGATCGGGGGGCTCGAAGCTCTGTTCAAACTCGATTGCTTTGGGATTCCAGGAGGGGCCCTTCTTGGAACCGGTGCTCCAAGCTCATCGTGTCTATTTTCGGCCGGCCAGCTCGGAAGTTCAATCTTTCCTGGCTGACGACTTGCCACAGGTCTTGAAGCAGGAGGTGGAGGAGGCTTGGGTGCGATGGTAACGGAAGGCACTTCTCTACCGTCGGTTAATGTTTCTGAAGCTGTTTTCGAAGATGGTGAGAGAGTGGGCTTTCCTTCCACTGATCGGTACCTTAGAAGCCATAAAATATTGCATTAGAACCATGAAATACTCGAAAATAACTTACATCACTGCGGTCCTGTTTGCCGTTTGTGGGAAGAAAAAGATGTGCACCTCCGAGGGTGCGCCTTGACTTGATCAACACTCTCTAGATTCTCTCTAGACAACCTCTTGTTATACAGAGCTTGCATTTTGGCGGGCGCGTGCGTGTATCGGAAATATACATCTCGAGACGTTACTGACCAAACAACGGAAGTTGTCGAACCAAACGCTTGGGAAATCCCATGCAAGAACGTCACACAGTTAGTACAGTTAGTAGGGGTTTTTGAAACTGCGACCTTTTACTAAACAAGTTCATTGCTTATTTTTACCTTTTCTGTCTACTTTGTTGTCGTTCTTGCCATTTTGTTTTGAGTTGATCTCGAAAGATGAACCCTCCGACGCATCCCGCAACCAGTGCGATACATAAGAAAACCAGTATGACATAGCCAGCAAGTTTGCTCTGACCGGCCAAACCTGAAGAGTAGAAAAAAGCGATTGAACAAACTGGCTACTGCTCAAACGAAACACGAGGATAAGCGATTAACTCGGTTGTTAAAAGCCTGAGAACTTTGGCGCAACGAAAGTCTTCATAAAAAGTTTAGTCCTGGAGTAGCTTTACCAACTTAGCCCTGGAAAGACAGGACAGACAGACAGACAGACAGACAGACAGACAGACAGACCGACAGACAGACAGAAAGACAGACAGACAGACCCACCGACCGACAGACAGACAGACAGACAGACCGACAGACAGACAGAAAGACAGACAGGACAGGACAGGCAGGCAGTGGGACGGACAGACAGACGGATGTTATGTCATCATCCAACAGACATTTGGTACATACCAATGTTTTTACTGCAATCCCTTCCTCCCCAGCCATTGTCACAGAAGCAATCACCCTCGTTGTTACAAACCTGAAACAATCGAGAACCAGAGCTTGTCCATGTTAAAATTATTAAAAAACAGCACAAAATAGCCCTTTTTACTGATACGGTGGCCATCTTGAATTACGTAATGCCAAGGGGAAAAACGTAGAAAATCTATAATGCATAATCCAAATGCCTTTTAGATGTGCTTCTCATTGAAAAGCGTACAGTTGTATAAAAAGAAAGTCTGACACTTGTGCAGTCTATAAATTTTCCTGTTGTTGCCCCCTCGGCTTCCCATAATGTCTTAATTAACACGTTAGAATTCAAAATGGCCGAGGTATTCGGTAAAAATGATTCCAAGATTTCCAACGCTTACCCCGTGTGAAGAGCAGTCGCCTGGACATTTAGGGTTAGACAGATATAGTTGTGTTACGTTTACACATTCTTGACCAAGACAAACCTACATAGAAAAAACTCTGCTTTATTGGGGGGATGACTGAAACATTAATGTGACAAAAAAATAGTAAACATTCCGCAAAAATCAACATCTAAAATTTGACAATTCTCTTTACCTTGGGTGTCTTTCCCTAGAGTATTACTTTTTTGTTTAACGGTAATGCATTAGAAGACACATAGATATGGATACAATTCAAACAAAGAATGTTATTCCTCATTGTCAAGAGAATGACACGTGGTCTGAAATGGGAAAACATTACGCCCAAGGTAAAGTGGTCTAATTTTGCTTTCTCACGAGCGAGGTAGCTCTAATTTCCTTTATTACTTAAAAAAAAAACAAATACCTTTTCATCGCCGCATTTTGTTCCTTCTTTTGTCATTCCAGGATCAGGAACGTCACGTCCAAGATCTAGCGAGGCACTCCTGTGAAAAGAAAAGGACAAAATGGGAAACTAATGAGATTTTCGTCTTTTGGTTTTCCTTTCGTTTTCCTTTGCACAATTTCATATTCATTATTTGATATTTTTGAGTTTGTCATTAGCTTCCGGAAAAAAATTACCAACATAATTATTGTATTTTTCATCGAAAATAAAGTTATATTATATTATAGTATTTAGTTACGCATGACCCCATTGAAAAACTCTTAGGAAATATGGGCTTCCTGGTTGAATATTATAACTATGAACAAACAAACAAACAAACAAACGAACGAACGGACGGACGAACGAACGAACGGACGAACGAAAAGGTTGTATAAACCAAGATAGTCTATTTTATCCTATCGGTTACCTGCATTCTATTGGGCCCTTCTCAGTCTTATATGTGTACTTGTAAACTTTACGATCTGAGCCAATGACAGGCAGGTCGGTTTTCGTGTTAGTACAATGCAGCGTACCACAAAATATATCTCTGAAAGGGAAAAGAAAATAAACACAAGCAATAAACTACTTGTTTGGATGGATGGATGGATGGATGGGATGGATGGATGGATGGATGGATGGATGGATGGATGGGTGGGTGGGTGGGTGGATGGGTGGATGGTGGATGGTGATGGATGGAAGGATGGAAGGATGGAAGGATGGAAGGATGGAAGGAAGGAAGGAAGGAAGCAAGCAACCAAGCAAGCAAGCAAGCAAGCAAGCAAGCAAGCAAGCAAGCAAGCAAGCAAGCAAGCAAGCAAGCAAGCAAGCAAGCAAGCAAGCAAGCAGCAAGCAAGCAAGCAAGCAACCAAGCAAGCAACCAAGCAAGCAACCAAGCAAGCAACCAAGCAAGCAACCAAGCAAGCAACCAAGCAAGCAACCAAGCAAGCAACCAAGCAAGCAACCAAGCAAGCAACCAAGCAAGCAACCAAGCAAGCAACCAAGCAAGCAACCAAGCAAGCAACCAAGCAAGCAACCAAGCAAGCAACCAAGCAAGCAACCAAGCAAGCAACCAAGCAAGCAACCAAGCAAGCAACCAAGCAAGCAACCAAGCAAGCAACCAAGCAAGCAACCAAGCAAGCAACCAAGCAAGCAACCAAGCAAGCAACCAAGCAAGCAACCAAGCAAGCAACCAAGCAAGCAACCAAGCAAGCAACCAAGCAAGCAACCAAGCAAGCAACCAAGCAAGCAACCAAGCAAGCAACCAAGCAAGCAACCAAGCAAGCAACCAAGCAAGCAACCAAGCAAGCAACCAAGCAAGCAACCAAGCAAGCAACCAAGCAAGCAACCAAGCAAGCAACAGCAAGCAAGCAACCAAGCAAGCAACCAAGCAAGCAACCAAGCAAGCAACCAAGCAAGCAACCAAGCAAGCAACCAAGCAAGCAACCAAGCAAGCAACCAAGCAAGCAACCAAGCAAGCAACCAAGCAAGCAACCAAGCAAGCAACCAAGCAAGCAACCAAGCAAGCAACCAAGCAAGCAACCAAGCAAGCAACCAAGCAAGCAACCAAGCAAGCAACCAAGCAAGCAACCAAGCAAGCAACCAAGCAAGCAACCAAGCAAGCAACCAAGCAACCAAGGAAATGAGGAAGGAAGGAATATTCGTACTTTTTTTTGCAGGCAGTATAAACTTCATCTTCTAATTTGCAGCTGCCAAGATGGTTGCCTCTTTCGTTAGCAGTATAGCACAGTTTAGGGCCTGATTTAACATCTTTACCCCACAGAACTTCACACTGGCTATCATGAGTGGGACATATTCCTCCATAGCAGAAGCCCTAAAAGTAAGAAAGCATGTGATATGTGGTGAGGAGAGAATTTGTAACCATTATAGTGTATACTGTATCACAAATATGACATACACCACGGAAAGGTGTGAATCAACGGCATAAGTTAAAATATGGTGTATGCATCATGTTTAGTGTATGTCATAGTCGTGGTAGGATATACACAATAATTAAAAATATAACAAAAGAAGGGCACATGTTTCAAATAAGCTCCTGAAAATCACATATTCAAACAGGGCATACATAATCGTTATCATCACTCATCATGCCAGTAGGCACATAAGGCTACAGGGGCGGATCCAGCGAGGGGCTAAGGGGGGCTGTAGCCCCCCTCTCAGAGTGATGTTTGTCTTTTAAAGTGGAATAGAAAGCATGTTTTTAATGTTTTTTTTTCCAAAAGTTCTGTAGTGTATTTCACAAAATTCGGTCAACCCCCCCCCCCCCCCCCTATATTTTTGGATGTATACACCCCAGGGCCAACACTCTACACGCCATTACAATTATCATTAAGAGACCCTTTTTGAGTCCCAAATTACCACTGTGTTTCTTGATTACAGACTCATTTGCTCAGGCTAAGCCTTGAATCAGTGTCTAATTACTCGCAAATACCAACGGTAAAGTAAAGAATGCACAAGTTCAACAATACGAACACTTTGAAACTTGATGGACCTTGACTGGAAAACGTGAATATTCTTCACAAAACCGAGGCTTAGTCTGAGCAAATGAGTCTGTAATCAAGAAACACAGCGGTAATTTGGAACTCGAAAAGGGTGTATTACTATTTACTATACTATTTATTTTTCTAAATCCAAAACTTAATCTATCACATACCTTGCCTCCATCACATGGCTTTCCATTGTATACATATTTATTCGAAGGACACTAAGTAAATACGATACCAATTTCAAGTTAATGTGTTCAAATTATTTAAAGCTGTATAAAATAAAACAAATGCTTGAAAATAGCTGCAATTAGACAATACATTTTTAATTTTGTTTCACGGACAATAGGACAATGTACTAACCAATGATGAACTTCCACTACAGAATTCCGGCAAGTCACATTCTGTTACTTTCTTTCGGCACAATACTTTTGAAGACTTAAACTAAAAAGCAAAAATAGTATAAAATAGTGATTGTGCCTTCCTTACACAATTAATGTCAAAAAAAACAAAAAAAAAGACAATCATTTTCCCTCTCACTGAGGATTCATTTTTCTCCATTTTCCACCTTACATTTGCTTATTTTGTTTGTTTGTTTTGTCTGTTTTTCATTTGTCTTTTTTTTTTTTCCTCACAGCTTGTCTTGTTATATATTCATGTATTTAGCTTTGTACTTCAACTGTCCTAACTTAATTTCCCTTTGACCTAGCCACTTAGCTAGATTAATATAGATGGCTATAAGTGTCCATCCACATATTTTTTCCCTTTTCACTAGTTAAAGCTATTAAATGTAATTTTAGAAAGTGCCAAATAAAGATGTAGTCGTTGTTGTTCTTCAAGACATTAAGGGAGTTTAAAATATAATATATGCACTTATTTACCTTGCATTTTTCACAGCATGGCCCTTCATCACATTCGACATGAGACAGGAGTTTACAAGTCCTTGGATCACAGCAGTTGTCAGTGTATTTTTCACACTCCTTGAATAAATTAAGAAATAATTTCTTTAAAATCATGAGTGCTTAAAATGTGCAGTTTCAGACAGAAGATATTCATAACTTCCTAACTTAATGGAAACCCTGACAAATCCTTTATTTCTTTGTACCAAAACATCACCATTTAGATGTCAAACTGCAATTCAGTCTGCCATGAAAGGCCCAGTGTTTTCTTTAGATTTATCAATGAAAATTGTACCGTCCATCACTCTGCCTATAAAAATCTAGCGTCGGGTCCAAAACCAACAACGAAGTCCTCAAGTATTAACTGCTGCTTCAGTTATTTTACATTTACATTTCTTATATAGAGCTGGTGATGTAATTCCCAATTTCCACGTGCATATCTATTTAATCCCTTATTCTTTATTCCCTCATACTTCATGCTTAACCGTGTAACAAAATTATTTTCCACATATTTTCAACCTTTAATATACCCTATATTTTCTATTCATAGATAGTACGTACAGTGTAGTTGCCACAATCACATTCCTCTCCTTCCTCTTTAAAGCCATTGCCACACACTGGATCTCCATAAAGCTGAAACGAAATAACATGGACTAGCTACATGTCAAAAAGCAAAATAAAATACCATCTTTATCAAAACCTGAATTAATAACCCTGATCTAAGGGATCCGATGGCTGCATCATGGGTTGAATACACCTCTTTACCTTGGGAGAAACATGCAGTGAACACCTGTCATTCTCTTGCAAATAAGATTCTTTGTTTGAGACTTGTATGATCTATATTCATGTTTCTTCTCAGTGCAACCATTAAACAGAGTAAAATATTATACTCTAGGGAATGACAGGTGGCCTGGAATGTGATGTTCAAAGTAAATTGATCCATCGGAAATGTACATGGAATGTTACATGTTGCAGTCGAGGTAGAAAGTTGGAGGAGAGATGTTTTAAGCAATAGTTGTCACATGAATTGAACATTTAAGATCAGCTACTACGTACAACATCAACTTTGATTCCCATTACATGAATGAGCAATTTTACATACAACTCCAATTATTTTTACCCAAAGGGAGGGGGGGGACTCCGGGAAAAAAGTACCGGGGATGCTTGTCAGAAATTTTCAAAACGACCCCTAAAAGATACCAGAAGTCTTTAAAAAAGGGAGTGGCTGAATGATTTTTAACCCCTAAGAGAAACCACAACAAATAATATTAAATTAAAAGTGCCTAGGATAAGCCATATCAATGCACGCTTCTCTCCTTTTCTGACACCCTAAGAGATGCCAGAAAATGCTGATTTTCAAAAATTTGCATTTAAAACCCTAAAAGATAACAAATCGTGCATTTTTACCCCTAAGAGATACGACGAGCATCCCCGGTACTTTTTTCCCCGGAGTGCCCTCCCCTGGGATTTTTACCTCCTTTGGTTCATTGAAAAGACAAGAATCAAGACCCTTATCAAGCATTTTTTGAAACTCTTTAACGCTACAAGAGGACCAATCTGTAGCGGGCTCAAATCTAAATAAGAACGAAGAAACAACAAAATCACATAATGCATGCATCAGTGTTTTATTTCAAATAAAAAGGGATTTAACAGTGGCATATTTCCACAAACTGGCTCTTCATCTACTGGATTTCAAATGGAATTTAGGAGTTGACTTTTGTGGAGGGAGGATAACTGTAGAACCAAGAGAAAATACCTTCAAAGCACAGTTGGGTCCCAACTCACGACAAAATTGAGACTTGAGAATTTCTCTCAAAGATCCAGAAAAAAAATTAATAACTTTGAAAATAGAGGCCACCAGAATTATTTATAAGGAGGTGAGCATATTTTTTATATTTTATAGTACATTTTTGGTGGTAGAACTTTCTTTGAGTATGAATGGGGCATTGCACACAATCCACCCCCACTTCCTTTGGTTTGTCCTGGAATTACAGAATTGTTGACCAGAGTAATGGTTATTGCATAATAATTTGTAATGTGACAAATACCTGGCCACTCCAGACATTATGCAGACTTGATCTTTTTTCTTCGCAGGACACTTACATTCTTCTGCAATGCAATATTAGTAATATTTAACAATTATTTGCCATTGAAGGCGAAGTGAATATTGGGGAATATTTACCAAGACAAGAGTCTTTGAGCGCCAAGGTAAATATTCTTAATATTCACTGAGCCTGAGGTGAATAATTGTTTTAGCATGTTTAACACAAGTGAATTCAATTAATAATGGAGAGAGAGTTTTGCTTTGTTTTTTTCTTTCCTAAAGTATTTTTTATCATTTCAAGCATGTGAGTGCATGCTATATTCACCTGTAGGACCTAAATTGTGACCAATGTGACCAAGAAGCACACAAGATTTATTATGTTCACTTTCTTAAAAACTAATCTACAGTCAAACTACCTCAAGCGTGAACACGTAGAGGTCATCAATGACTTTATTTTTGGACTTGATTTCATTATTGGATTCAAAGATTCATTAATGAAAACGAATCTTCAAAGCCTGGCATATACAAAAGCCAAGCATATATGCAACTGAAATGCAAAAACAACTTTTTGTGCAAGGAATATGTAATATTAATGACTTACCTTCCATTTGCGCTGTAAACAAGAGCCTACAAGCCAAGTTAATCGAATTTTCAAATTATTACTATTTTTTGAATATTGAAGATTCGTTTTCATTAATGAATCTTCGAATTGAATGGTGAAATCAAGAATCCAAAAATAAAGTCATTAATGAAGTCTACGTGTTCCCGCTTGAGGTAGTTTGACTGTAAAAATTAATATTATTTTGGTAGACAGAAAACAAAAAATCTTAATAGATTTAACCGTAGAGACAATAGGGTTCATAAAGTTCAAATTTGGACTTGTATTACATTGTTTTTTTTTCAAATTTCTTACTTCTATCATCATGATCTAGTCCAAGATTATGTCCCATTTCATGAGCTAATGTAGCAGCTGTCGCAGCAGCATTTGATGAATGATCCTAAATCAAACATATTTACATAAATGTTTATATAAATATATGGGACATACATATATATATATATATATAACTAATAATAATAATACTTTATTGATATCAAATGGCAAACAGATAAAAGTTTGAAAATCTTCATATTTATAATATT
This sequence comes from Actinia tenebrosa, assembly GCF_029948245.1. Lineage (NCBI taxonomy): Eukaryota > Metazoa > Cnidaria > Anthozoa > Actiniaria > Actiniidae > Actinia > Actinia tenebrosa. The sequence goes on along the minus strand of NW_028292572.1, from coordinate 9,672,058 downwards.
TAAAATTATTATAAAGGCATAAAAATATATGGAAACTCCCATATATTTAGAAGGGCTGATGTTCAATGGAAATTTTGAAACTGACCCCTTAGGGTAAAAGGTAAAGGTAGGTAAGGTAAAGTAATTTGTTTTACTTCGATAATGCGGAGAGTGGTTGCCCAATTCTCCCGAGCCAAGGGCTCATGTTTAATGCACTCGAAGGTGCACCCTCTACCCCCTCTTACAATCAGTGCTCCTTTTTACGGATATTTAAAGCTAATTAAAGCTACACAGATCAGAGAGAAGTTGAAACAGACGTGGAGTTCCCGAGGATCGAACTATGGACCTCTAGCTCTTTAGGCCGCACACTAATCAACTGAGCTATGCCTGCTCCTAGGTTAGGGCATGACAAATAAAAGGTTTCAGATGATGAGCCAAAATAAATAGAGCTGTTTTTGTATGACTGTGGAAAAAGTCAGCGCCTTATGTGTGCCTTGCTGCTTTTAATTGCACGAGCCTTTAGGCAAGTGCAATTAAAGAACTTTCAAAACATTATGACTGTCTATCAATTTCAAATTGTACGAGAAGATCGTGTGATTTTTTGGTTTATAGTTCACTCAACAAAATTTCAGTAAAAAATGCGAAGCGACGCCATTCATCTTTGTCTATTTGGCGGCCGATTTTCAGTCCATCGAGCAACTGAAATTCATTTTAAAAAATTAGTTCTTACGGCTTTAAAATTTTATTTATATCTTTTTAAGTATAAAATGATAGAAAATAATTGTTTTGACATTGTTTTGGCCGTGTTGCCATAGCGACTTAATTCGGTACTCCTACGGAGTACAATTAACGCTATGATTGTACTCCTCTCGACCAATCAGAGTCGAGTAATTTTGTTGACTGTACTATAAGCTTCGTAATATATTATAATTAACAATAACGACTTAATATTATTTGAAACTTACCCGTACAACCCCTGCTGAACGAGTTGTGCATATTGCAAGAACATGAGCCTTTCCCACAGTCTGCCGTTCAAACTGCATATGACTAAATCACAAAGATAGATCAAAACCTTTGGTAATAACTGACTACTTTCTTATTCCTTAGATAATATGATTCGTACATACATTTTCATGCACTTTCTCATGTGAAGAAAAGAATAATACACAGGGGAATGACCCATGGTCTCAAATGGAAATACATCAATAAACCAATGCCAACTAATAGTGTACTATATTTCTTCATTTTCAAAGCAAAAAGCAAAGTTCTTACTAAAAAATATACACAGCTAAAAGCATAATTAATTTCCAATGCAAAAACCTTACTTGGGATTGATAATTGGTTATTTTGGTCATAATAATTATTAACAATATCAATGTATTATGTACATAACTTTTTATGGACTTACGTCAAGAGCTGTGTGTTGTCATGATAAAATGTCCTATTCTTCATAAGAACAACATTCCTCCATTTAACAAAATTTGCTAAAGCTTTATTTGAATTGTTTCCGACCAAAATTTCATCTTTATCCTTCCATGTGATCATTTCTATCAGTGCAACTCGAACTTTTAATGCTCGGTAGAACTGTGTATTTAAAGACAATAGTTCACCAAATGCGTAACATAAATATAGAGAACAGTCATTATTCCATTATACCAGTGAAACAAAACCGATTATTGAGAGTGTGTGGTTAAGTGTCATGTATTGTTTTCTGTTGCAATCTATAACTGACTTAGATTTGTAATTTCATTTAATCCCTGATAATGGGCCAAATGACCCGAAACAAAATCAAGCATTGAGCGCGCACGGTTAAGTGTCACACATTTTTTCTGCCGCTTTCTATAACTGACTGAATTGTAATTTCATTCAATCTCTGATGATGGGGAAAGCTGCCAGGAAGCTTGGATATTAAAAAATATATAAAATTACTGTAGAAGAAACGTTTAATTTTGATAAATATGACACCTGCATACAACATACTCAATAGTCCCCTTCACAGTTCCCTGCGCCATCTTGAAAGATAGCCGTGTCTTTGCATCGAAGCGAGACAAACGGTGAGCTTGCAATGATAGAGACCTTGAACAATTATTCACATGTCTCTATCATTGCAAGCCCACTGTCCGTCTCGCTTCGATGCAAAGACACGGCTACATTTCAAGATGGCGCAGGGAAATGTGAAGGGGACTATTTCAAAATCAAATTAGTTAGAACTTAACACCACCAAAATATCGGCTAAATGCAAACTTAGTAAATAAATAAAAAATAACAACAATATTTTCCACACAACGCAGCACCTAAGCTTGAATAATATGATATTGATGAGTTCATGTTTAATCACACCTGAATAAACCTCAATTAGTTCCCAGTGAAAATAAAGTAGTAATTTAAATATCAGGTGCTGGTTCAATAGCTCCATGCATGAAATAAAATTGATAATATTCTGGTTGAGTGTATATATATACTATTTGTTGAAATATAAAAACGATTAGATAAAACGAGTATAAGGAATGCGCTCTATACCATTTACCATTTAACTCTAACTCTATTTAATCAATTAAAATCTAACTAACACTGGAAAAACTTACAGAATCCACATAGTTGACAATCTTTAAAGCTCTTTGAGTGGTGTTTTCCTGGTAGTATTTGTACTATACAAAAAATGATTAACATGACAATGAATAAATGTGAATAAATAAATGATTGAGGATGGATAAATGGAGCACTACAAAGGGTCTGGAAGGGTATTCACAGGAGCTGGGAAACAGATAAAATTTAGCGTGGGATCTGGGAAATTAGGAAAAAATTTTTTACGTGATTCCTATTGGATTTCGGAAAAAATGTGACAAACACCAATAAATAAAAATTCCAACACCTTTGAATATATGTATGTTAAAATTAATGTGAAAAAAGATGGTAAAATGTCACAGGATGTGGGATTTCGGGGGAAAATAGCATGTGATTTGGGATCTTCCCCTTCCAGACCCTGACTACAAGGACTTACTCACTGGCTGAGATCCTGTACCGATTGACTCACACTGTATTGCCTGACTGTATTGCCTGACTGTACTGACTGACTGTACTGACTGACTGTACAGACTGAATGTACTGACTGACTGTACTGACTCATTTCACTGCACTAACTTACTGACTGACTGATGGATTCGTGGATGGGTTGTCAACTGGTTGGCTAACTTGCTGGCTGTCTGGATCAATAGTGGGAGATCTATAGATGGGTGGATGGATAGGTGAATGCCAGATAGAAGAAATGGATAAATGATCCATGAATGGTCTTGGTTTTCTCACCTGACTATTATCATTTACCAAAACCAGTTCTATATACTTTGTCTCAGAATCTATATTTCTCCTTTTCTGTCAAGAGTAAAAAGATTAACATATGATGAATTGCGATTACTGCAGTTTGTTTCATATTTTTTCGCCTTTTTTTTTCTTTCTTTCTTCCTTTCTTTCTCCTTCCTTCCTGGTATTTGCAGTAACTTTAAAAAGTAATACTTGAGCATTTTAAGCATATTTCTTTTTTTACCCTTGTTTTGATTTTGCTAGTATGTAGTAACTCCATCACATCATGCTCATGGTCGTGACCTGTAGATTTAAAATATGCAGTTCTTAGGCACATCTAATCATGGCCAACCAACTTATTTTTTACTAGTTAGCTAATCAAACAGCGAGAATTTGTGCATTTGCACGTGAAATCACACAACGTGACTACAAATATTAAACATTTTTTAAAGGTGATACCAATTTTGGTTCCCCTTGTTGGCTAATACTGGATACTTTTGTAAAAAAGTCTTTTCATTGATGGAAACACTTGGCAGGAAAGGATTTAACGACATTGGTAAAAAATGTTAGATTGGTGGCAAATGTAAAGCAATGTAATATAAATAAATATACACATACCACACTTTACTTTGGGGAGCTTGAGGTCACTCATTTTAAACATGATGTGTGGGTTGGCATGTGTCTATCGAAAATAGAAATCGACATCTATTTATCATCATCATTCATCATATATCATCACCATCACGTGCCATCATCATTCATCATCATATAATTATCATCAAAACATTATCATCATCATCATGTGTCATCATCATGTATCATTGGATAACATCAACATTTGTATCATCATTATCATGTATGCTATCATCATGTATCACTATCATGTACTGTATCATCATCATCATTGTCATTGTCATTATCATTATATATCATCAGATATCATCAACTATCATTAATCACCATATCAATATCATATTTTTGTCCTTATTATCATTATTTATCATCATCATCAGATATGATCATCTAGCATCATCATCATATTATCACCATTATTGTTGTCAACATTATCATCATCATATATAGTGTAACATTGGATATAATCATCTATGTATCATCATCATGTATCATCAGACATCATCATCTAGCATTATCAACATATTATCATCATTATTGTTATCAACATTATCATCGTCATATATAGAGTATCTTTGGATAAAATTATCATCCATCATCATCCATCATCATCATTGTCAAATTCACCATCACATCATGAATCATCTTAAAATTTGTTTTACCGTATTTCTAATTTCCTCAGAAGGTTGGATATAAAATCTCTCATTTCCATCAAATATCAGTCCCCTAAGAAAAGATCATATAGAATTTAATCAATTTTAGATTTAGAGCATATTTCAAATCACTAGAAAATATTTTCCCCCTTTCAAAGTCATATATCATAAAGAATTGAAGCAATATTAGTGATAAGACTAATTAATCAAATGAAGCAGAAATTTTAGAACATGTTCCAACGTGTGACAATTTTACATCATTGTACTTACTCAATGCCTCCACAAGTACTAATAGCTACTGAAGACTTTGGTAGACCTTTGATTGTCCCATGGTAATAGCAATTATCTATTGACTAAAAGAGGGGGGAAATTAAAACTTCTTGCAATTATCATAAAGACCCGCCCCTTGGACGTGATGTTAAAGCATCTCAATTTGGCGATAAAACAAAAGAGCTTCAATCTCACGAGAATTGGAAACCTATTGTATGTTATGACCTTGATATTGAGTTGCATTCTGATATGCTGCCAGGCAGGGGTGTATTACACCCATATGCATGCTGAAAGGGTCTATTGAATGAGAACTTGAAGCAAATTTAATGAAATTGTATTAAATAGAATATTTAATGAGATGGGATAAAAAAATAGTGGAATAGAATGAATGGGATAAATTGGGATAGGACATCAAAATGAAATGAAACTGCCAAAAAATAATAGAAATAATAGAATAGAATGAAACAAAATAGAAGTGAAAAATGCAATAGAACCAAAAAGGATAGTATAAAAATGGATTAAAATTGAATGAATGGCTCTCGAAGAACTTCATGAGTTTAATACATACTTCCTACTTTGAAAGAAATTTAGAAATATAATCTTTTACTTTATTTTAAGCCATTCATTTTAAAAATAAACACCAAAAAGATAACGTAATAGTATTAAGATTAATAATACCAAGACCTTGATCAATATTGATTGATCCTGTTTGCTCTTCATCAAAAACATGCCTATGACCATTACCACACTATACTAACTATATATAATATTCTTCGATTGCACATTACTTCATTGTGGCCATATTAGTGCCATTTAATGAAAGATTTCTCATTAGCATCCATTGTTAAGACTCCAAAGTACAAAAAAATGCATATTTACAATATTGTTTGTTTTTTTTTTTTGCATCATGCTGTAGAAGTTTTAAAAGTTGTACAACAGTTCAGACAAATAAAATGAAAAAAATTTATATTTCTAAAAATATCTGGTCTAACTATTTATCGTTATTTATATTAATCTATTGAACAAAAATGTCTACTGCTGCATAAGTCTTGACAAATAATATTGATCGCTATATCATTATTAGCATATGCCATTCTAAAATTACATTTGTTTTGAAAAATAATATTCAATCGTCTAATCGCATTTCCTGTCACACCTTGTTCGTAAAAGTAGAGGTGCTTTCATTTTATCACAAATGGTTTTAAAAGCCAACCAAAATGGTTGATTAATAATTATGAAGATTAGAATATTTGGGCATATTTTTTGAATACACATACCTTGAAAGGTTGACTCGTGAGAATTCCTTTGGAGCTAACGAAACTATGCCTTGAGCCTTTTGGTAACAGCCCTCTGAAAAAATGATTAACACAGGATATAGCAATAATTATTATAAATAAAAAGGAAATCTAAACGAGTTTAATTCTCATGAATAATGTTGTGGATAACTCAAAAATGCTTAGAGATTTACCGATTACGAGATAACTGGAGAACAAAACGCCTCCCAAATCCTTCAACTGAGAAAGAAATTTCTTCTTGGTGACCATTCTGAATAAACAACAAAAACAATAAACGATATTAGATATTCCATCAAGATCAAAGATTCATAAACCTCCTAATGAGAAAAATCCACGAAGAATATAAATACAACGCTAAAATACCTTGTAAACTGTTGAAAGAGGGTCTGCAGAACGCCGGTATCGACCATCATCAAGAACTCGCTTTAGGTGAACAACTTCATAATTTTCTAAAAATTCGTCTGGAAAGTGCTGTCGATCTGAGCGAAATCCTTCAAAACACGAAGAATGGATATTATATTTAGAGGAGCATTAAAATTAATTGGCCAAAAGGGCGCAGTATTATATAAAGATGGCTCCCAACACAGCTGATTTGAAATGCTTTAATTGAACAGTGTGGTTCTAGAGTGGAGCCAGCTTACCTGCTATTCGAAGCACTAAAGCCAGTAGAACAACAAAAACTATCAAGAAAAGTCCTGCTTTCCTCATACTAGCTGTTATAGTCTTTCAATGAATCAAAAGATTTCGTATTCTAATAAACTCAGTATTTGAAAATTTGCCCATTTAGTTACGTAAAGTTGACTTCCTGTTATAAAACTGACCTTCACTCATGACTCACTTGCGGCCGCAGTGCATTACCACAGGAAACCCAAAAACTGCTTACTTTTGGAACTACAAAAAACACCGACTCTCGTCTCCAAAAAAATTATATTTTACTTCTTGCCGAGGAAAAACGTCACATAAAAAACTTCGATATAGTTAATCTTGAGTCTAAGTATCTAGTACACGAATAAATATGCATTCCATTAATCAGCTAATGAAAGAATGGGATATGGATGGGAATCTCGAGGTTTCGCTTTTGAGATTTTTAAAATTAAAGTGGAGAGGTTAAGTGATCATATTGTTATTTTCTGATAAGAGTTTATTCATTCATTTGTTCAGTTTTAATTACTGGCCCTAAGCGAGGAAGACTTGCGCCGTGGGCGGTGTTGAAGCCACAGCGCATAAATTCCTTCAATTGTTTAAACCGGATTTGGATTTGAACAGGTATATGGTAGACGGCGGGTTCTCTTGGGCACGGGATCCTAAGTCACTCATTTTTATCTTTATTCTCTTACTTATCAGATTTCGTCTCTAAAATTATGATCCCTCCATCATTCCGTTCTCTTACTGCGGTCAAAGATCTTTTATTTATCTGGATCAACTCTTTGTAAATCAGTGGCGATTGACGAGTTTCTAGTTATCGCGGTTCCCGAGTCATGGCCACCGGCTCGAAGAATCCAGTGGCCCAATGCTTGATCACTTTCGTAAATGACGATAAACCTGGGCGGAGATGTCTCCTTTTTCCGATGTGCAGTGTATTTCGTAAATAGAACACTTCTCAGGTCATGATATTTAGAATGTTGTGTGCAAAAATGCGGCGAAAGAAGCTCTTTCTTCTTTTTCTATTCTGCGTCGCTCTTGGAGTATGGTTTCTTATAGACTACGAAGTGTGGTTAAGTAAGAGATGTTGGACGTCGAAGTGTAAAAAATCACAGGGGCAAGATCGACAAGAATACGACGATCTTGAAGATCTTACACTAGAAAGGTAACTACTGTGCATTTGTTTACTATATTTATTAAGAATGTATATCCGCCATGATCATTTAGGCCCTAAGATTATAGAATAAACACAGCCTGTTCGATCACTCAGAATGTGTTTTAATCGAACTGCCAAATATTTAGGATCAAAATATTTCATTTATTGGCTATTTTCAGTCATTGTATGACTCGTTATAGTGTAATGGTTTACAAATGAACATTAAAATGGCTTGTTCACGAGGCTATCTTGATGGTAATGATAAGCAAAATTATCGCGTGCTTCTACAGTTCTATCATTCGAGATCTAAATTACTCGAGCATCATCCTGTTATGTCAAACAAAATCCAACCAAATGCTGATTTATTTTTCCTTAAACCTGAGCTATAGTAATCTAAAAGAATTAACTTCGTTCTCATAGTATTCTGTTAATAATCTAAGGATTACTGCTGTCTGTAGATAACAGACAGTTATTTGTTTAATCCTCACGTTCGAACTGACAACATTTGTGTTCAAAGCTAGACAGAAAGATACTCATCTGTTACTGGTAATGGTTAACAAACTATTATCATTGGTATACTAGTTAATATATTTAATATGAGACTCTGAAGTTATTGATTATATATACCAAACTTTTCTCAAACTTACTATGTGAATGTGTTTTGATAACCAATTCATAGTGAAAACACCTCTAAATTCCAAAATAGACTTTTACACCATTTGTAACTAATTTAAAGGGCTATAGAGTAAAGGATTCATAGAGTAACTCTTAACCTTAACATGACTGTTGAGGATTTTCAGAGGCTAATTGATTAGGAAGTATTGTAGATGTTAAAAGATTATTGGCCGTTTGTGGAAAATAATTGGATATAATTGTTGAGAGGCTGCACTAATTCAAGATTCATGAACATAAGTGACAATTGAATCAGACAATAAACTAATAATTTGGAACTACAAGTAAGTTCTTGTTAGCATTAAATTTGACTTCTTTAGTCTTTATACTTTATATGTGCTAGCTCTGAAATTTAAAAAATATTCAAATCAATTTTGTTTTACAAAAACTTATTATTGCATAAAATTGATTGATGGAAAACCAGTTGAGTGTCAAACTAACAGGCAAGCATGCAACATGCATACCAGTATGCATTATTACTTATTTTAGTATAATTGCTCTAGTCAAAAGTGGAAAAACAGAAAAAACACAAGATAGATGAATTCAAAAGTCATGAAGCTATAGTCACTATGAAGCATGTTGAGATGGAATTTGATGACAAAACATAAAGCAGAAAATTTTTATTCGCATCTCTTCAATCTGGCAAGGATTCTCTTTGGTGTTACAAACTGAATTAAATGTTTTAACATTTAAAAAAATATGAAATGTGTTTTAACATTCAAAAAAATATGAAATGTGTCATTATTTATATGTAATATGAAATATAATCCAATGTTTCTTGTGGTGGGCAGGGGTTTCTTGGGGCAAATTTCATTAAGAAGAATAAGAGGATCTAGCTGTTATGAAGATGGGATTATCTGTAGGAGATGTGTCTGGAAAAGCATCCATGCATAGAAAATAGGGTTAGGATAAAATTTTTAGGAAGATTGAGGGTGGATTTGAGGGCAAAGCTCATGCTGTTCATAGAAAATTAAATAAATAAATCAATGTGGATGTGAATTCATGGTTAAATAAATAATTGGACCACCATATTAAGCTACAAATTATGCATTCACTGTTTGAATTCATTACATATATGAGCATTTTTGGGGATTAATTTACATAGTAAAGGAAGTTGGCACTTGCATGGGGTAATAATTATATATTGTACATGAATTATATTCTCTCCACCAACTCAGAGTATTTATTTATCTATAGCAAGGAAAAAATATTTCAATTATTTCATTTATAATATTGCTATTTTGTATGTAAAAATTTAAATTGTCATCAAAAAGGGCCAGATTTAGCATTGCATACAGGGGGTATATGATATATTTTTTTCTTGAGAATGACTCCTTTGTTTTACTTTAAGGCATTAGGTTTAGGGCTCAATATTATCAAGATTGCATACTTCAGCCAATCCCCTTATGGGATTACCTGGAACTCTACCCTTCCTCTAACTTCCTCAGGAGGGGAGGGGAGGGTGGGTGGGAGAATGGGACAACTTTATATACCTAAATTTTAGGTTATCCAGAATAAAGCCTGCAATTGAATTAAGATAGAAAAAGAAATGTTGAAGCAAAACAGAGAACTCTATACATTCCTCTTTTTCCTTGATTTCATTTTTTTCAAATGCAAGGATCACAAGCCTTTTTAGCCAGCAAAACTCCTTTTCTGAGATGTAGCAAACAGTGCATTGTGGTCTAGCTTGGGTAGAAAAATCTTTAGCTCTTTATGCATCATGGGTGCCCCCCCTTTTAGTTTGGGGTTCATTTTTTACCTTTTTTAATCCAAGATATTTCCAGAATGCAGGAAAAAACATTCCTGGAAACCATATTTTACAATACTTTTTTGGTACCATGCCCGCAACCCCCTCTCGTAAGTTTTGTGTACTCAGTGGTTAGATTCATCTAACACCAAATTTTTGTGGCCCCCCATTTCTCAGATTCCAAGATCTACTGTACCCCCTCTGCATGGTATTGTTTCAACCAAGCTTGGCCACAATGCATTTTGGTTGTTAAATTCAGAAAATGCCTTTGGCTATGGGCAACCCTCATAAGCCAGGTCAATAACGATTGTTTTTTGTTGAATTTCAGAATAGAAAATGTGCTTCTGATTCCAAATCCAGTGAGGGGCATTAGGAACATATCCAATGGTAGTACATGTACACTACCCAACTTGGACCCTTTTGAAGTGTCTGTCAGCCATCTTATTCAAGACTTAGGAAGAAATGCTAACTGCCAAGGACCAGACTTACACTTTACCATCAGCAGTAGGGGAAACTTAGTGTTAAGAAAGAAAGAATATAGGTCTGCAATCAATTTAAGAACAGTCGAATTAAGATACATTAGTAGACCAAATAATGATGATGATTCATATGATACCAGTGATGAAGTGTTACCATTTCAAAAGAAAGCAGACAAAAAATACAGAAAAATGACTGGAGACTTCATAAATGTGAACTATGAGCTCAAGAAAGAGCTAGAAAATCAAAATCAGTTTTTTGCGCGAGTTGTTCCAAAGGAAAACGTTTTGCAAAGGTCAAAGGAGCTCTTGAAAAAAAATCCTGCAGGACTTCCTCTAAATATTCTGATATTTGGCTTTGATTCTACGTCTCATGCAATGTTTCAACGAAAACTTCCAAGAACGGCTGTCTATCTTCAGAATAAACTGAAAGCTTATATATTTAAGGGATATTCTGTGGTGGGAGATGGTACGACGCCTATTCTTACAGCATTATTAACTGGAAAATTTGTGGGCGAGTTACAAAAAAATGAACAAGGAGGATCGAAGAGAACAAATTATTTGGATGTTTGGCCATGGATAATGAAGGATTACGAAAAACACGGATATGTATCTCTTTACGCTGAAGATGACCAACGAATAGCTACGTTTAATATTCGTTTAAAGGGTTTTAACAAGCCTCCAGCGGACCATTACATGAGGCCTTTCTGGTTGGCTTTGGAAGATCATATCCTTCGAAAAATGAAGCGAAAGAAGAAGTTTCCTCACAATAATCTGGCCTGCCTTGGCTCTGAGCCTCTTCACAACATAACACTCGATTACTTGTTTAGTATGTATAATGCCTACCCCACCACACCAAAGTTTGGATTCGCCTTCATGTCGTACCTCTCACACGGCATCCCAGAGCAACTCAGCTATGCAGACAACGACATCGTGGAATATTTGAAGCGCTATGAAAAGATACGTAATAACACCGTACTCATTCTTCTAAGTAAGTTTAAATCATGTACTGCATTAGATTTTCCATGCATGTTTATTATAGTGTTTATGACCACGGCCTTATGGGATGTAAAACAGCCGTTCGATAACGTCCCGCGGACTGACAGCATCGGTCAACGTCCTGCGCAACATATCACACACTCGGCACATAATCAAATAAACAAATAAACAAATTTTATTGGCTGAGAGCATCACATCACGTGTTTGCCAGGTACAAACTGGTTATCTCGACCCAAACGATAAAATTTATTGTTTGCAACGCTGTGAAACTAGATATTGAGTCTACTTCTGCAACTACTACTCTTTGCGCACAGCACTGAGCTGCAGACTTGGACACACTTTGCAAATTCACTATTGCCTGCCGTACGCGCAATATTCGTAGTGTATATCGAGGCCTTCAGATTTCAACAAACAATCTTTAATAACAGTAAGGTTAAAAGAAAAAAAATTCACGTAAGCTAATATTGCTTTTCCTCATTTGTAATAGCTAGACCTGCTCTGACACCAATGTCAACCTAAAATAGACCTTTTCGGCTTTGGGCGTATCTTGAGATGAAGATTTTTTGTTTGAGTTGTCTATTCTGTGCGCGCACAATTATAGTTTCGTTGTTCGATGCCTCAAGCATCCAAATTTTTCTTTTCTACCATTCGTTGACAAAGGTTCGTTAATTTTTTTTTTCTTTTCCGTCAGGTGACCATGGCACTCGTATAGGCCCCCTTCGAAACTCCATGCAAGGTAGCCTGGAGGAACGACTACCATGGCTCTCTATCGTACTTCCAGAATGGTTTGAAAAGAAGTACCCAGATATGGCTGACAATATGAAAAATAACCAACATTTAGTCACTAGTCCTTTTGACGTCCATGCAACATTACGTCATTTTCTATCTTTTCCGAAAGAAGATCCTGGACAAATGACTCAAAGTCTCTTTTCTAAAATTGACAAGCTTCGACCATGCGCAAAAGCAGGTAAGAGGACAAAACTTGTCGCGGCTGAAAGCTGAACCGCGGTAATTTTTAACTTGCATGAATTTATTCAGGCCATTGATAAGTACTATGTTTGCGCGCTCCTTCCGCAAAGTTGTGCGCACTAAATTATTTGGTGGGAAGGTATTTTCGCACTCCTGACAAAGTTCCAACATATGATGACCTTAGCCAATGCAATTTACTTGTGTTGGCATATTGCTGGTTAAGAAACTTTCTGCGCTTATTTCTACCTTTTGAGTGAACTTTATTAACCATCCTCACTCTGAATAACGACCAGTTCTGTAATTACTTATTAGGTATCGATTACCATTGGTGCCCGTGTCTCAAATGGCATCCCATCTCAGTGAAAGCAGATGAAGTACTTGCCTCTGCTAAATCTGTCGTGCAGAAAATTAATGACAACATTTCCAAAAGAGACTTGTCTTTTTCTCAGTGCTCACCGCTGGAATTAACTAGAGTTGTCTACGCTGCAGAACTCGAATCAGAAAAAACGGGATCTGAATACTTGCTCAGTCCGATCAAAAATGGCCGAATGCGTCGTCATAAGGTCCCTAGTGGTAGAAGACTCCAGATTGTTCTAGAAACCTCTCCTCTGAAAGGCACTTTCGAAGCTACAGTTACAGTTCGTAAAAACGGTCGAGTTGTCGTAAACCCGCATATAAGTAGGACAAGTGTTTACAGTGATAACCCGCATTGCATTGTGGATACTTTACCGGAACTTAGGAAATTCTGCATTTGTTATGATAAACTTAATAACAATAACAAACGGTAACACATGGTGAAACTCTACTGGAAGGGACCGCTACAATTTCTAATACATAGTGTTTCGTTAGAAAATGGATGATTTTTTAAGATTCTTCTTTTTCAAAGTTATTTGCATGTCAGGGGGTGCTCACCCACTCCACCCCCCAGATGGGTGGTTTGTCCCGATCATGAATGATGCACCCACTATTCTAAAAAAAAAACCTGTCCTGCTCCTGTATATTACAAATCACTTTATGAGCCAATCAGAATTAAGGAATTATATTCGATTTCATTCATACCTCTGTTCAAAAATTTCTCAACCAGACATATTCAAGAAAAATCGATTAGGCTGCGTTCATAGTGTATGGCAGAGGGGGGCACTTGAAATTGAGAGGGGATCGGTAAATTTTTGGTAGGAAAAAGGGGGGATGGACAAATTTTTATCAGAAAAATGGGGGGGATGCAAAATTTTTGAAGAAGCTACAAGCCTTGCTTAGGGGGGATCATATTTTTTTGCATGGGGGGCGTTAAGAATTATTTGGGACATTTCAAATTTTTACCTCACCCCCCCCTCTGCCATACATTATGAGCGCAGCCTTATACCATACTATTTGAAACTTTGTACGGACTACAAATTAATTTGGGATAGTTAATATAAATCTGATTGCGAAATTCAAAGTTCAAGATAAATAGATTATCGTGTAATTATTTTACATTATAAAATATTTGAAATATAACGGGCGCGCTGATTGGCTGGCTACCATGTTTATATCAGAGGACACGCTCGAGCAAAATCGTCCTAAGATATTTTATAAAAGAAATAAAAAACGCCTGCTTATGTCTCTTTACGGTAATATAAACACTCTGGGAACTGTAGAGCACTCGAGAAGCAAGAGAAACACTTGGCTACGCCTCATGTTCCTAAGCTTGCTTCTCGCTCTACAGCTCCCAGCGTCTTTATATCAGAGTACATCTAAAAACAAATATGGCAGTGATTTTATGATCATGAAATATTCATCCGTATCCATTGTATGAAAATCCCAGAAATTATATATTTGCTATATCTACATAAACAAAATATTCAACAAACAGTTATGTGGAATGAATACTTTGGACAATTTTTTTTTATGACGTCACGTGAAAGCCAAGAATTGAGGCTGGACAGATCAAAATGAGTGGTAATCATAGCATTCAACACTCGAATGGCTTTCATAATCAATCAAGTTTTTTTCTTGACTTTTGATTGGTTCGACGGTAACTTACATAGCCCTTTCTCATGCAGTAACCATAGTTTGCTGGTGCTGGAGTTATGTATTGGATTGTTGTCCTTGCATAGCCTCGCATTTTTGGCCACCGTAGAGAAAAGTGTAAGAACTTCATGAAGCCAGCCTCTCATTTAATGAACAATATTCTCATATTTGGAAGAATATTTTACTATTACCAGTGGCGGATCCAGAATAATATCTGCATAATATCTCTTTATACATTTCTTTCTTTGGGACACCCTCCTAACAAATTCCTAGATCCGCCCCTGATAGCTCTAATCGGTTGATGCAAGAGAGCATAAATAAGAGAGGGAAACTTCTTATTGTGGCGTGCGCCATGTAAATCCAGGTTGGGCTATTTTTTGTAACCGGATGCAGTTTAAATTTCGCCTTACCCTACTCCCGTGTGTCATCAACTTGCGCGCGTGCGATCTTTCCGTTTATAATAATCACTAAAAACGAAACGGAAAGAGCGCGCGCGCAACAATGAGAATTCCCTCTCTTATTTATGCTCTCTTGGTTGATGTTGAATTTTGTTATTCTTTGAGCATTCATCCACAAATGAGAAAATAAACGTTTTTTAAGACTCAAAATATCGTTTGGTTAAACTATTGCCTGCATGAAGTATATGTATACATAGGGTGTGGCCAGACGCCAGGGAGGGTTACCCATGCCAGGCGTATAACGGCATTCATGGCCGGATATACATGCATACATAAACTTTATTAACGCAGTGTCAGTCTTCTAGCATATCACAAGTAATACACTAATCGGGGGGACACCGGAGAAACTACAAAAAGTATAGGTTCCAGCGATTTAGTTTGCTTTGGGTCTCTCTTTGGGGTTCCTGTGGTAAAGAGGAGGCGAAGAGTCCTGGGCTATTGCTCTTCCTCAGTCTCTGCTCGACTATACCCTTAAAATCCAAAATGGCGTCTTCAAATCTCAAATCACAATTAAATCTTTACGCTGCATTTTTGAAGCACAGAAAAGGAAAATACGACCCTCACTTAGATGGTTTGTAAAATTATTAGTCATTAACTAATTTTTTAAATTTTTTTTTCATGTTTATACGAGTCTTTCAATGATAATTATTCCAGGACAAATTCAAAGCGAAGGGAAAGAAATCTTGGAAAGTCATGATCCACAACAGAGAAGATACCGTGTTAATGGTCATTCAATCTTCTGGATGGTGGCTTCAATGTGTGTATTCTACTATACAGACTTTTATATGGCTATTAGGATTGATCCACGCATTCACAGGTAAAATAAAATGAAATGGCAAATGACTGTCTGTCTGTTTGTCATACCCTGTGGACTGACAGACTGAATGAAAGATTGTTTGATTAAACAACCCTCTTTACACAAATATTGTTTTTCAGGACCTGGCTATTGATAGGAGGGTGTTTAATTGGCCTCAATATCCTTATTGGTGCTTATCTAATCATTTGGTGCAGTTATATTAAGAAGATAAATGACTGGGATGAGCAAAACCCTGTTCTTATCCCTGTTGCAACAGCTTCCTTCATTGTTGGATTTATCTGGTAAGTTGGAAATGCATTTATACATCTTAAAAATCCTTCACAATTTCTTTGCTCACAATAAAATCATATAATTTTCTGGCTAAGAGACTTGCAAGTGCCTAAAGTGATCTTCTACTTGGACAATGCAGTGGCCATCTTGAATTGTAATGCATAATGGTAGCCCAGGGGGCAAAACAAAACAAAAGATGTGTGACAAATTTGATAATAATTATTAAAAATTAATGATTATTTAAAACTGTAGCTGTTGTATTAAAGCCTCTGTACACTAATATATTGCTTGATTTTTCTTTTATTACAGTTGTACATATGCTTTATGGCCATTGTGGAGTTTTCTTACGCCTTTCATCAATTTCACACTTTTCATGGGTGTTATCTTTCTTTCGACCCTGTTACCTATTTAACAATGCTCATACTCTAACAATATCCAATGCAATCCCAAGCCAGTATGAATCAGAGAGAGGTCTTCTCTATTTCAACTTATATTTGTATTCGCTCTTGCATTCGGCTTATCCATTGTGAAAAGCATAAAACATAGCACTCAGGCATTATTGGTATCAATACATGTATATATTTTGAGAATTTTCTGTGCATTGATTAGAAAATCCATGTCAAAGTGGTACACCAAGTGATATCACAACTATGCATTTTTAGCTTACGTACTCACACATAATGAAGAATAATAGCATTTAAAGTATTTTTGTACAATATTAGACACAAGTTACAGGCTGAGTGAGGTGCAGAAGTTTGACCAACGATAATGTATTCACATACTTTTATGCACTGGCTGTTGTACAGTAAGCCTTCATAGAAGTATACAAATTCAATGTGGTCATATTTTGGGTCCAGTGTCGTATTGTAATATTACAATAATGGATGGGTAGTACATATGTATTAAAATTGTATTTATAGGTGGAAGTACTTATATGTTTTCTTAGACATTGTGCTGCTGCCAGGCTGTGCTTATTGAGAATAAGTAGTTCATAAAAAGAAGAGACAACTAGCTAAAAACTAAATTTTACTCCTTGAAAAGATGAAAAAACTGACGTTTGTAACGCTATTCCTTCATCGGAGTTAACTATAGAATACCCCACAAATGATATGCAGTTTTTAGAACTCTTTGCAAAATAACCAATATAAAAATAAAAGTCATTGTTATTATACTGTAAATATTTACATATGAATTGCTGGGTATTTTGTAGTTATACCCACTACACATAAAAAATATGTTTCTAAATGCTTCCATTCATATCTATGGAGTTTTGCCTTCTATAAAAGTTGTGATAATCTTGAATATTGTGCATGTAAATAGCAAAATGTATTTTATTATGCAATAGTAGGAAATGATAAGTATATGTTATCTTTATTTTTAAGATTGTAAAGCGCCATGAGCACAGGATATGTGCGCTATATAGATAAAGTTATTATTTATGTGATGCATAATGTGATGTAAAAATTTCATGTAACAATTTTTATAGTTATTTTTCTCGATTTATTGTTGGATATTAATTTTTGATAAGTAATTCAAATATTGATGGTTTTCACGGCTGCCATGTTGGAGGAATTTAACAAAAGATTCGTCATTAGTCTCTTTTGTTATATCCTCCAACATGGCAGCCATGTCTTTTGTAGTTACATTCTCTTGGGAATGATTCCAATAAGTTTCCCCGGGTTCCCTGTGTATTGTGGGTTTCTATGACAACGAAGTTTCCTACCACAGGAAGTCCACCATAATAGAAGTCGAGTGGAGTTTTTGAAAGTCGAGGAAGAAGGAGAAGAAGAAAAAGAATATTTTTCTCGTGGAATTTTAACACGTAGTTTTGACTTAAACATTTGTGTGGCTAAACTTACAAGCTTTAAATCTGTCATTTAAACGCTGTAATGGGAAATAGAAATTCTACGGATGAATCGATAAGAGCGGGTCAAGATGTCATCAAACAAGCAGAGAATGCCTTCCATGAGTTGTACCGCTACGTCGACCTCAAAGGCGGTGGTAAACTAGTCACTGCATTTCGACGAGCACAAACCACGAAAGACTATACTGAGGTCAATAATATCATTCAAAATGAGCTCCGTAGATTCCTGTACAACGATGGGAATGCAAAGCTGGTTCCAGTGGCTGATATCGTCACTATTCGACAAGGATCAAGGCAACAAGCTTCTAGTTCCAACCCGAAAAATATTCAACGAAGTTGGAAACTGTGTGGATGGAAACCAATTCGGGTAAAAAATACTAGTCAAGTTGGTCTTATCAACGACAGTTTTACTCTGGAAACTCTACGAGGTAAATATTTTGTAAGTTCACATTCCGTTTCGCCTCATTAGTGCTTGGAAGATGGCAATATTTGTCGTCGTTTATTCATTGTATTGTTAATTGTTTTATGTATTTAATGGTTTAAGCTTTACAGTCATATTCATTTACTTGCTGTCGAATTTCTTATGTTTAGTGTTTAGTGGCTATAAGTTTCTTTATTTAAGTTTTTAAACAAATTTATTGATTTATAATATTCGCTGATGCATTGTGTAGTTCATACAGCACCAGCTAGCTGCAGTTTGCTTTATCTGTTATGGTGCTTTAGACTGGGTAGTGTAGAGATGAATGAAAGTCCTATTTGGGTCTCTCTATATTTAATTCAATGCTTCCCTCCCCCCTCCCCAGGGGGATAGCCAGGTCTCGGTCATAGAAGGAGCAAATATGTACCATTTTCCTGCCATGTCACTCGCATGTACACGTTTCATTCTTCAAGTTTCCCATCATCTTCATAGGTTTAGTAAAACTTTTTTAAGGGGGGAGAGGGGGAGTAGTCACCTTCTCTCGCCTACTTGCTACGCCACTCCCCCTTGCTCTCCTAATCACACACGCAAGGGTGACTGGCTCACATCTCACTGATTCCAGACTCACTTCAGAGCAGTTTTGCTCGATATATATATATACTCCTACACTCATGAATTACTATTCTTTTCTAGATTTCAATGGCTGTCATGAGTATCGCCAGATGTGCTGGCATCTTAATCATCTGGGTGCAGTGGGAGAATCACTTCTGCATCTGTGTTTTTTGAATGCTACCAAAGTGCATTATGATCTTGCCAAGAAGCTTCTGTCTGTGTACCCACACCTTATCAATGATATTTACATCAGTGATGAATACTACGGTATAGTAACATATAGATATTTATAAAATATTTAGAATAGATAATGTGCGTACTGATTGCTTGCCACCCTGTTTATATCAGAAGACAGAGACATGCTCGCACAAAAGCAACATGGCTGCCTATGTCACTGTACTGTGATATAAACACCTTGGGAGCTGACGAGCACTCGGCTATGTCTCATGTTCCTAAGCTTGCTTCTCTACAGCTTTCAGCATGTTCATATCACAGTACAGAGACATGTGTGCTTGTTTTATATTCCTTAAATATGGGCATTCCTGTTATGCATTATTAACGTTGTTAATAGAGACTCTGAGGTCGCAAATATATACATATATATCTTTGTAGATCTTCCTGATTTCTGCTTTCCATTACCAGCCATGTTCTCTTCATGGTGTCATAACCACTGTTGCCATTGCTGTGTCCTGATTGATACAACAGTAATGTAATAAGAGAATCAACAATAGATTACCATCAATCAAGTAAATCATTCCCAAGTACCTTTTTTAACCATTTATTTCATTGATAGAAGTCAATAATATTGCTTGATTTCCCTGTTGCAGATGTTGTCTTGATCAGGAAGTCAATGAAAACAGTGTTAACGACATTATAGGATGACTAGTTGATCAGTTTTTCATGTGTCCACTTTCCTTTTGTATTCTGTTTGACCAGGTGAAAATTGCCTTCACATGGCAATAGTTAATGAAAATCTGGAAATGGTTCATTTCTTGTGTAAGAAAGGGATAAATATCCACGAAAGAGCTTATGGGGCCTTCTTCTGCCCTGAAGACCAGAGAGATTCCAGAGAAGATGAAGAATCTAAAGAAGCTGTTGAGTTAAAGGCAGAAACAAATTATAAAAGGTAAATCTATATCTACTCGTCCACCCATACATTCAATTTCATCTTATTCCATTCATCTATCAGCCACCCAAACATCCATCCATCCACCTACCTGGCCATATATTCATCCACTCATCCATCCTATCCACCTGTGCATCAGCCACCCAAACATCCATCCATCCACCCACCTGGCCATCTATTCACCCTCTCATCCATCCTATCCACCCATTCATCAACTACCAAAACATCCATCCACCCGAAACCCATTTGTTTATGTGCCCATCCACTTTTTTATCTATTCATCCATCCATTCACCCAATCAACCTTCTCTTCATCTCTCTCCTTCCATTCATTAGTTAGTCATCCACCCATCTATTATCCTCCCACATGCATGCACACACACCCACACACACACACACCCACATCCAACCATCCACCCATCTATTATCCTCCCACATGCACGCATGCACACACTCACCCACACCCACATCCAACCACCCACCCATCTCTTATCCTCCCATACACACACATCTGTCCCACTCCCCCCCCTTCCAAACACACATAGAAATCCACACATCCATTATCATTCACAGGCTGCTTATTAATCATTGATTACTTTCTTCATTTGATAATTTTCTTCTATCTCTAGCCACACATACTGGGGAGAATATCCGCTATCATTTGCAGCCTGTCTTGGTCAAGAAGATACTGTCAAGTACTTACTACAACGTAAAGCCTGTCCCAATAAACAGGACACCAATGGCAATACTGCACTTCATTTGGTTGTTATCCACGACAGACCAGTATGTTACTCCTATTATTTTATGATTCATTAATTTATAGTGCGCAAATATTGATTAAAAAGTTATCAAATGCGCATATTAATATTTGGAAAATTTGATGTTGGAAAAGAAAGAGTAATTTTAACTTCTCCTTTTGTCAATGACTTGTATGCAAAAATCTTTCTTTTTTAACTTGGCTATTGTCATCTCTAGGACATGTATGACTTGATACTGGACTATGGGTGCTGGTGTGATTGTGGTTGCAATGAGGCGAAATCAGATGTCAAAAATGTTCAAGGTCTGACTCCTTTGACGTTGGCAGCTAAGCTTGCTAAGAAAGAGGTAAGAGTACTTTTTTTACCAGTGGTGGGGGGGGGGGGGGGGGGGAACTGCAGCTGCTTACTCCCACTCCTAAATCCACCCATATTTAGACAAGACCTTATTTCTAAATTTCATTTTGGCTGTTTTAGTCATTTTTCCATAGACATGTTGCTATGTTGCTTTCATGCCATTAATTTATTAATTTATGCTATTAACTTATCATTATCTTATTCAAATTGTTTCAGATGTTTCATCACATCATTAACAGAGGTTCGAAAGTGTTCTGGGAATATGGGGGTGTCTCATGTGCTGCATATTCCCTCAAAGATTTAGACACAGTAAGGATTTTCTATTATCGGTATTAATAATAAATAATAATAAATAATAATAATAAATGTTTTATGTGGATGCTAATGATAGTATTGGTGATGATTTTGATGATGATGATGTCACTGATGATGATGATGGTGATGATGATGATGGTGATGTTGTTGATGATGATGATGTTGATGATGATGATGGTCATGATGATGATGGTGATGATTTTGTTGATGATGATGATGATAATGTTGGTGGTGGGTATCATAATTGTGTTCATGCTCTTGTTGATGCTGACGAGAGTGGAACTGATGATGGTGGTGATAACTCTTCAGTCATTCCTTGCTTTCTCTTTTTTACTTACTTACATCTTTCATTTAATCTGTAATAATTTAGAATAATCTTTTATTGACAAATATTATTGATAAATTATATATTGTAATGTAAATGTTTCTTTCAGACCGATTCCCAGGGACACATTTTAGAAGCATCAGCACTCAACATCATTATTCATGAAGTAAGCTGAAACATTGATCTAAGATAAATAATGATTATAGGAGATCATTTTTCTTTGCATGGTTGATCCCTCTTGGAAATCTACAACATGAAACCCATCTATGCATGGGAAAAAGCATCCAAAAATGGGAATTAAATGAATGAAAAGAAGAATATCTTTTTTTAAAACAGGATTCTCGAGAACATCTGGAGCTGATCGATGGAATAATTCATAAGATTTTGGATCTCAAATGGCACAAGGGCTGTAGATTTAGGTAATGACACAGTTGTAAAGGGTCCCTGTATGAAGCCTATATGTTGCTATCAATAGACATCACTTCCAGTAATAGCTGCGTTCTTAATGGCTTGTAGAATCTTGGAGGTTGTTTTGATCTCTCGTTTTCTGGTTTCATCTTGTAGAAATAGTCAAATACAATATTTTGAGGACTTATTTTGACATGTCTTGACTTAACATCCACTAGTTGCCCTTCAGTCAACCGCTTGTTTGTCCCCTAGTCAACTCCAAAAAGTCATGTAATTGATAGTAAGCAATATGGTCTTCAATATCGCTTCTTTGACGCACATTTATTTGATGGTTTTATGTTTTCAGATTCTTCCAGCTGCTTCTGTTATACATTGTTTATTTGATATTTATTGGTGTCGCACTGGCTCTAAAGCCTCAGGTTGGTATAATTCAAAGTATTCATGGTTTGAGCGTCTTGGCTGTAATATCTAAGAGTAATCTTTGAGTATATTTTTTATATTGATACGTGATATGCATTTTTTCACAGCATCCAAACTGCAAAGATACTGTGAATGCAACTCATGTCAACCTTTCTTCAAGCATCATTGCAACTAATGGAACATCCACTGGGGAGCAATGTGACCCTTGCTACCTAATTAAGGATTTTCTCTATGAATCAACAAATCAAAGGGTAAAAAAAAAAGATTGTTCTTTTTTCTCCCTATTCTCAAACCAACCCTTACTAATTCAAACTGGTTAAAGCTGTGCTCTGTGGTCATACATGGACTGAATAGTGGCTGCCAGAGAGGGTTTCAGTTCAACCCTGTTGAGCTGCACCATTGCTTACTCATCATGGTGATTATTGGTAGCAATTAACAAGTACTAGTTCATTAGGAACTTTAACCAACAATAAGGGTGTTGAAGTTGATGGTGAAAATGATGATGTTGTTGATGGTGATATTGATGATGATGATGATGATGATGATGATGATGATGATGTTGTTGATATTGATGATGATGTTTATGATTGTGCTGATACATGAGGATGAGGATGGTATTGATAAAGGGTGTTGAAGTTGATGAAGGTGATGATGATGATGGTGATGATGATGTTGATTGATGATGATGGTGATGATGTTGATTGAGGATGATGGTGATGATGTTGATCATGATGATGATGATGGTGATGATGATGGTGATGATGTTGATCAAGATGATGATGGTGGTGATGATGATGTTGATGATGATGGTCATGATGATGATGGTCATGATGATGATGATAATGACGATGCTCATGATGTTAGTGATAGCATTTATGTTATTGACAATGATGATGGTGTTGATTGTGATTGTTAGTGATGATGTTGATGCAATATTGTTTCATGCTGATGTCAGTTATGTGTATGGATATTGTTGGTATTTTATGATCGTTAGATAAAATTACAAAAAAATGTCTCTGTGATTATAGGTGCGTTTAGCATTTGAAATCCTGTCAACTGTTTGGGCAGTATCATTTCTTGTGCTCCTTGTGTTTGAAATGGTGATGCAAGGATTCAAATCAGTTGTATTTGGCCTGGTAAATACATTATTTGATATTACTTTATATAGTACTTATAGGAGCTAATATTTTATGGTTAGCATAGAATAGATTACTGTTGGCAGAGAAGCCACCATATTTTGCTTTCCAACAGTGGTATTCTTTTTTTTAATGAATGTGTATTACATGTAATGCCATGTGAACTTACAGTGATACGAAAGATGACACAGCTATTTCTTGTAAGCTCTTTTCAAACATGTCAGAAGAGATAACTAGCTAAAAACTAGTGTGAACTGCGTCGATGTTTCTAATGAAACAGTAATGATAAAAGGGTAAATTTTGCACCATGAAAAGATGAAAAAACTTACTGACGTTTCGGACGCTAGTCCTTCGTCGGAGTAAGAGAGTATCTTATAATGTAAAAAAAATTTCAAAAGGTTTTTGATATGACATTTGTAATCCAGCAAACGTTATTTAAATAAAGGAAGTCCGTGATTATGTCCTGCAAATGGCGTATTATATACGGCAAAACAAAGGTGCGTGCAAAACATATCGGCCTATTGAATTATTATCATTACACTTTCTACGAAAATTTTTATGAAGGTTATTGTCCTGGATTTTATTTTCTTCTAACTCTTTTATTTTCTTGATCTTCCTGTGGTTGTACTGATCTATCTTTGTCATTTGCTTTATTAGGTCAATAACCCGATCCGAGGCCTGTTTGCCTTGTCCTGTGCTATTGTCCCGTGTTGTCTGATATCACGCTTCATGTGCCTTGTTGCCTTGGAAGATCACTTTACAGTCATTTCTCTGGTTTTGGCATGGCCTTATGCCTTGATGTTTTGCAAGTATGTGTCTACAGTGGAGTAGGGAGGGAGGGGAGGGGAGGTAGGGAGCATATACGCCTTCCCCACCCCCTAAAATTAAGGTTTTCAATGTACGTATGATTTTTACAAGAAAAGTTAAAAAGTCAATGAAAATGTTGGAGAAATTTTATATTTTTCACGGCATGCTGGGACAAGATAACAGAAAATTCCTTCGTGATAATTCGTTCTTTTCACGGCTTATATTGATTGGGCTCCTCTAGATTTTGGCGGGAATTTTCACGCCAAATCGCGCGTGCTCGACCCAACTGTCACACTATTGCCACGTGACTGCATATGTAATAGAAAAGAGCGGGTTTTTTCATATGAATGGGGAACGTTAATTATGACACTGACTGATCAATGACATCCATGGGCAAAAACTAAGTAAACTATTGCTGGCTTTCAATCATTCCCAAGAGAATGAAATTTCCAAGAGAATGAAATAACAAAAGACACGGCTGCCATGTTGGATGACATGACAAAAGACACTAATGAAGAATCTTTTGTTAAGTTCATCCAACATGGCGGCTGTGAAAACCATCAATATTGTTACGTTTTGTGTGTTTTTCAGGGGGTTCTCTCTCACTGGACCCTATGTGGTGATGATTTACCAGATGCTCAAAAGAGATTTCATCATTTTCTTTATCATTTATATGATTTTTGTCATAGGATTTTCACAGGGTAAGTAAAAGTGTTCAGTTCTGGCAAATGCCAATTTTAATTCGATTAGAAGGTGAGCCGCGCCCTGACTTTGATTAGCCCAGAAGTTGTCTCAGGGGTCCATCTATGAGTGAGCTGTGCCCTGACTTAAAAAACAGTGTGTATAAATTATAAAACTATCTTGTAATCACAATCCACATTTCTTTCCAGCCATGTTCTTGGTCATGCTTGGGTATTCAGACTCAACTGTGAAGGAGAACTTGTTTTCTCGTTGGTTCTCATCAGGACTTGGTTTAATCGTCATGTCGCTTGGAGAATTTGGGGTAAGTTTAATAAGGAACGTCTCTCAGGGGCGTATCTAGGTAGGAAGGGGGGTATGCTTTGTACCTACGTGTGCCTCGCCCTTTCCCAGGAAAGGAACCAAAATCAGTATGGGAGAATAGAAGTGGCATCTCATTTTAAAATTGGATATCCTCTATGTCCCTTACTCTAATACTAGATTCAGTCCTTTAATCGTTGCTGGGTAGAAAATGGTTGAATGTTTCTTATTATTTATCAGGATCTTCACAGCCAGCTAATGGAAACCAATTCACCCTTCAAGATCATCGGTCTGGTAAGTATGGTTAAGTAATAAACTACGTCTGTATAACCGGCTATGGAGGACCGAGTAACTGTTGTTTTTCCATTTACTTGTAGATCATGTTTTTTACTTTCATGGTATTTGGAGCTTTATTGATCGTTAACATGCTTATCGCGATGATGGGTAACACTTACTTGGCGGTAGCAGAGACCGAGAAGGAATGGACACGACAGGTGTGTGTTCAGAAATTGTGTCTTTGGAAAAACTGTATTTTCTAATTAACAGTATTCCAACTCCATTACCACTAATTGACATCATCGTCTTTGTCCTCATCATCATTCGCTATCTTCATCGTTTTCATCATCTTCATCATCATCATGATTATCTAACTTCATCGTTTTCATCATCTTCATCATCATCATCATTATCTATCTTAATCGTTTTCATCATCATCATCATTATCTATCTTCATCGTTTTCATGATCATCGTCGTCGTCGACCTCATCATTATTCACGTTCATCATTGTTTTATTGCATCATCATCATCATGATGCTCAACTTCATCATCATCTTTATCTTCACCAGTAGCAACGTTTTGTTTTTGATTTCAAAGCTTCCAAACTCAGATTCTATAGTGTTTCTACATGTTTGGTTTCACTGCAGATAAATCTTTCACATACTGTTGTGTTCTTTTTTCAGTGGGCCAAAATTGTACTAAATATTGAACGCATGCTTACACCAAAGCAGAAGACGAAATTAAAAATGAAATACTGCGAGTCACTAGACAGCAAAGGCGAGCTGTACTTCATAATGAAAGTAAGACACCCACAAAATCGTAAATAGGTTAGTCTTCTCACTTGATCTCTTTACTTTGACCATAATGTTGCTCCAATTAACTCCACGTGTCATTCCCTTGAGTATAATTCCTTTCATTTTCAGATCAACTGGGCCCAGTTGTACGAAGGGTGGATAGATCTATCCGATGGAAAAATCCTTATCCAATGGATAAGTCGATGCGGTTATCCAATAAATTTATTCACTGGATAAGGTTTATCCGTTGGATAGCGCTATTCATCCTTCGTACAACCGGGCCCAGTTAATCTGAAAACAAAGGAATTATACTCAAGGGAATGACCACATGGAATGGAATGAAGCAACAGTTTCACTTCTAAAAGGATTTGAAGTGGAAAAGCATTACGCCCAAAGGATAAGAGTCTATATCAAGGCAACAATTATTTAATAATTCGTAATATTTGTAGTAAATTCTTTTATATTTATTCGTCTTATTATTTACTTATTTAATATAAGATATTGCACAATTTTGGCTATCAAAGTACGGTTCATAAAACACTTAGTCAAACGTCGAACTTCACATAAGCCGAACCTAATGACATCAAAAAAGACCGCCTTGTTTGAATTAGGTTCGGCTCATGTGAAGTTCGACGTTTGACCTGAGCCTTAGACATCTGGTCAAACACATAGCATGCATTCAATCGAGGCTACAAGGTGCAGGCGCCTCGGTTGAATGCTTTGTGTTTGGCCAGTGAATCGGCCAATAAATGGAAAATGGTAAATTTAAATTGTATAAAGCATGAATGGTTAAAATTGTTATAAATAAGATTCGATAATATTTATCATTGAAATATGTAAAACCACACATTTTATAATAATATTAAATTGTAAAAAAAATAACTAAATTATTGGCACCAATAAATTCTAAATTACCTAACCCTTGGATTTTACCAAATGATTCTGATTCGTCCATGTTGGGCTATTTGTGGCTCGTCACGCTCGTTCCAAAGGAAACATCCCCTCCCCCCCCCCCCCCAAATCAAAAAACAAACAAAAAACAAGCAAAAAAAACAGCGAAGCAATAATCGGAAGCCCCAGCAGCTTCGCAGCTAAAATGAACTCGATAGGACCATTTTTTGAACTGTCGGAGTTGGCGCATCAGTGTTTGGTTCTCCACACAATGAAGTTCAACACAGGTAGCCCAAACAAGAGGGGAGCAGTATGGAAACAAGCTAGACTTCTGAGAGTCTATGAAGTATTTGAGCTCATTTCTTACACACGCAGTACTTTTTAAAGTACGGATATTTTTTCGCGATACAGTTGGGCTGATTTCCGTAGAGATTGATCCGACTAATATTTGGATTAACAGCAATACTCTTATCGTCAGCCATCGTTACGGTCGCTTCGAACAGCGCGCCCATCGGTGACGTTTCTATAGTAACGAGAAAATGTTGGTCGTCACGTGTTCGTGTCCCGTACCTGACTTCTCGATCACTATCTTGGTTAGTAGAAGAAAACCTTTGTACTTTCTCGTTTGGTTCATACTGCATAGCATTGTGTACAGCGGTTAGCTTTATCATGTGACAAGACATGCGTAGTGTATCAGTACTGTTGAGATGTTTGTTTATGTGCTGCACGATGGCAACAGCAGCTTGTTGGACGTCCTGGTTGTTTACGTCTATTGGTTTGAACTTTAGACAAGGACACCAGTGTTCATCTATGCCTGAAAAGGAATGTCAGTGCTTGTCAATAATGATGAACAATGTGAGCAAAACCTATTCAGTACTGAGTCAACCGCAGTAACAGTCTGAGATTCTCATGCAATTCATAAGGTCTAATTATCTCCTTTTGACTCTCAAATGGCTTCCGCATTCAAGAGTTGTGATTGGATGAAATTCGTTATTGTGCTTTTTAATTGGTTTAGAATGGAAGAAAGACATTTGAGAGCCACGTACTATGCGGCTTGATGATGATGATTATGAGACTTTATTAAAAGAGGTAAATTACACGGTGGCCCTCTATAAAATTCCGTCCCCCTCATAAAAGGTGCAACTGTGACCGACAGACTTACCTGCGTCTTCGCAAGTACGGTCACGTGACATGTTAGTAAAGAGACTTCGATAAGTCTTCGCTTTATCGGGCATTTCGGGATAGGTCAGGATGTGTCGAAAAGTAGTATGCAGATCAAACGGAGAACTAATGATATTCTCATTATGAGCTAATGCAGCAGCCAGTTCAGGGTAGCGAGATTCCAACCAATCAGGAACCGAGATAGATAACCATGGCAACCGTTCCTCCAGTTTCCCCTGCATCGTACTTCTAACGTCGTCATTTCGCGAGCCGTGGTCACCAAGTATAACAAGCAACGTGTTATCAAGAAATCCTCGAGATTTCATTTTATCAAGCAAATGCAATACGTCATAGTCCCCATAACTGAGGTGATTTGGATGAGCATGAGTTAAGTAGGATATAAACCCCATGGCAAACTTTGGGGTTTCTTTGTACGCTTCAAAAAAGCTCAGAAGATATTCCATCGTGTAGTTGACTAAAGACATATCTCGGGAACAAATCCCAGGTTCGTCTCTTAGCCCTTCACTTTCAATGGCCAACCAGAAAGGACGCATGAAGTGATGGTATGGAGGCGTGAGAAATCCTTCAAGGCGAAGATTAAATGTGCTCATTGTCGGATCGTCTTCACCATACAATGTCACATACCCATGTTTCTCGTACAGCTTACTAATCCAAGGCCACCTGTCTATGGGTTCACTTCCTTCAAACCCGCGGCGACCTTCGGGTAGATCATACTCATGGTTCCTTGTGAGGAGGGCTGTCAGCGCAGGCGTAGTAGCGTCGCCTACAATAGAGTATCCCTTCATAAAATAAGAGCGCATTTGAGTTCGTAACCAGTTCGTCGTGTGCGGCATCTTTCGTAAGAAGTTAGCATTCGATGTCGAATCAAATCCTAGAATCAATACATTAAGTGGAAGACGTTTCTTAGAGAATGAACTACTTCGTCGTATCTCTTCTGATTTCTTTATTGTATCTTGTTGTGGTACGACTCGCGCATAGTAATGCGTTTCGCTATCTTTTCCTTCTATCTGATAGCGTATCCTAAAGAAGTCAGAATTTAACATCTTCCTACTTTTGTATACCTCATTAGTCGATACATTTATTGGAGAAACTTCACTCTTCGTGCCGAAATCATTGTCACTATCTTTGGTCCTGTGTATTGTTTCTAGCGAAAAGTGGTTCAATCGAGTCCCACTGAGACTGGAATTGTTTTTTAAGACGAGTCTGTTGTCCATGACGTCATACAAGGAACGCGGGTAGCTTGACTTACAATTAGGATCGAACCCGACGTCCTTCAAGAGATGATGGATTGAAGAATCCCATGGGTCAAGCTTTGGTAGATTACAGGTGTTGACCCTTGGTAGGGGCGAAGGCGTGTACATGGAAGTACCCTTTGGATTCGTTTCTGTTATGTTTTTCGATTTCTGGTGGGTATTTGGCTGTATTTTCAAAGTGAAGAATGACGACTGGTCTGTGGTTGCTGCCTCTGATGTTGTTGTTGTTGTTGTTGTTGTTGTTGTTGTTGTTGTTTGTGCTATAGTTGCTAAGGTCGTTGATAGAGATTTTAAAGCAGTTTCTGTTGAAATATCAGACATTTTGCTTTCTTTTGCTTTCACAGTTGCCTTCATAAATGATTTACTCACAGGCAAATTATTCTCTCCACGTTTGTCATGCACATCGTTTACCGTAGAAGATATTTCATTCAGCGAATGACCTCGATTACTGTCAAATACCTCGCTGGCCGAGTTCTTTTCATTTGAGTCACGCTCATCTTTTGGTGTAGGAAATATTTCACCCAAAAAACTACGACTGTCACGCAACTCAGTCACTGCGTCCTGATTGCGTTCCGCGTGTCCCATTCGTTTAACCCATTCTAAAGTGTCATCTATTTCGTTGTTTAGTAACTCTTCTTCCTCTTGTTCTGCATTTACATTTGATACCTTGGTTCTCAAAGCAGTGGATACAACTATCTGCGAGTTAGTTTGCGTAGTTCTCTCACCATTGACCGTGTGTTTTGGCGTGACACTTGGAAGAAGAGTTTCTAGAGTTACGTGCCTATGACTCTGCCATGAGATCTTTAATTTGCCATTCGAGAAAAGTCTGCATCGAAAAAAAAAAATCGTAAGAAAATTGTTATCAAGGCGGGGGTAAACTTTCTTTTCACGGTTTTCAAAATCGTTAGAAATCCCACAAACTCGAAAAGACAATTTCGGAAATTGCACCCCCCCCCCCCCCCCCCCCCCCAGCCTGCGTTCAGTCGGTATAATGTCTCTCTCGAGAAGTCATACCGGCTGAACGCAGACTACTCCCCCACGAATAATCTGGGGCACACAAGTAAAAAGAGTTGGAAGAGGCGAACGCATTCAAAGGATCCGCAGCAAATCATTTTGGTTAAAAACCTCGCTGTCATTGGCCAATCAGAATTGTAAACTTACTGTATACAAACACAACTAGTCCGTGGAAATTATTGACTCTAAGTCGTTACAAGATTATGCCATGTGTACAAATATATAGAAAGAGAAACCAGACAAAAAAACTATTTCTTAGGAAATTATCTGACATTCAAGGTACAATACCCAACAAAAAAACAAACTCCGCTATCGCACGGCCTTAATTTAAGTAAAACAGCTATGCTAGAGTGCATTCAGTCAAACTGTTGAATAGTTGACGTCACCTAAATTAGATAAGTAGCTGACCTCGCATAAATTTGAAACTACAAGTAAACAGCTATTGAGATCAGGGGGAGAAACGATGATACAAATGAATGTCTATTCACTCATTCTCTGGTAAAACAACCCCCCGGATTAGCATGACCGTTATTTGGTACGCTTTCACTATTTTAGTTGACGTCAACTAAATAGCTATCTAATATAAGTTAGATAGTTAGCTAGAAGAATTCTGATTGGCAGATAGAGTGCATTCAGTCAAACTGTTGAATACTAGATAAATGTAAGTTAAATACATTTATCTAAGTATTCAACAGTTTGACTGAATGCACTCTATCTGTCAATCAGAATTCTTCTGTGTTTTGTATATATTCTAAAGTATATATCAGTAAACTATTACACAAATTCAGCTGTCGCACGACCTTAAATTAAGAAAACCCCTAGGTCATCAACCAATTAGAATTTAGTTTAAAGTTAGACACCCGCTTTTTCGTAGAAAATTAATTTGAGACAAGAGAATATGAGTTACACTGAGGACTATGAAAAATCCCAAGATAAGCATGACATGCAAACTAAATAAATTGGGGGAAAAAGGGATTATAAATTGTTTAGTGTGGACCTCATCATATCTTGGTATCTTGGTAACTACGATAAGAGTGTTATAGGGATGGTAAATAGCAATGAAAGACTTGAGTTTCCCCTTTGGTGGTCGGAGGTTAAAGTATTTTTTCACATGTTTGGGTCTCCCGGTAAAACCGGCTGAAACACAACTCCTACTTGTCGGCAACAACCATTCAAACAATGTGAGCACGTTCTACATTCTTGAATGACAAGTTTTGTGCTCGAAGTGAAATTAATTTCTCCCCCAGAATAATTAACTTTCTGAACAAACACGGTCCTTGTGTAAGAGACATATTCCTGATAAACAGCTGATATTCTAGACTCATTTTGATCACAAAACATGAAAGAATCGTATGGCTGAAATATCCCAACAAAGTTTTGAATATGGATTTTAATGATACGAAAACATCCCTGGAAAAACATATAAGACTGATGAGTACATACCCGGTGTTCCATAAAGTGTGTTGTCGTTTTTCTAGTTGATAAAGTCCTATAAACACTACAAAAACGACGATGATGGCTACCACAAACTTTACACGGCGCACGGCCACCATATCGATCGATCCTGCCAAATTTTTACCCGTCAAATTATTCCGCTACAGAACTCGGTACAGGAAACGGTCGTCATGTGGTTGTCACTTATACTCTTTTCCCTTCTCATGTTACAGCACAATTTCAATAAAAATACCGTGCCGGCTAAATTATGAATCAACATGACATCTCTACTAAAAGCAGCTAGAGTCTACGAGATTAAAGAGATCTTCACAAAATACGGGTGGCTTATAACCTTAAATCCCACCGGTCGCTAGTTGGCTACACTGGTTTTTTTTTTACAGTTTTGAATACGGCCTGTCAAATCTTTACACTTATCCTGCAATGTTTCCGTTCAAATGGCCTGCTCAACAATCTAAAATTGTCTAAAATTACATTATGGCACAGAGAGAAAGCCTGTAGAGAAAGCCTGTGTACATAAAACATGGCAGTAACGCTCCACTCGAAGGTGTTAGTCTTGTTTGCTTTTGGTGTCACTTGAATAAAGTCAAAACAAAGGGTATTGCTCTCCCAGGCTGGGGTCACCTTCTTGTCAATACAGGCCGTATGTGGGATACAAATGGAATCTAGGCCTATTGCATGTAAGATAATTATCAGGGTCAGGGTGTGCATCTCCCCTTACTGGTAAATGCATTTCTTATATCTCAAAAGATTATTGCTGTTACTTTCGTCGTCACTGAAGAATTTATAAATTTTATACATTTCTTTCGACAGTAAGCCTATGTCACACAAGTGATTTACAATAGGAAACTGCATTAAGAAATACACAAAGTAAAATCAAAAACAATATGTAATAAAATAAAATAAAATGAAGAATATATATACATAAAATAGAGATAAAAAGTATATGTAAAAATATCTATCTATCTATATATATTTGATATATTTAGCAATTATTCGCCGAAGGCGAAGTGAATATCGGGGAATATTTACCGAGACGCGAGTCTTCGAGCGGCGAGGTGAATATTCTCCATACTCACTGAGCCTGAGGCGAATAATTGTTTTAGCATATACCAACTTGTGTAACTTATTTTCATATGCAATAATTCAATAAAGACAAACAAACAGAAACTTGCAGTTTGCGTGACAAATTCACGCAAAACTTTTAGCAAAACATTTAGGCCATACTTCCCGTTGCCTTTTTAGTATTGATAGGAATGGCATTTACTTTCATTTTTTCAATTTCCTCATCGGAAATTGTAGCTGCCATTTTTGATGCCATTTTGTTGCCGACCCAATATTCCGAGATTCAGAGGTGAATATCGTAGAATATTCACCTCTAATTCACCTCAATATTTACCGAAATGGCACACGGGAAATGACATAATTATATTATAATTTATTCATTTGCGCCATCCATGCAGTCAGTTTAGAATGCCAAACGCGTATTAAAAACAGTGGATGATGCCACGGGTCGACCGTCACAGCATGCATCTACATAACGTACTTCCCGTGTGCCATTTCGGTCTCTGCTTTTATGTTTTATGTTTTTTAACCCGACAACGATTCTTCAATTC
Source organism: Actinia tenebrosa (assembly GCF_029948245.1). Classification (NCBI taxonomy): domain Eukaryota; kingdom Metazoa; phylum Cnidaria; class Anthozoa; order Actiniaria; family Actiniidae; genus Actinia; species Actinia tenebrosa. The sequence continues at coordinate 9,637,695 of NW_028292572.1, read as the reverse complement.
AGTGTATACAGCGTTGTAATTTTTTTCGCTGAGATAAGTCCCGCAACTTTAGTTCTTTAAGAGCGTCAGAAGAAGAAGACCAAGGTGCTTTCTTGAGTATTAATTTAGCTGCTTTATTATGAAGCATATGGAGAGATTTCATGCTGCTGTTAATGTTGTTCTTGTTATTGCTGTTTCTGTTTCTGTTGTTTTCAATGTGTAATCCTGTTGCTGTTATTGTTGCTATTGTTACTTGTTGTTGCTGCTCTCACATTATAGTTTGGATCAATTCCATTTTGTCTCATGTTATTAGATATGTTCAACGATTCGATTTTGACCCGTGTTATTCGATAATGGGTTCCATTCGATTTTGACCCGTTTTATTCGATATGTTGATCCATTCGATTTTGACCCGTTTTATTCGATATATTCATCTATTCGATTTTGACCCGTTTTATTCGATATATTCATCTATTCGATTTTGACCCGTTTTATTCGATATATTCATCTATTCGATTTTGACCCGTTTTATTCGATATGTTCATCTATTCGATTTTGACCCGTTTTATTCGATATATTCATCTATTCGATTTTGACCCGTTTTATTCGATATATTCATCTATTCGATTTTGACCCGTTTTATTCGATATGTTGATCTATTCGATTTTGACCCGTTTTATTCGATATTTTCATCTATTCGATTTTGACCCGTTTTATTCGATATATTCATCTATTCGATTTTGACCCGTTTTATTCGATATGTTGATCCATTCGATTTTGACCCGTTTTATTCGATATGTTGATCCATTCGATTTTGACCCGTTTTATTCGATATGTTGATCTATTCGATTTTGACCCGTTTTATTCGATATATTCATCTATTCGATTTTGACCCGTTTTATTCGATATATTCATCTATTCGATTTTGACCCGTTTTATTCGATATGTTGATCTATTCGATTTTGACCCGTTTTATTCGATATATTCATCTATTCGATTTTGACCCGTTTTATTCGATATGTTGATCCATTCGATTTTGACCCGTTTTAATCGATATATTCATCTATTCGATTTTGACCCGTTTTATTCGATATGTTGATCCATTCGATTTTGACCCGTTTTATTCTATATATTCATCTATTTGATTTTGACCCGTTTTATTCGATATGTTGATCTATTCGATTTTGATCCGTTTTATTCGATATGTTGATCTATTCGATTTTGACCCGTTTTATTCGATATGTTCATCTATTCGATTTTGACCCGTTTTATTCGATATGTTGATCCATTCGATTTTGATCCGTTTTATTCGATATGTTAATCTATTCGATTTTGACCCGTTTTATTCGATATGTTGATCCATTCGATTTTGACCCGTTTTATTCGATATGTTGATCCATTCGATTTTGACCCGTTTTATTCGATATATTCATCTATTCGATTTTGACCCGTTTTATTCGATATATTCATCTATTCGATTTTGACCCGTTTTATTCGATATGTTGATCCATTCGATTTTGACCCGTTTTATTCGATATGTTGATCTATTCGATTTTGACCCGTTTTATTCGATATGTTCATTTATTCGATTTTGACCCTCGTCCGATCAAAAGCATGATTGAGTAGGTGTCATGTTTAGGTTATCCACGTAAAAACCAACCCCCTCTGCCGGGCTTGACTCGATGTCTGCGAGGCGATGGTCATGTTTTTTCCACTGAGCTAAGCTAAGAATCTAAGGAATCAGCATAACAATAGGCCGTGAAAACAATGCACCAGATAGACTGGACTTTTTGACATTATTATTTTAACCGATTCCGTGCGTGGCAGAGATGCAAGGGATTAGCTGATATGGTCTGGGGCCGGCTGGTCTCTCCCCTGATGCTTCGGCTAGAACCTTTTCTTGCGTAATTCGTGCACCCAATGGCAGAAGGATTTAATTGCCGTCAAGTCCGAAGTCCATACGCCGCCTCAGCTCTGCGGATGTCTTGGGGGTATGGCACCTTGGAATCGATTGTTTTTAAATTTTCTTTTGTGGACTCAAGTCCAAATACCACCTTTTGAAAGATTTTTATTTTCTTTTTTCACCCGCATTAAATTTTACAAAACACATTTATTTCTAGCAGTTTATCTAATCTTCGCATGACTTTTCTTTTTTTCTTTTTGCTGTGTAAAACCATTTAAGTAAAGTAAAGAGAGATTTTAAAACCTACACGCTAATCCAACAGCAGTACGTATCAGGGCCGTAACCGGAACTTTTACAGGGAGGGTGCACATCGAATAAAATCGGACCATTGATCGTTTTTTTTTATTACCAACTCAGTGACGTAACTAGGGATCTTACAGGGAGGTGCACAGGCAATAATTTGCAGAACCAAAAAGAAAAAACAAAAGAAACAAAAAAAAAAGAAGATGGATGAGCGGACCTTAAGCTTTTATGGGGGAGGGGGGGGGGGTGCAGGTGCAGGTGCACGTAACCGTGACCGTATTTAAGGGTATCCTTGACCATATTTAAGAGTATCCTTTTTTTTAAATGACCATATTTAAGGGTATCCTTGACCATATTTAAGAGTTTCCTTTTTTCAAATGACCATATTTAAGAGTATCCTTTTTTCAAATGACCATATTTAAGAGTATCCTATTTTCAAATGACCATAATAAAAAAGACTATCCTTTTTCAAGAACAAGCACCAAACAAACTGAATTTACTCTTTTTGTGGTTACACCCCTATTTCTAAAAATGCTGATATATTTTTCAGCTTTTATTATCGAATTAGCTTCAGACATAAATGTATTTACTCTCGTTATGACTGTGACAATAGTGTTGTTCTTCTAAGTCACGTGGTAAGTGACATGCCATATCACGTGGTCACATAACTGGCAACACAAGTTTCACCCAATGCAACAAGGTTTGTTACCATAGCATACAAGATAATACTCTTGACTTTTAAGGCAATGAACGGCCTGGATCCACAGTACTTACAGTCTCTTCTGACACCGTACACTCCCAAAAGGCATCTACGATCGTCAGCAAAGAACAACCAAGTTTCGTTACCATAGCATGTCTCGTTAAGGCGTTATAGCCAAGGGCCCACCAGATGCGTGTGCATGGGGCCACGAGATGCGGGTCCATTAGAGGTGGGTACAATGGGGCCACCAGAGGTATGTGGAAGCGAATATCGTAATAAATAAGGCCCCGTCCACACTATGCCGGATTAATTTGATTCCGAGATGACAGATAACACAAGTCTCAACCATCGTACCAAGTTACGTTACCATAGCATTCCTTGAAATGAGTATTCGCAAAAATTGGCGAAAATGTTTGGTTCGTAAGTCACGTGATATGTGACTTCACGCCATGTCACGTGGTCAGATGATTGACAACACAAGTTTCACCAATGCTACCAAGTTTCGTTACCATAGCTTGCTTCGTTCCCGAGTTATGGTCAAGGGGCCACCAGATGCGTATGGGGCCAGGAGATGCGGGCCACCAGATGTAGGCGGCACGTCCTAATCTTACTTGCGTGTTATTCGCTATACTCAACCATTCGATTTTGACCCGTGTTATTCGCTATACTCAACCATTCGATTTTGACCCGTGTTATCGACTCAACTAACTTTTGCCTCCACTAAATACCCCATTTTACAGTTCCGTTCGAGTGACCACGAATAATAGTTGCAAGTCGAGGCTGCAGTTTCCGCGCATAGCAAAACTATACTTTTTATCATGCGCGGAAACTCCAGCCTCGGCTTGGAACGGAACTGTAAAATGGAGTATTGAAACTAGGGGATCTAGGTAAATATTCCAAGTTAATAAAAACAGCTATATCTCACCATTGACATGAAACAAAACAAAAAACAAATAAGGAGATTTTCTCAGTGATTCAGCAACTCAATAAGGTCATTAAGTTTTTTTGTGTGCTTTTACAAACTGTTTTTTCTTACTTGCGGTAGGTTTGGGGTCGTCTTGTCGCTTTGGAGCTCGTAAAGGTGCAACTTCTGCTGCAGCAGTTTTTGGTCTTTCTTTTACTTTATCCCTGGACGAAATGAGCAGAGGATTGGGGCTGTAGCTCAAGCTAGAAGAAGCACGTGTACTAGGAGAGGAGAGCACTTCGCTTGATTTGCACCGTCTAATACCGTGAACTCCTGGCGCATACAATCTTGAATTTCTTGGAGGCGTTTGACACTTGGTTCTCAATGCTAATTGAATATTTTCCATTGGAGACTTGGAAGCATCAAAATGTCCAGTGTAGCTAGAGCGAACTTTTTGAAGATCATTTAATAGTTCTTTTTTTCGTGATTTGATTTGAAAATGCTCACGTTTTTCCTTTTGGTTCAAGGTGGTCGCCTGCTTGTAATGTCGCCATTCTTCAAGCGTGACATTTCCGCGCAACTGCTTCTTGTCCATGTCAGCAGATAGCAACGCGTGCTGGCGATTTATCTCTTTTTTGGTCGCTTCGTCTGAAAGCCTAGGCGAAGAGAACGACCGAGCCTTCGACATTTTCAAGTGATGACAATACCCTCTATCCTCGATGTACTCTCGTTAAGCAAAGCCACACGATGGTTTCTCTACAAATTCTCGCACCGAAGAGAATATATCTTTCATCAAAAACGATGTTCGATCAACGATCAACGATCCCAAAGTGAAAGTCGTTGTGTAACTACTTTGTATCAAGCCATCAAACCATTCTCTTCTCATTAGATTTTGTGAAAGACATTTAGGGATGATTAACAATTATATGCCCAAGCTCGTACAAGGACTTGTTTAACTTATTAGGGCTCTGTTGCTATGGTAATCGAAGACGTTCTACCAAATACATATGCTCAAGGCGAGTCTGACCTGACATGGATTTGAATCCTTTTTTGTTTGTTTTATTGAATCACAACTTTTCCGGCGTGTAAACATGTCATACAGGACTGCTAATGTTTAATAATCAAGATAAGTTGCTGGTTAAATTTTCTTGTAAATCAGAAATCAGGACGACTTGTATGCGAGCGAAACCGTCACAGACAATACTTCAATGTTTATCATAAACACTAGACATTTATAGATAATATTGCAAACTCGCACAATAGAATACTCGATTGTTTTTAATAAAGAAATTCAACTAATAATTGGTTTTGATGGATTAACAACTGCTCATTATTGATATTACCTTCAATCTGTTGTGTCAATGGGAACATTAATCTGGAATAATGGACTGCTGGAGTGGGCGGATTCTGGTAGCGACAAAAATTTGTTCAACTTTTTTCACCACGAAAATTTTCAGAATAAAACTCTTGCTAATTAATATTTTTATGTTTAAAACCACTTTTTGAGGGTTATAATGAGACCGTCCTAGGAAAACCAACTTTTGTTGCCGAAATCAGACTGGTAATCCTGTTATTGTACTACATTATTATTTCTTCGCTTTCACTCGGTTAACTAATGATCTGCTTTATTAGGGACAGACTATTACTTACAATTAAGATGGGGGCTGTGTAAATCCCCAAAATAGTATCAAACAACACTTTACCTACGAAATTAATATCGCGCAACCAGTAAAGACGTATTATAATGAGCAAACACATGCTTTGACCCCCCCCCAATTATCTAATGGTCCATCCTAAGAGGCCATCGGTAAAAATCGGTAAAGTGAGATATGAGGTGAAAAGATAGATATGCACAGGCAGCAGTGATAGCATATAGTAAATGTATGGGGACGAAAAAGTATGCTTCTGTGCACTTCGTGTATTTTCATGATTATTATTATGATGATGATTATTTAGCAAATCCAGGTCCCTTTTCTATGGTCTCAGTGTACTCTTATCGAACATGGAATGATATACGCATACGATACGAACTCAAGTGGAACCACAAAGTTATTGCAAAGTTATTGCACTGCAGCGGTCATTAGTTTCGGTCCTGTGAGAATCTGGGACCGGATCTGGATTCTGACAGACAACATCTAGGAGTTAGCATAAAAACAACGGTTTGAGTTTACTTATGTCACATGTTACAGGTATTTTTTACAAATTCGAGGTTTTTATGATGTAAGTTTTTTCCTTGGGCTTTGTTCTTCTCGACCAACCAGTAATGATTCAGGTTCTCCAGCAGCGAGACTCTTGTCCATAATTTTCTTCATCCTCGCTTCTTTGATCAAAGCTGTTTGTTCTTTCTTCTTCCTCTTTACTTCTCGCACCCATTGATAGACCCCGTGGTGTCCGTAACTCAGAAACTTTATCAGCTGAGGGCTTTTTTTACGGTGAGACTCGTATCCAGCCGAATTTTGATGACCGAGGTACGACACGCCTCTTTTACCTGAAAAAAGTTATTTTGGATTGAACATAGATCAGTACCAAGCAATTCTGACTTTCTTCACGTAATCAGGGTAAGGGGTGCTTGCAGCAAGAAATTTTGACTTTTTCGATGTAATCAGGGTTACTGGCATGGGATCCCTGTGTACTTAGATTTACATGACACAGGGCCCCCAAAAAGAGCCTGAAAAGCAAGATTTTCTTGCAAAGTGGTCTAGGTTTGTGGAGAATGTCACATACCTCTCTGATTAATACAAGTGGATAGAAGAGCCGGTTGTCTCCTTACCAGTCCCCTGGCATTAGGTGTGTATGCCCTGACCTGCACATCAGCGTGATAGCCTGCAGTAACTGACACCCAACCAATGTTTGACAAGACGATATCAGCGGCACTCTCCTTCCATCCAATACCCTGGACTGTGAAGTCACGGGGCTCTAGAGCTGGGAAGGACTGCATTATCTGGGGACCACCACAAGGTACCTAACAAAAAATCAAGACTTTTGTGAGAAAAATTGAAAGAATCATAATTTGATGAGGAGTCTGGTTAATTGGTCATGAGATAATTTTTAAAGTGCATATGACACGAAAACATTTTAATGTTAAAAATGTGTATTCTATTGGCATGAATAAGAATATCACAGTTAAATTTGTTTCAAAAACGTATTTCTCTAGAAATTCAAGAAAATTTAGCACAAGTTGTGACGTCATTTTGTTTACAAGTCTCCAGATTTAGTTGCAAATACACGAAATATGTTTGAATGTAGAATCTTAATTTCAGGTAGTACACTTTTCAGTTTCCCAACATTTGAAGAGTACTACGTAAGCTATCAAATAAAGCTGAATAGAATATGCCTTTTGTTGTTATTTTATATGGATTACAATTTATATTTAGTGCATTACTACCGAATGTAGAGTACGTGTCAACAAAATGATGTCACAAATTGGGCTTAATTTTCTCACATATCTCAAGAATTAAGCTTTTGAAACAAATTTTATTACGATATATTTATCATTATTAACAAACTATACATTTTAAACGAAATGTTTTCGTGTCATATACACTTTAAGATGGCCGCTTTAGTTAGTACACATGTTTCAATAGACATTTGATTCATTTTGTCTTGTAGCCTGAAGCATGAATTCAAACTAGCAACCTGATCTTATTTTGTGTCCCAACGTCTTGTTGCTTAGTGTGTCTCCAGCTTTTTATGTAAAAAAAAAAAAAAAAAAAAACCAGAAAAATGATGGTTTTTTTGGGGGGGGAGATTACTTTTTTTAAATAATACCATTAACAATTGATACTGAAGTTTCCTTAATATATTTAAAACCTAAAAAGGATCTCATTTCTTAGAGATTTGAAATGAGTGTGCCTGAAGTAAAAATGAAGAACAGAAAGTAAACTCCATGTGACATGGATCTGCACAGTTGCTATTTATCTAACGCTTCCCAGGGCTTCAAGAGTCGTCAACAGGATACCAATGAATAAGTAGAGATAGATTTTCTAGTTTCTTACCATCAGTAGTTTCTGTCCAGAATGTTTTTCATACATCTCTTCTACTCTTGATATGTTCAACACATGGATTGGAAGATTGGGAGAGGTGAATACTGTGAAGTATATTGACTTATTTGCCTGAAATTAGATGTCAAATATTACCACTCCATTCTAACAACTTGCATATTTTTATGATGCAGAGGATTTTTTTGTTAATACTTCATTTTCCTTTTGCAGTCCATATGTCCTTCTCTTGAGAATCTATGTTGGTAAAATGACAAAAACATGGCAGCCATCTTGGTGCAAATAACGATGGATGTTAATGAGAAACCTTTTGTGAAATGGCACCAACATGGACGTGATGACATACGTAACTTGCATTCAAAGAATTATTGATCTTACCTCAGTCAAAGTATCTTCTTCAGTTTCTTGGTGGAGCAACTTTCTGCTGATCTAAAATATTTTAATAGGTAGACAGGATGAATAAAAAAAGATGTCTAATAGTGTATAAACTAATGGCATGGTCAAAGGTAACTATACTTCTAGGGAAGCATAAGGTGGTGTAAAGGTGCACTCATTTTTTTAAATAATGCATAGGCCACAAAATCTGGGTGTTTGGCATGTGTGCACCAAAAATTACTGCAATACTTTTTGCTGCAGTTGTAACATTATTATAAGCTAAAGAATCAACTCTTTTTATATTTTATAATTATATAATTATATTGAGCCAGGGTAAACACTTTATAATGGGTGAGGGGAGCCCATGGCCATATATATGAAAATGGTTTCTAATTTTGGAATTTCTCAAGTTAATATGTATTCAATAAAAGTCAAGACACCTTCTGCAGTGCATTGGCCTTTGCACTTCATTGCATTGCCTAAATGTCAGTGTACTGAATTTTAGTAAATTTCAGTGACTTTTATTTTTTATTTTTTATTAACATGCCTATAGATTAGCAAACAAACATGACCTAAAAATTATTTTTTTAAGTTATTTTTAAAAATTCTTAAATTTTTTAAAAGTCTTCAATATAGAAATTAATGTATTTATCAACCACATCAATCACTGTAAAATACTAATGAAGACAAAAAAAAAAACAACAATAAACAAGATTGGGCTTCATGTGATTGGGTTTTCTCTTATGAGTAAAGTGTGAGAAAAATACTTAAGTACCTCAACAAAATCCACTCTTGCCAGTCCTCCAATCAAAAATGCTTGGCCAGGCTTGAGAACGAAAGTCCTTGGAACAATCCAAAGATTTGAGCCTAATAGTTTTAACTCTTCCATACTCAGATAGTTTGTTATCTGAAGAATGAGACAATAAAAGTACAGTTCATTTGTTAGGTCTCTCCCTGGTTTTTCTCCCTTTGCAACATTAATACCTAGAACCTGGATATGAATGAAATCAAAAAAGCTATAAATGTGTGGATACAGTTGCTGGACCAACCAGAGCTGCAGAAATAGAATTTCTTTTTCTTTTTTGGAGTGGGTAATTTAGTTTTCTGAATATTGCTGCAATAACAATTTTCCTCAAACTATCATAAATTAGGACGAAAGCCAAAGTTTATTTTCTCCACCTATCATGGGATCCCTGTGGTTTACCTGATTTTCATTTATAATCCCTGGTGTATCATAGAGCCATGCTTGATGGTCCTTCTTGACCTTACTATTAATAACTTCTGGTTTGAATGCCTCAAGTGCACTATCAGTTGAATCTTGTGTTTGAACAGCTAACAAAGCCTTTGACCTTGAACTTGTTAACTTCTTGTAAGCTGTTTCTTGAACATTAATGATGTCAGGATCAACTTCATATTCATCACTATCATCAAACTCTGGATTTTCCTGTATTAACAAAATAATCTCAGCTTAGGTTTTTGTAGGTCGCTATAGATAACATTGCTACCGTCGTTATCACCTAAGCGTCAACACTCGACACTAAAACATGTTCTCATTGGTTGCCGAAACATTAGAAGTCAGTCAACTGGAACGCTGAGGAGGCTATACTGGTAATATGGTAATATGTGTACAAACCTTATTGGTCCCATCATTCAAGCGATGCTTCAGTTTAGTGAGCTTCCAATGACCAAAGCCAAACCTAAGTAAACTCAAAGTTGTCCCTGGCATTCGCGATACAGTAGACCTCTGCAGCATATTCCCTCCTTTCTTATGCACATTAGTCAGATCCAATAACATATTAAACAGACTTGTCTTTCCTGAATTATTTGAGCCCAGAAGATAGATATCCCCCTTGCCGTCCCAGTGTTTTAGAACTTTATTTATCAACTGAGGGATTCCAAACCCTGTTTTTGCACTAATAAGAGAAACACCTTTGATATTAGCATCTTGAAATCCATTTTCTTGGCATTCCCGTAAGACAGTTGTAGTAAGCTTTTCAAGCTGGGGTCTTGGTTTTCCATCTAAAGGTAGCATGTCTAGCTTGTTACCTACTATAATAATTCTTTTAGTTGGTCCTACAATGTCTAATAGCCCAGGTACCAAACTTCCGGGTAAATCAAGAATATCAACAACATATAAAATAAGAGCCTTACGGTGTGCAATGTGGCCAAGATAGTCTGTTATTTCTCCTGGAGATACAACAGTGGGAGAACCCTTATTGTAGTTTTGAATATTAAAACATCGTTCACATATGACAGGCTTCACAACGTCCATCTCTTTCTCTTCCTTGTTTAGAGCTGGATTTTTAGAAGCAATGATGTATCCTGGATTTTTAGCGTCGTTGCTTTGAAATACAGCACCACAACCTGTACACTTTGGTGGAAGATGATCAAAAATCTCTGGGTAAACTTGACTGATTCCAAGACCTAACTCTCCACTTGAAATGACTGGGTCTGTCTCACTTTTTTTATCCAGGCTGTTATCAAGTAATCTATCTTGACCTTCTGATATACTGATATTGGATATTTGAGGCTCAATTACTGTGTTTCCCTTGTCTTGACAGAAGAAAAAACTAGTCGTGTTGAACAGTCTATACTCTTGTCTTGTCGTTACAAGTGCATTTCTTCCACCCCACGTGCGAACGATTCGACCTACCAGTCGCACACCAACACGAGCAGACAGCATCATCATCATATAAGGACCTTTGATAGCCGAAATATTTTAATACTAAGGCTTGAAATTACTATGGATAAGTCTTACGTTTTTATCCGTTTTATCGTCTTTGAAGCACTCATTGTCCACCATGACACCTAGTAATGGTAGTTGCCGCTGATTCGGTGACCCGCACTTAGAAACCACGTGACTTATGTATATCCATCCAAGGGCGCCAGTACAGACACTCGATTGGGTTTTAAATATGTGTGATTGTTTCAGTTATTCGTAGATTTCTACTAGTAATTGAATTTATATATGTTTGTTTCTAAATGGATACTAAATAAAATACCATGTCCACCAAAAATTGAATTCTAATATTTGCTATTGCAAAATTCTCACGGTGTGGGAAGTGGGAGCATGCTTAATTTTTATACATAAGAGCGACATTACATACCATAGGGGAATTATATATAAAAACAAAGGCGCGCGTGACAAAAAAAGTTGTAGTGCATTTTTTATTGATTTACGTTGTGCAACGAGACCGTCGTCACATTTTAAAGATGTTTTTATCGTTCAATTTTATTATAAAATGTTTAAATAAGAAGCTACTTATTACTTTCGTATTACGGTCATTAGAGTGTACGCACTAAAACCGTGAACATTAAATAGTACTAATTAGTACTATTTCATACAGAATCCTTTGTTTTCTATTGTTTAATTATCACTATTTAGTGCCAAAAATTAGTATTTGTTTCACGGATTTAGTTTGAGCACTCTATCAGGCGCATTGTTCAGGAGCGCAAGTGAGACACGTGCGAGAGTATTGTTTTTAAATTGTCCAAATGTGGCTGCATTGTTTTCGCATTAATTTGTATATGCTCGTTTTATTCTTTGAAAAATCTTTTTTTTTTCCACGATACACCATCCAAAATTGTGATCTTCTCATATATTGTTTATGAGGTACCAACTATTTTATTCGGTCACGCATACATCAATTGGGTTGGAAAAACGAGTTTAGTAAGCTGTCTAATAATCTTGATTAAATAATAATGACTTGCATCGCTTTGCTTGTAGTTTTTCACATTATGTCATCAGAAAACTAAAATCTAAACTATTCATCACACAAAACCGTTCGTTGAATATTTCGTTTATATCATTAAGAAAAGTCTTCACGAAATATTTTGTGTATCTCCGATGCTTAGTTTTTCAATCGTGAGTCAATGTTTGTCACGCAAAAGTGCGTCACGCATTTTTCAAAGCAGGAATTGATTCGATTCACAATATTGAACATGATTTTGATCCTTGGTGATTTGGCCGGATTTTTTTCGTACCTCAAAGGTATACCAAAATGGGGTTTCACGCTAAATAATGAGCACAATCGATCGTCGCAATTGATTGGTATCGAAAGCTTCTTACAACGTCAAGCTTACATTGTTTTCATTTCATGTCATTCGAATGCAAGACCTTTTATTTGGTAATCATTTTCAATATAAGGTCCAGAACATTTTACAATGACATTGAAATCGATCTATGTGGAGAATGGGGCTTTAGCTTGTTTTTATCCTCCTGAAGTGCTTTTTGCCATGAATCATTACGAATCTTCAAAAGCGAATTAAGATCATAACAAGTAAAACTCGGCTACCAAACTTGTTTTTTCCTACTACTTGTATTTCCGGTTATAACCGGTTTTATCTAACGGCCTAGACCAGCAGCAATCGTCCATATATCTGTATATTTTCCTTTTCAATTTTTAGTTTGTTTGGTTCTTTGTTATTTTGTTGAGTTAAATAAATTGATTGTTTTAGTAAGAATAAGTTGAAGAGTTTACGAAGACGACTTGATTGTAATTTTCCTTTGGAGATTTTTTATGCTCCTGAAGAGTTCTTTTGGCCATAAAAATCATTTACGAATGCATAACTAGTGTTACGGCTGGGGCAATCTTTCGAGTTTCCCCCGGTCGGCCGTGTTAGAACAGCAAATCACTTACTGAGATTCCATCATTCAATCACTGCATTTATTAGAATCACGTAAAGACTGGGTAAAATACAATAAGGTATATCTGTATTAGTTAAAACCGCTTACAAATAGAAAAAATGTGCTTGATTAGGGAATGATTATGCAACACGTGGTCTAGCGATACTTAGAAATGAATGCTCAGCCAACTATAGGAAGTTTATGCTGAATAATAATATTGATAATTTCTTGTAGGAGAACTAAATATAATGAGTTACATACCTCTGTGCTACTTGGCCGGATAGCAAATTAGTTAATATTCTAAGGAGCTTCTTTCTTAGTTTAACTTTCCTTCGACACGCTACATCAACTTATCACCCAAATCAAACTATCCGATTACGGTTATGTGATACGAGCATAATCACTGGTAAATCATTAACATGGCTCCCCTAAATTGTGATTACAATTTACCCCAAACAAAACAAACTATATATATTACTAAAAAATGTTCAATATTCAGTGTTCAACTTGGATATTCACGTTATATGGCTCCTTGGCTGGGACTCCCTGGTCTCTCATTTATTAGTTGTCATCGCTTCTCAGGAGCAGAACAAGCTTGTGGATCGGCCTTTCTAAGTATGTCATCTTGGAGCCGGTTCTTCTTCCTGAGGAATCGAGGTGAGGAGAGGAGACAGCAATCTTGACTTTGCGGACGTAGCCGTCTTCGTCTTTATATGGCTGTACAATGCGTGCGAGCTGCCACTTAGATCTCGGGTTGTCCGCATCCTTCAGTATGACGATGTCATCCACTGACAGATTCTTTCGGGGGCGCAACCACTTTGTCGTTCTTGCAGAGACTGTAAGTAACATCTTCTCCAACGTTGCCAGAACTCATTGGTTAGGTGTTGGACTCTGCGCCATCTTTTTCTTGAGTATAGGTCCGCCCTCTGGAAATCTCCCGGTGGAGGCATTACTATCGTAGTCTTCATGGTCAGCAAGTGACTCGGCGTTAATGCATCTAAGGAATCTGGTTCTGTGAGACCGTTGGTAGTGAGGGGGCGGCTGTTTACTATCGCTTCTGCTTCGATCATCAGTGTCCTCAAGGATTCATCATCGAGTTGCTTTCCATGAGTCTGTAGCAGAGCTGTTAGCACGCTTCTCACGCTGCGAATCTGCCTTTCCCACACGCCGCCCATGTGGCTTGCGTGCGGGACATTCATCTTAAACTGTATCCAATCGCAATTGGTCTTTATCAGCTCTCTCTTTATGGCATCTTGGTCCATTTCCTTCATGGCTGCGTCAAGCTCATTTCTAGCACCCACAAAGTTCGTTCCTTGATCCGATCTTAATTGGCGCACTGGTCCACGCCGTCCGGTAAACCTTCGGTAGGCGTTGATGAAGGAATCTGTTGTCAGCGATGCTGCTGTTTCTATGTGAACCGCACGTGAGGCCATGCAGGTGAATAGGACTCCGTACCTTTTCAGCTCACGTCTTCCTTCCTTTATGTACCAGGGGCCAAAGTAGTCCACCGCACTGTATGTGAAAGGTGGAGCTTCTTCCAGTCTGTCTTTAGGAAGATCACTCATTTTCTGTTTCTGAGTGGCGCCTCTCAGCCTTTGACATGCGACGCATTTGGAGATGTAGTGTCCCACTGCTGAGCTTCCATCAATAATCCACAAGCCAGCAGCGCGTATGTCTGCTAGTGTTCTTGCCTTGCCTTGGTGGGCTCTCTGATGATAGTGGCGGATTACTAGACCTGTCACGTGACATTTCTTTGGGAGGATAACGGGATGTTTCACTTGGAAGGGAAGGTCGGCCAATCCGATTCTGCCACCAACGCGGAGAACCTGGTTTTCGTCAAGAAACGGACTCAGACGGAGAAGAGAGCTAGATTTCACAATCTTTTCTGCTGGACGTCCCAGGGCTTTTAGAGCTCTCATTTCTTCAGGAAAGGATTGGCTCTGGACAGCCTTCAGGATCAGAGTTTCCGCTTGTTGTAGGTCTTGCACATCGAACTGAACTCTTTCCCTTGTTGACGTTCCGTCTCTTCGACTTTTATAGGGATCCACCCTTTCCTTGCGTGCGTTTATCGTCCAGGCTAGCTTCTGCACAAATTTCTTGCATATCACCATAGCTCTCTTGGCGCGATACCAATCTGAAAAGTACTTGACACGCTCTAATATTGTTGGGTATTCTTTTGAGTGCGTTGCTAAGGCTGTGACTTTCTTCACTTCTGGATCGCTGTGGTTGATAACTGTGAAGGTTTCTGATAAAGTCTGGGACTCTTTGATTGGGTGCCAAAGGAAGCTTGGGCCATTCCACCATCGTTTGTTCTCGATCAGCTCTTGAGCACTAAGACCTCTGGAAGCGTCGTCAGCCGGATTCATGCTTGTTTCCACGTACTTCCATTGGTGAGGCGAGGAGCGTTCACGAATTTGCTGAACGCGGTTTGCCACGAACGTGTGAAAACGCCTTGCATCGTTGGATATATAACCAAGAACGACTTTACTGTCCGTCCAGAACACTTCTGCTATTTCTTCGTATTTCAACTCTTTCTTCAGAAAGCCGCTAACCTTGGCGGATACCAATGCTGCCGTGAGTTCTAGGCGAGGCACTGTTATAGGTCTGAGTGGTGTCACTCTAGCCTTTGCCATTACCAGGGCGCAATGTATCTCGTCACGATCGTTCACCATTCTAAGGTAGGAGCACTGGCCATAGCCGTTGGTGCTTGCATCGGAGAAGTTGTGTATCTCGACGGTCTTGCACTCTCCAAAGCCTTCAGGTTTGTAGCATCTAGGAATCTTTAATTCGGCCAGGCGATGCAGCTCGCTCCTCCACTTCTCCCAACGAGGTCTGATTGACTCTGGTACTTTATCGTCCCATCCAACATTGTCTCTGGTAAGGTCTTGGAGTATCCTTTTGCCCACAAGAACAAAGGGAGCTACCATGCCCAGGGGGTCGTAAATAGAGCTTACCGTTGCTAATATTCCTCTTCTCGTCAATGGCCTGTCCTTCAGTTCGATCTTGAACTGCAGCTGATCCGACTCTATACACCATTGCACTCCCAGGGCTCTCTCGATGGGCAACAGGTCCTTGGTTATGTCAAGATTCTTTAAACCTTTCGCGCGTGACTCAATTGGGATTGATTCTATAACTGCTTTACTGTTCGATAGGAACTTGTGCAGGTTGAAGCCACCCCTCTGGCAGAGTGCCTTCGTGTTCCCAATAAGAGCGATGGCTTGCGCAATGGTTGGAACGGACTTTAACCCATCGTCTACATAGAAATCATTCCTAATGAACTCTGCTGCTTCCTTGCCAAACTCGATCTCGTAGTCGTCGGCTGTTGATTTCAAGGCAAAATTCGAACAGCCAGGTGAGGAGACCGCTCCGAAAAGGTGAACTGTCATCCTGTACTCTGTCAAAGGATTGTTCGTATCACCGTCCTCCCACCAAAGGAACCTAAGAAAGTTTCTATGTTCGACGTTTACCTTCACTTGGTGGAACATTCCTTCGATGTCACACATTAGTGCTACCGGTTCTTTCCTGAATCGGCACAGAACTCCTGAGAGGTTGTTCGTGAGGTCCGGTCCCTGAAGCAGATGTCTGTTGAGTGACTCGCCCTTGTATTCCGCACTGCCATCAAAGACAACTCTGATTTTATCCTTCTTCTGGGGGTGATAGACGCCGTGATGCGGGATGTACCACACTTGACCATCATCGCCGCTCTCCTTTGACTGGGGAACTTTTTCTGCATAACCTTTACTGAGCATCTCCTTCATGAATTCTTGGTAATGCTTGCGGTAGGTTTCGTCCTTTTCAAGCCTCCCTTTCAACCTCATCAGTCTGATTACGGCTAACTCTCTGTTGTTCGGCAGATTAATTCTATCATCTTTGAAGGGTAGAGGAATTTCATAATGGCCATCCTCTCTTTGGTTAATTCCATCTTTCATCCTTTGCATGAACTTGCGGTCATTGTAAGAGAGTGTCCGCTCTTCGTCTTGTGATTCATCAAAGTCAAGTTCGAACATCTTCGAAACTTGAAATGGTGTCATTATTTCCTTTGTTTGAGTACGCATGGAGAAGTGAAGTGGTTTCTTGGTCTCTCCTACAACCTCCCTGGCGAGTATGCGATGGCAGCCGCACTTCTCGTGGACATCCTTGCAGTCAGGATCTACTATGCCTATCACTCCCCATCCTAGCGCAGTCTTCTTCGCATAAGGTTCATCGTCCTTGCCCGGAATGACTTCTCTTGGCTTGATTGCGCGTGCGCAGTTTAGACCGATCAGCAACCCGATTTCCACGTCGCTTCTGTGTGGCATCAGTTGATCAGCTATACGCTCCAGGTGTGGCCACTTTCGAGCTGTTTCTGGTCGAGGAATCTGTCCTCTTCTCGCTGGAATGATTTCTCTTGAATACGTTCCGGGTAGTGGGATGATCTCACTTTCGTTTAGGCCTCGTACCACCAGACCGTTCACCTTCTGACAATCAATGAGACGTTCCGCAAGTACCGTTGACAATTTGAGCTTCACTTGGACTCCCTTCACTGCCATTCTTTCAACGACGTCATTCTTGATGAAACAGCCGTCTGACTGGTCGTCTAAGAGAGCGTATACAAGTACTTCCTGGGACGGATTGTCGCTGTGATGTATCCATACAGGAACGATCAGGGAATGGGCGGCACAGTCGTCTTGTTTCTGGTCACTGATCTTCGTACATTTCGATGAAACCTCCTTAACCTCTATTTCTTGATCAGAGTTCTCTTTCAATTCCTTCTTTGGAACGAACGTACCGTCGTGCAAGGACGTCGGATGGAAGCCGTGGCAACTCTTGCATACTGCTCTCCTTCTGCAATCCTTTCGCATGTGACCCCATCTTAGGCACCCGAGACAGAGTCCCTTCGCGCGTACGAAGCTTACTCTCTCTTTAGCTGATAGCTTTAGGAACGCCTTGCAGTCGTCTAGGTTATGTGGTCCCTTGCACGACGCACACTGCACTGACCTTTCTTGCTTCGAGTCGTCCTTTTTGGATCCTGAATTTTCTCGCTTTACTTCAGCGGAATCTGTGAAGAGGGATCTCTGATTGTAGATCCTTCCTACTCTGACAGGTTTGGCTATTTCCTCTTTCTTACTTTCTTCTTCTTTGAAGATTTTATTGGAGATTACCGGATTGCATGCGATCCTTGCCTCGCGCGATATAAAATTGCAGAACTCGGCGAATGGTGGGTATCCCATCTCATTCTCTCTTTCAAAGGGAAGCAAAACGCCGCTTCGTTCGCCGCTAATCCATCTATCTACCTCTCGACTCCAGCGATCTGCTAAGTATCTTGGAAGTTTCTTGGCCATTTTTTGGTTTTCTTCCGGATCGTTTAGCACCTTTAGATACTTAACGTTCTGCATTGCGGCCAAGCAATGGAATAAAAAATCGGAAAATTTCCGCAAACTAACTCCATCGTTTGGAGGGATTTTCGGCCAATCACTTAGTTTCTTTCTGTATGCGTCAGCCACAAGGAAGGGGTTCCCGTACCGATATGCTAGTATACCCTTTGCCTGAAGGTACGCGTCCTTGCTATCCAAACATAGGAGACCGCTAATCGCTTCTTTGGCTTCCCCCGCGGTGTATTTTCCAAGATAATACAGCCGTTGAGCTGGACTTTCTATTCGGCTTTCTATTATAGTCTCAAAGGATTTAAGCCAATTAGGATAATGGAACATACTGCCTCTGAAGATTTCCGGTTCCGGAAGGGGAAGACTATCTATGTTGCGTCTTTCGGACAACAAATCTGCCAATCTGCAGAGGGCGTTATCATTATTCGAGCTTGGTGTACTACTATGCACGTTTGTTTCTCGGTAAGACACGAACTGCGATGCGTCGACATCGTCAAATAAATCCGTTGGTGGATCAAATGGGTTCCGTGTGTTCAAATGTGTTGACGGATAGTTGTCAAATGGTGTGCCTATGACGCGAGTTGAGGTGAAAGGATTTACAGACGAGTTCGAAGGTTTCGAATAATTTTTTAGCTCTGGATCTGTCTTATACTTGGACTCGAAATCAAGATTTTCTGACTTAGATTTGGATTCGAAACCAAGGTTTTCCGACTTAGTCGACTTAGATTCTTTTGCATGGATATGGGATTCTGATATGTTAGCTGCATGATGCGTAGATTGCATGACTGGATCGTGTTGCGGGGCTTCTTTGACGGAGTCAAGTTGCATACTCAAATATTTGTTTAAATCTTTCTCTGTGTCATCTTCTTTAGGCAAATCAAATGCGCCGTCGACTAATCCTAGCTCTGCTTCTTGTACCTTGGCAATCGCGTTCATTTCGGCCTTCGCAAGCGCTAGATTCTTAGCAATTCGAAACTTCGTCATCTCAGCCTCTTGTTTTCTTAGCGCGTCGGCTCTTTGTGCTTCTAAGTCTTGAAATTTTAACTCTGCGCCGAGTCTCGCGATCATGCCAGCCATCTCGGCCTTTCTTGCAAACGCGGAATTGCTGGATTTACTAGAGCGAGTTGATCTCGAGCTGCGAGATGAGCCCGAGATCGAAGATCTTTCGTCTTCATTTAGCCTTTTTAAATCGCTTAACCTTTTGTCTACTTCTTTTAGGAGGTCAGAGTGCTGTTGGTCGATCGTCTCAAATTTCTCGCTCGCTACGCGTCTTTCTGTTACGTCTAAAGCCTCTTCTAGCCTTTCATTCGCGCCGGCGAGAATCTCCATTTTTGCTTCCAACAGACCCCTTTCACTAAGAAGCCGGTTGACATCCTCTGAGTCTGCTAGCAATCCATTCACTATATTAAACTGTTTGCGCCAATTTCTTTGGGCCGTAATTCGATCACGATCTAGCAAGTCCAATTTAAAGGCTGTGCCCTTCTCTGTCATTTTCTTTTCTCTTTGCGTGTTTTCATCGATTTCCTCGGTGTTTAAATCAAAATTTGACATACCTTCAGATGCACTGTAACCACAGAGTCTTTACTGTTACGGCTGGGGCAATCTTTCGAGTTTCCCCCGGTCGGCCGTGTTAGAACAGCAAATCACTTACTGAGATTCCATCATTCAATCACTGCATTTATTAGAATCACGTAAAGACTGGGTAAAACACAATAAGGTATATCTGTATTAGTTAAAACCGCTTACAAATAGAAAAAATGTGCTTGATTAGGGAATGATTATGCAACACGTGGTCTAGCGATACTTAGAAATGAATGCTCAGCCAACTATAGGAAGTTTATGCTGAATAATAATATTGATAATTTCTTGTAGGAGAACTAAATATAATGAGTTACATACCTCTGTGCTACTTGGCCGGATAGCAAATTAGTTAATATTCTAAGGAGCTTCTTTCTTAGTTTAACTTTCCTTCGACACGCTACATCAACTTATCACCCAAATCAAACTATCCGATTACGGTTATGTGATACGAGCATAATCACTGGTAAATCATTAACAACTAGTAAAACTCGGCTATCTTGTTTATGCCTACAAGTTATTTCCGGTTATTACAGACCGGTTTCAGAAAGTCTTTATAGCAAAGAAAACTATCTAGTCAGGCAGACCAGGAATCGCCAACGAGGAAGACAAAGCTAGTAGGGAAAAAAGGTAAGCTGACCAAAAAATTACATGTATATATTTTACTGTTTCCCCATTTTTGAGATATATTTAAAATATAAGCTTATGTCTGATAAACTCGTAATATATTTACAGTAATTTCTTAGGTGATTGAGATTTCCGAAATAGCAAAGCAAAAGAAGATATTCAAAAATCGAGTAGAAATTATGTGATTTCCATACGCCGCGGGCTTCATAAACTCAGTCGATCTCAGTGATTTCCATAGCTTTGTTGTGTCCTATAGCTCCAGTTGTGTTTTATCAGAGAACAGAACATAGCTAAACCTAATCTTTTTACTTCATATAATAGATTTTCACGAGCGAAAGAGCGTAAAATTTTGATATTTTATCTTTATTTTTTTTAAGAAGAAAGCGCGTCTGTCGTCAATCGCGCGCAAAGAAATTTGATCGATGCGAGTTTTAGTTAGTGACATTAACATAGGAAGGGAATTTGCTCATTTTCTCCCGACTGTCGTAATATACAGAGCTCTACAAATCTCTACAGAGCTTCAAGTAATCTTTCAAATTTAAATGAATTTAGTTTCTGGGTGAAGGAGCAGTTACAGTATTTGTAATGATACTGCAAAAAGTAAAGATTTTGCAAATAAACCAAAAAGAAAAGGAAACACGCAAACTCGGAAAAAACAGTTAAAAGACTTCATTATTATAACTTGACTTTGACTATTTCTATGAAGAAAATAAGGACCATATTATGATTTGCAGGGGGGTCCCCTAGGGGGCCAAATTAGTGATTTTGACTACTTCTCATTCATGAAATTTGGGCGATTTTTAAAAATTCGTAAATCCATAACAAATCATCACAACACTAAATCCTTCCATATTGTAGTAGATATATATCTCATGCAAACATGAGTAGCCTTAAAGTTAAATATGAACTTATTTATATCTAGATATTTCAATTTTACCGACCATCGATAATCGACTTTGGCCAGTTGGCTAAAATATGGCTCAGGAAAAAAAATCAAAACTCAAAAGTTAGAATTCGTAGGACTATAATATTTGAGTACTGCAGAGATAAAAGGTAGTTCTTACAGAAATTAAAATAATATTTTGCGGCCAGCAGGTTTTGAGAAGCGAACAGGTCGACAAACTTTCAGTATTTTTGAGATTTAATGTATTACGTCAAAAAGGTGCAAATAGTATAAATGTATATAAATTCACTGTTTAAACTGATATAATATATTTTAAAAACATATTTTAACCTCACAAATTGTAAAAAATGGTTTTAGAAAACAGTATTGGAATCGAAATACTGATTCACGCCACAACATGCCTTTATACTGTAAGGTACTGAAATGCTGTATACTGTTATAAAAAAAACAACGATAAGTTCACTCGAAATAGATAACTGAAAATTATTTGAACGATGCACAAACATCAATCGATGAACAAATCACAAGATTATTTGTTCATATTTTGCCTACAACCAAAAAGAAATCCAAATAATCTAGATACAACATGCATTCGAAAACGGGTCATCATCTGCAGCTCGATACAACTGTCATGTTGTATCGCGAAATCTTAAAAATTCTATCGCGACAAAATAAGGTTTTGGTGGACGTCAATCAAAGTGTTTCCATAACATTTCCGGAAAACATAAAGCTTTCGAGGGCACGTGCCCATAAAATGTTGTGAAAACGCCTAGGCCCTAGGCAGTTAACGGTCACGTGTACTAGTGAGCAAAATCTTTTTTTTCCCCTTTAATTGGTGATTCTTTTTAGCTACTTGTAAAGAACTGAATGAAACGATGTGTAACCAGTGTGTCACGAAATGCAGTTTTATTACGATCTCTCGAAACAGGTTGTAGAAATTTTGTTTGCTCTCCAGTATATTTCATCAAATCTTGATATATAAGAACATTGCAAGCCCTTGATATGACGTAAGAATACTAGCTGTCCTCGCTATGAAAGAGTTAGCATGTTTTTTACCTTTTTTTTTTTTTTTTTTTTTTTCTAGAACGGCTATCCCCAGTCAGGAGGTACTTAGTTTTGTGTTTATTGTCAACAGATTTGCCCTAGTCCCCAGCATCAGGCAAGAAAGAAGTGTGATCAACCGTCCATCCAATCACGATGACGACAAATACACAACAACCAGCTAAACCCTCTAAACTTATCAAGCCCAATTCTTTTGAGCCGAACAACCATTGGGTAAATAAAGGATATGAGAAACCGATAGACCCAGTTGCCAAGTGCTTTTTGAAACTTGACAAGCCTTCTATTGTGAGACGTTATTGCATGCTAAATCCTATGGTTAGTAAAGAAGAGTTGGAAACTTCATTGGCATACCAACCAAAGTATTTCGTGTGGGCCGGGGCAGATCTGATGAAGGTCGCAACAAAAGATGGACAGAAGAAAATGGTGCTCATTGAAAATAATTCTTGTCCATCCGGTCAGAAATACATGCCTCTTGTGGATGAAGAACAAAAATATGGAGGCTACCGTACCTTCTTGGAGCGTACTTTCAAGAGAGCTTTGAATAGCACAAAGGTAATTCAAGGGGAACTGGCTGTTCTTTACGACAAGAACCCCATAGAAGCATCTGGTTATGCTCATGCCATGGCTGATTTATTCAATGAAGAGGTCCATTATGTATCTGCATACGTTGACGAGAAAAGCCCAGGTTTTGAATTCCGTGATGGCGTCTTGCATGTTTTTGGAGAGGATCAAACGTGGCATCCCATCCGAGCGGCCTTCCGTTACGTCACTCAACGCCCATGGAATCGTCTTCCGATCTCACCAAAGACTGTGATTGTGAATCCCTCCATTGTGTGTTTAGCTGGTGGAAGGAACAAGCTACTTGCGTCCAAGGCCTATAGCAGTTTCAACAAAGAGCTGATGGATACTGGATTAGCTATAAACACCCCACTTACCATATGTGACGTACAGAGGCGTGACATCCCGAATTGGGTGGCAAAATTTGGTGGCCAGGCTGTAATCAAGGTCCCTTATAGCAACGCAGGTCAGGGAGTCTATATCATTAAGAATGAGGAACAACTACAAGACTTTCTTAATAACAACCATCCATATGAACTGTATATTGTCCAGGAACTAATTGGTATAAGAGAGGAAGGTCACGAAGGTGTCCAACGGTATACCCACATAGGGACCTTGCCCTCAGAAAAGGGATGTGTCTACGTATCTGATGTTCGTATGATGGTTAGTTCCAGCCCTACAGGTCTCAGGCCCGTTGGAATGTACTCAAGAAGAGCAGGTCGACCTATCGTAGATGGATTCGGTGAAGTAAGTGACCACGCTGAGGCCTTCATGACCAATCTCTCTTTCAAGAATCCAGACGGAACGTGGAATTCAGACGTCGACAGGATGATTCGACATGATTGTCATAATTTCCTCCAGCTTGGCTTGGGATTGGATGACCTGATCGAGGCATATGTGCAGACAGTGTTATCAACAATTGCTATTGACAAGATGGCACAAGCTTTGTGCGACGAAAATGGTCAGTTCAGTAAAGAAGTCTTTCAGAGTCTGAATAATGATTCCCTTTTGCTTTCTGAAATTATGAATTCATAAAAGCAGTGACGAGAGGAAACTATAAAGATGAGATAACATTAAAGAAAGCAAAGCCTTTACTTCTGAAAAAGGACAAAAACACTTATTGATTGTTGCATAAGAACAATTCAAGTTCTGCTATAATTTATTAAGACTACATAAGTAAGTTTAATCTATTTACCTGTGACCTTTAAGGAAATTTATGTCTACTTTGTATGTAATCGAGTATTGTTATCATACTTAAAAATCAACCACACCCTAAATCCATTGTTTGATGTAGGTTCTTAAATTCGGTGGAAAACCCAGATTCTTAAAGCCGGCAGCGGAATGATATCAACAGGGGAGAGCGGGGCTGAATTATAAACCCAGGATAGGTTTTTAATTACTTTTCCTTATACTTGCCCGAGAGAACGCAAGGTATGAAAACAATACAATTTTTATTTCTATCGGAACAATAGAGTGCAAACGCGGATATATTGTACTCTATTTCCAAAAGAACAAAGCAACAGTAATCTATCTCTCTGAATTCATTATAATTTAGTATTTCGTGTTTTGCATCGAAACAATGGAATTTAGGGCTTAGTTGATATTTTAAGCCAGTTCAAAAGCACGGGCTCGGTTTTGCATTAGAATTCAAGACCTCGGGCCTGCGGCCCTCTGTCTTGAATTCTAATGCAAAACCTCATCCTAGCGTTTGAACCTTTATATATTGGTAGTTAATAAGTTTAGTTCATTGTCTTTCTAACACATGTTAGGCCTAGGGCTAACGTCGAACTTTCCATGCACCGAACTCATTAAAAACAATGGATATCAGGTGATAATGAGGCGGCATTCTTTGACGTAATTAAGTTCGGTGCATGGAAAGTTCGACGTTTGCCCTAGGCCTTATTTAGCCTTTCTAAAGTGCACTGCATGCGCAATACCAAATCGACCCAGTTTTTGTTTCAATCACGGTATGACTAATACAATGCCCATGCATATCAAGTTGTGTAATGGTGACCGGCATACATCGTACACTACACACGTTCGTTGAGAAAAAGAATGAACGATTCAAAGAATCGGCAAGTTTCAAGGGCGGATCCAGGGGGAGGATCGGGGGGGTCGCGACCCCCCTGTCATTCCTGAGGTCAAATGGGATTCCTGTGGTAAAAATGCGACTGGGATTCCTTTGCCCACAAAATTTACCCCTGAGACCCCCCCTTCAAAAAACCCTGGATCCGCCGTTGAGTTCCCATAAAAAAATCGTAAGTTAAGATAGTTCATACCATGTAAAAAAAACTTATGAAAGTATTTTTTTCAAATTCGGTGAAACGTAAAAGAAATACTTGTGAAAGACCATTTGCAAACACCTTGAAGTGTTTTTCAATCTTTATTCACTAATACTTTTTTTTACCTCACCGTTTGTCATCTGCCGTTTATTATTGACTTAATAAGACTTCATTTAAAGATAAAAATTTAAATCGACTAACTAGCCTCACAAACGAAGCGAGGATAAAGAAAATTATGGACAAGAGTCTCGCTGCTGGAGAACCTGAATAATTATCGATGACTACTTCATAAAAAGCTCGTATTTGTAACAAACCTGTAACATGTGACATAAGTAAACTCAAAGTCTATTGTTTTTATTTGCTTTTTGCTCACTTTTAGATGTTGTCTGTCAGATTCTAAAAAGTTTCCTTGCAATCACTTCAATGACCATTAGCTCCAGGGGAGTAGATGGGGGTCAAAGTCAAAAATCCGCCATTTAGTTTGAGCACCCAAAACGAAAAAAACGGCATCACGTTGTTTTACGTTTTATTCTTACAAAAATAAAAATTTTAAATTACTGCATGAATTCTAAAAAGCCGCCATTTTGTTGCCACGTAAAAAGGGGCCCTGGCCCTCGGCCCACCAAAACTAAGTAAATTTAAATCGTGAGTTTCAGTTGTTGGATATGAAAAGGGCATTGATACACCGAATCAAAATATGGCGACCAATTTGAATGACTATTGTTCTGCACTAACTAGCGACTAACTAGCCTCTCATATATCGCTTGAACACTAGGTTAGACGGTGCAGAGCAATTCTTTCTTAACGTTGGAGGAAAACAAACGTTAAAACTGAATAAATCCAAAATCTAAGTACACAGAGAGAAAGAGGTACTACTGTTCAAAGTTAAACTAAGATTGCTTTACTTTATTTCACATTTTGACGATTTTATTGAATATTTTAAGTATCGCCATACAAACCTAGCTTGGGCTACCTGTGCTATCACTTGCTTCAAATTAACAATTATAATCGGCGCCGAAGGACAGCTTAGAACCCAGTTTGTCCATTCCAGGCGTGAGAACGGCTGCTTGGTTGAAGCAATAAGCCTGAAGCGAGATGACGTTTTACCCCCGACTCTATACCATAATAGTTTTTAAAATTCTTTCATATTAAAATTTTTGATTCCTTAGAGAATACAGGAACAATAGTCATAATTAAACAACAAAAGCAATGTGAAAAGGATTATGGTCTAGAGACGGGGTTAAAACGTCATCTCCCTTCAGGCTTATTGTTTATCTTTTATGATCTTGGTGAACACATATTTTATTTGTTTTGATATTTATGGGGAAATCACTGACACGATATTTTATAGTAATCACAGTAATTTTAAAGTAATGTAACCTAATTATAACTAGAACTGGACGCTAGCTTGCTTGAGCTGGTCGCTAACTAGAGTGCTAGTGGTCCCAAGGAGAGTTTTTGCTGTATTCCCCAAGGTAAAAAAACCCACCCATTCCGATCATATAGAGAGATGCATTATGCTGAACCTCTATTTTAAGAGGGCCGAAAAATAGGCTTGTTTGCTATAACCATAAAAACGGCCGACGGACGAACGATTTTTTGTTCAACCTCAGAATATAGCCCACTTCCTAGACATGCTCCGCTTGTCGAGGATAATGTGAAGTAATCATAAAACACGTTTTCCTATCAAAAGACGAAGTCACGCACAAAGGACTCAATGCAACGCTTTTTGTACAATCCTCACTGATTTGTGACTTGCAGGAGAAAAGAATTGATTTAATTTAGCACGTATAGCCTCGTAATGAAACCGGCTTTGTACATGACAAGCGAAGCATATCTCGGAAGTGGGCTATTTCTAACATGCAAAATTCTACTCCGGTATCCTGTGTTTCATAACTAGGTTCCATTCTCTCTCACATTGATGATGACATACTGGTGTAGCTGGTGGCAACATAGAAAGAGCTCAAGACATGAACTACAGGTCACCAACCACGTGAATAATTCAAATACACGAGGATAATGTGAAAGAATCATAAAATATGTTTTCCTAACAATAAACGAAGCCATAAGAATTGAAAAATTACGATCCAGATATCTATATTTTTATTAAACTTCTTGACGTAACTTCTTAAAAGCGGTTTATTGACTGGTAGCTGTTTCTAAGAGCTGGAGATTTGAAGCTATATATCATGGGTGGTATTTAAAGAAAAGACGTCGGGCTTTTCCTCTTTTGGTAAGTAGCCATAGGTAACTCTCACTGATTGCATATTGAAGTAAAGAAAGACTACAAGAATCTCTCTTCTCGTGAAAAACTCTTCGCATAATATAGCAAAGTGCTTTTCTTTTGCATTTGTCGAGCCAAGGTGCAAGGTGTTAAAAATCGAATCGATTCTTTGACACGAAA
This sequence comes from Actinia tenebrosa, assembly GCF_029948245.1. Classification (NCBI taxonomy): domain Eukaryota; kingdom Metazoa; phylum Cnidaria; class Anthozoa; order Actiniaria; family Actiniidae; genus Actinia; species Actinia tenebrosa. Next base: position 9,610,128 of record NW_028292572.1, on the reverse strand, counting down.
TAGCAGAACGAATATATATTCGAATTCATAACTATTTGAATTCCCCTTCGAAGCAAGCTTAGCTTTAATTGTGAAGGATTTGCTATAAAGGATATGTTTTGCTGATTTCAATTAATTTAATTTAATTTAATTTAATTATCCCATCATTTTTGTGGCCTTTACTGACCAATTAGCCGTTTTCTCTTTCCGCTTAGACCAAGCTAACGTTCATTCAAAAATAACTAGATCAACAAACTGAAATAACAAAAAATGCATCTATTATTACTTTACGTAAACTATCTTACAGAATACTCTATTCCCCACAGACACATAAGAAAGATTATTTGGTTTCCACGAGGCGAGGTCTAGGTTGGCCAAGATGGCTGCCATAGTAACGGATACTATTAACTTTGAGCAAGAAGGTGACATAAGCAGAAAAACAAAGGTAAACTTATCTTCTCATGTGCAACCGTTAAACAAAGAAACCATTCTCTAGGGAATGAAACGGGGTCTGAAAAGGGTTGAAACATTACGCCGAAGCCGAAATAGTTTGCAATGTCAGCGCGAGAAAAAATTGCAAAAGAATAAACGACTGCTCGGCACGTACGCTTTATCATAACAAGCTTCGTTTCGCTATCTTTCCAGCTGACCAACATGACTTCATTATTTTTCAAAACTGCTGTATTGTCGTTCCTGGTATTCACAACGTATCTTCTGTTTCGTATCGAACGAGAGCAAACTGCATTGAACGTCAAACGAGGCATGGCGTTGATAAAACACAGACACGGTCACGGACCACCACAGATGCTGCACGATTCGCTTTATGACATTGATGACGACGATGATGATGCCGATGAAAAAGGTACTATCGTTGTTGTCAACGTTCCTTATTTGTAGTTTTGGATATTTTCGTGTTTAGCTGGCCATCTTAGGCTAAAACATTTATTTTTTTTAGTGTGTATTGTCTCATTTATATGTTTGTGACAGTGATATATCATCAGTGTCAGTGTTGGTGATGGTTGTGATGGCAGAGATCGCAATAAATTTAAATTACTCATGTTTTTGTAACAGAAACTGCCTTTAGACTTGGTTTCAATGCTATGGAATACTTGGTCTTGTGGCTATTAGCCATGGCACAGCTCGATTCGATTAGTGAACATTTTTGAACGCCCTCTTCGAAGAAAAATGGCACACTGACTCTACGACAGTTTCTGTGAAGAGGCATGCCTTGGTTTAAGGCTTGTTTTTAAATCAAAAATACACATTGAAAAAAGCCGCGAATTTTGAAGCGTGCCGCGTATGACGCCACTTTCTTTCAATCACTTTAAATTGCCAGGAATGCAATCTCTTAATGGCGGACTCAAAGGGCCAAACTTTACCGGCTAAATACAACATCTTCCCCGTCTCGTATCGAAAAAGAATTTGGACAGTAAACTATATTACATGTCTAGTTTTATTTGGTGCAATTCCCAGGGATGATGTCATTTTTGTAAGACTACAATTTAAATTTACCTTCAATTGATTTACAGATGCTGCTATTTTTGATGTTTTGCCTCATCGTACATCTTGGAGTGAATGGAGCCGATGGAGCCGATGTAGCAGCCGGAAGTACTGTGGAGAAGGAAACCAGTATCGTAAACGTACATGCATCTTGGAAGATAGCAAGGGATTTTGTACTGGAGTATCTATGGAGTCACGTGATTGCCCAGATACCTCTTGTGTCCGAGATAACCGTGAGTATCGACTGATGAGATTCTCTTCGAATGCTGAGGAATGAAAAGGAGAAAAATTGTTTCATCAAAATTTCAGATGGCATGTGCTTTAATATACACTAAGGAGTACTAGCAAAACACCGACAGTCGTATTAGATATCACCTCAACACCCATATCTCCGCGCGCCCATTTAAATGATTTCCACTACTTTTTTTGACCTAGGCTAACAATACTCATTGAATCGCTATAAACAGAATGATAAGTTATATTAAATTATCATTAGCTTACAGTAGGTAGGTAGGTAGGTAGGTAGGTAGGTAGGTAGGTGGGTAAGTAGGTGGGTAGGTGGGTAGGTGGGTAGGTGGGTAGGTGGGTAGGTGGGTAGGTGGGTAGGTGGGTAGGTGGGTAGGTGGGTAGGTGGGTAGGTGGGTAGGTGGGTAGGTGGGTAGGTGGGTAGGTGGGTAGGTGGGTAGGTGGGTAGGTGGGTAGGTGGGTAGGTGGGTAGGTGGGTAGGTGGGTAGGTGGGTAGGTGGGTAGGTGGGTAGGTGGGTAGGTGGGTAGGTGGGTAGGTGGGTAGGTGGGTAGGTGGGTAGGTGGGTAGGTGGGTAGGTGGGTAGGTGGGTAGGTGGGTAGGTGGGTAGGTGGGTAGGTGGGTAGGTGGGTAGGTGGGTAGGTGGGTAGGTGGGTAGGTGGGTAGGTGGGTAGGTGGGTAGGTGGGTAGGTGGGGTGGGTAGGTGGGTAGGTGGGTAGGTGGGTAGGTGGGTAGGTGGGTAGGTGGGTAGGTGGTAGGTGGGTAGGCAGGTAGGTAGGTAGGTAGGTAGGTAGGAAGGTAGGTAGATAGATAGGTAGGTAGATAGGTAGGTAGGTAGGTAGGTAGGTAGGTAGGTAGGTAGGTAGGTAGGTAGGTACGTAGGTACGTAGGTACGTAGGTAGGTAGGTAGGTACGTACGTAGGTACGTAGGTAGGTAGGTAGGTAGGTGAGGTAGGATGGAAGCAGACAATCAAGCAAGAAAGGAAAATAGGAAGAAACTCACCGATTGATTACTCAGTTACTTTGCCTTACATCTCAGATCGAACCCCAGGTTTAGCCGACGAATCTCCTGCAGCAGAAACCTCATTCATCGCCCAAGAATGTAATGCAACAACCAAGTACTACGCGAGGGGAAAGCAAGCAGAAAATATCCCCCAAGATGTCTTTAATCTTTATCCTTCTGCAAAAAGACTCTTGACTAGTGGATTCTTTGCTGTGCAGGAGATTCCTAAGGTTCTTTCCTCTGAAGAAAACATAACCAAGGTTAGTTTTTTTTCCATTCTAACTACAAAACTAATCTGTGTTTGTTTGCTTTCAGTATATTTTATTTCTGTTCTCGTAAGAAGTGGCGCAGGCGCGCGCATTTTGGCGGGAAAGTTTCCGCCAAATCCACAGGAACTCCACTAGTATAAGGACATATAATCGCAAATCGCAGGCCATCTCGTCATAACTTTTTAATATATAGAGCGATCGGTAGCCTGATGAAAACAATAGAAGTTTTTAAAAAATTCAAACTTTCTTGCTAAACGATTAATTAGATACGATAATTTGTAAAAAAGCTTTTTCCTAAGTAGTATCCAGAAATTAAACACTATTGAATTTCATCCCAACATTTTGAACTTTCAATAAAGATATAATATAGAATAATAATGGTAAACTAATTTTTTGGAGGAGGACGTATACTTAATTATCACTTATGTAATCACGTTTATTACCAATCATTTTATTTCATGTTTATTTTTCTTTAAGGTGTGCTTCGAACCTCTTGGCTCGTGGAACTTACGTTCCATTCGCAAAGCATTCCACTTGAACCGCTACACGAAAGCTTCCATCAAAAACATGAATTCCAATCATCTTATTGGAATTACTATAGGGCTGAAGCCTGATGGGACCCTTTACGGAATAAACGTCGCTACGGGAACACCAGGAGCTATGTATAGTATCATGTACTACCGGAGATTCCGAGGGAGAAGCTTTCACGAAGATTATTTAACGTTCTAATTTAAGCGATCAATAAGACCGATGAACTGTTTTGTAAAAATAAGCAGCTTTATTTATAAGAGATGGAAGATTATTTAACGTTCTAATTTAAGCGATCAATAACACCGATGAACTGTTTTGTAAAAATAAGCAGCTTTATTTATAAGAGATGGAAGTTTAATAAGTGCAGTCTAGATAAGTTTGGATATGTCACCAAATGTTTATAATAAAAGCTTTTTTGATAGATCTTCATTGGTGTTTTACGCATTTAGCTTTTCGTTAAAGTACAAAGGACGGTAAGTTTGATATTTCTTGTCCCAGAGGGCTAGCATTGATCTTCATTCCTTCAATGACTTTGAAACAAAATATTTTTGGCACGGGAAGAAAACTGGAGGCCCAAGACTAGATGTTCTTAGTGTCTATCACGCAACGTTTCCCTGTTGCGTGACAGACAGTAAGAACTTTTGGGTAGGACTAGCCCTTCTGTCTGTGAAGACCCGTAGATGCTTTGCTGCACTGTCAGGCGGTCCGTGTCTATGCGCGTGATAATGTACGTATGGTCCTTTAGCTTCACATTTCAATTAAAGGAATGAAGTGTAGCAAGAGTAAAAAACTAATTATATTTTCTCTTGGGTTTAGTTATTCTATTTTAGACCTTTTTTTTTTTTTTTTTTTTTGATATCTTAATTTATAGCCTTCTTCCGTTCTAGTTTTTTAACCCTGTGCGCGGTACACAAGGGCCCGAACTACTTCTCTGTCAGCGGATTTCCCCCATCCGTTTGACGTGTCAAGATGGCGGACCGTCAGAGAAGTGATCTTCATTCAAAGCCTTCCAACCCTCGTCCTTCTCCTCAAGGAATATCGCTTGCAAACCTGTCTGAGCCTTTAAACTTTGGTCCATCTCTAGTACCAACTATACAGCCAGTAGGAGCGCCGAAAACCCCATCCACGTCTGCTCAGCAAACTCCGAGTTCAACGTCCACCAAGTCGAACACTAGTGGTATGTGGTTTGTATATCGATATTTTGATTTTAAAAGAGAAAAAGAAGACGAAAGAAAGCTAATATCGACTAATTTTTACTCAATATTTCCTGGTGTATAAGGAAACGTAAAACCAACAGGTATCAGGTGTGCAAACACAGACCTTGGACCAGGTTAATCAGCTGTTTAAAGAAAATCCGGTGAAAATAATAATGCACGTAATTTGCCTCGTAGTTTTTAATAGACATTAGCACGAAATTATCATTTAAATGTTTTATTAGCGAGATAAGGCATTGTTAATACTGTAATATCTTTCGGCTTTTAATGTCGACGTTTATTTTATTTGCCGTATGATACGTGTAAGGGACACCTTTTATTAGAATTGAATTTAAGGTAAGATAGCATATTAATATTTTCTTAGTGGTAAGAATGGTGTTGTAGACACATTATAGCCATAAATACATGCAAGTTTTGTGTAGTTACAGAGAATATCTGCCGCATGGAGTGTTCATAATGAACCATTCATTATATTACAGGAGTAGGGGGAGGGGTGGGGAGGAAATCTTTCGAACTTGAAAACATAAAAATAATTTTCACCAGAGGGCCATGAATTAAAGCAAAGTAAAGGAAGGGTATAAATAGACATATGATAACAAAAATTGTTTTGTTTGATTGTTGTTTAAAGTGTCCATCAGAATAGTCCCTTTTCTCATTCAGTAATCTGCTGTGTTTTATGACTAAAGACTCATCTGCACAGGCTTAGCCTCACTTAAGAGCAATTTATTTGCAAAAGTCAACTGTAATGCAAAGAATGTGCTGCTTGAACAATTTAGAGACTTTGCACCATCGCGTGACGGCAGCCATTTCAGATGGCAGTAACAATACAATCATTTTATATGAGAAAGAATTTAATTCCTGAGAGCAAAGGGATTTTATTGTTCAGCCATCTAACCGCAGGCAGTCCAAGCTGTATTATGGGCACCTGCACATGATGGTGCAAAGCCTCTATACCAATGTTTTGAAATCCCACAGGCTTTTTAATGGTATGTGTGAATAGCTGACTTATAAACTAGGCTAAGCTTGTGCAAATGAGTCTGTGGTCTTCAAAAACAGCGTTATGAAAAAAAACAAAAAAAAACCAAAAAAAACAGTGTTATGCATTGAACGCAAAACTGGTGTATTCTGTTGTCCAATCCAATGCAAATTAACAAAACCTATTGTTAAAATGGTTGTCACATTAGCATCACAATGACAATGTTTATAAACCTCACATCCACCTGTAAAGGCTTTGCACCATCACATAATGGCAGCCATAACAAGAGGCACAACAATAGCCTTTTTCCCTGGGCAGACTGAATTTTTTTAACATATAAATCAGATTAGAACAAATCCAGTTGTTCCTGCCTTCTGTCATGGCTGCCATCACGTGATGCGTTGCAAAGCATCTATTGGAAGTGTACAATATGTGTGCATTTTTTTTTCAACTTGACAACATTAAAAAGTTTCCCAATTACCTATTTATCTTTCACTGCTATTATATATTGAATTCCTTCAAGAACCATCTAATTAAGAACCAATCCTAATTATGTTTTTGTGGCTAGCACTGCTATATAACTTAAGGATAGGACAAGTAATTAAATTTTACTCCCAAATAAAATATCTGTGGTCTTTATTCTGATTATATTTGTTTCTATTGATGTTATTTTAGGATTGTTTCCATTGGATCATGATGCTGAGGCTGACAGTTTTTTGGGTCAGCAGCCTTTCCCTCCACAGAGGACTCCAGCCACATCTTCCTTCCAAGGTCTCAGCACTCCCCACCAGTCTAAGTTGAGTCCACTAGCTATGTCCTCCTTTGCATCGTCCACTCCACAGCAATCAACACAGGCTGGTCCTAAACACTTTACGATGGCTAGCAGTGGCCAAGATGTCGATCATTTCTTAGCTCCTTCAACACAAACAACTTCAACGTTCAGTACACCATCATCATACAGTTCTCAACCTCATTTCTCATCACAACATGCAGGGAAAACTCCTTCCCAGCAAACCAGTGTATTCACTTCACAGACATCTGGAATACCTCAAGGGTCTCCTTTTGGACCCTCACATTTGCCACCGAGAAGAGTATACCCAAAAGTAAACCAAGAAATTGGGTATTCTACAGGACCTCAATCAATACCTTCTCAGCTTCCATCTCAGATTAATCCGTCTATGCAAAGTAATCCGGCTTCTACTCAGTTTCCTGCTCAATCATTATATACACAGGGATCCCAACCAACAAATTCACCTGCTATGATGCCACAAGACAATTCTCAAACTCCATTCATGCCCAGTAATCCTCAACCTCCCCCTCAGATGTACCTACCGCCACAGGGTACCCAACAGTATGGAGCAACACAGTTCCCTCAGCAAGCAAACCAAGCACCAATACTTCCTGTTGAACAACAGTTTTCACCTTCATCATCAGAAGGGGTTGTCCCTACGGCTTTAATAGCACCAGTTCAACCACATTGGTTTTACTTGAAGGAAAATAGAGCATGGATGCCCTTTTCCTACATAGATTCTGATTGCCTAGAGCATGTTTATAGATTACCAGGTACTGGTGAAGACAGGATTGTTCCTACTGATGGTGGAAGATATGATGTGAATCTAGAGAAGAGAACCAGAGAGTCCGTCTACTGGGAGGAACCAGCCACTGTGGTTAGAAGATGTACTTGGTTTTATAAGGGAGAAGGAGGGACCAAATTGGTCCCTTACGAAGAAGATTTGGCTGAACGATTTGAGGTAAGTATCTGTAATTTTTGTAAATTTAACAAGTGAATAAGAAGGAAACTTAAACATGTGTAAAAAAAGTTTGTAGTTTATCATATGGTGTGCATATGATAAAAATTACACAAATTTGACCTAAGTAGACTGTAGACCTACAAAAATTTGCACTCATTTATTCAATTATATTTTGAAACTTTTTTGTGGATATATGGTATGCACTACTATACTGAGACATTTCAGATGTTAGTTCAGAGTAAATATGATACTGAAACAGGGGCGGCGGAAGCTGAAAAATTTTGGGGGAGCACTCCAATATTTCACGGTACCTTGAAATGACCCCCCCCCCCTCCCTGTTTAGCTTGATTACAAACGTGTATGTGTGATATTTCAATCAGTAACATTTTGCGCGCATTAAACCACTTGCAATAGGCCCTTTGCAGCTAGTGGTCACGTGCTTGGATACCGCTTAGCAACACAAAACTGGAGAGCAAGCCTTCCAGTAAACAAAAGTTGTAATAGGTCAAGCACGCGTGGTTTTATACGATAGTTTCATCGTTCAAAACGCTTAATCCTTTTGCCCTATCTACAAACACAGTAAGATAATCTTAAATTCTCTCCTTTGGACTCGATTTTTGGTTCGAAGTAACGATATTCTTCGCGTTATCGCGAAAAAATTGTCACCGCCGGCCCGCTCGACGGCTGAAAAACATGGCGACTTCGCAAGGTATGTACTTCAAAACTCTCCTTTTTTTTGGTTTCTTTTCAATTATTGGACTTCTAAAATCTCTAAAATAACAGTTTAGATTGTGAATGGTGATCGATTGTAATTGGACGGCATTTTAATGGACGATTTGTTTATTTTTTGTGAGAGTGATTCCACGTCTAAAGTCAAGACTAACCCATGTTTACATATATTCGCTGTAGATGTTAGAACTCTCGACGAGCCATCACATACCAAGAAAAATTCTTCGTACCATTGTTGTGTTCCCTTGTGTAACGGAGATTCTCGATATCATCCTGATTTAAAGTTTCACCGCTTACCAGGCCGTGCAAGGGATGAGCAATTGAAAAAGGAATGGCTGGTGAAGATACGAAGAGATGTGGGCCCACACTTCAAGGTATATAGGAATCTAACAATATCAATGCACAATACGAATTGCCTGTGGATCTTTAAAAAACTGTAATGAAGATAAAAATAGTTGAATACAGTTACATTGTTATTAAAAGGACATTTGATTTATAATAGGTTAACAAAAGTACCAGAGTGTGCTCAAAACACTTCACTGAGGAAGATTACAATCCTCCCACTGATTCTGGACGTCAGTTGCTAAAAAGAGAAGCTGTACCATCAATCTTTGACTGGTCAACCAAATCCAAAGCAAGAAGAAAGATAATTCGACAAGTAGATAGGTAATGAATATCACATATTTCTACTTCAATACATTTCATTTAGACTTGACTGATGGAATTGTACTTGATGTTTATTTTGGTTTAAACCAAAATAATTTTATAATTTTAATAATTTAGTCTTTTATAATTTTTTATTTAGTGTGAACTGAGTGTGAACTGAGTGTCATCATAATTTCAAAACCTTTTTACAGAGACACTCAGACAGATGAAAGTGATGACAATGAAGATAATAGTCCCAGCACTTCTACAACCTTCAGCATGGATGACCTACAAGCACAAGTCCAGTCACTCAGAGCACAGTTCCAAGATGCACAAAAGCAACTTGAACAAAGTAGAAATGAAACTGCAGCTGCCCTCACTGAAATAAAAAGGGTTAAAGTTGAAGCTAGCAAAAGAAATTGAGGACATTAAGAGGCAAGCTGCAGAACAATTAGCACTTAATAAATTTGGGCTTGAGAGATTTGGCACAGACAATGAGATCATAAGATTTTATACAGGTTTCCCATCCTATTTACATATTCAGTTCTTTTTTAAGTTTTTGCAGCCATGTGCTGCACAAATGACATATTGTTATGCCTCTGGAGAAAGAGAAAGTAGACCAGACTCAAGAAATATGCTTCTTGTGGATGAATTGTTTATGTTTTGTGTACGCCTCAAACTAGGTCTATTCGGACAGGATTTAGCTCATAGGTTCCGAATACATAAATCGTCAGTTTGCAGGAAATTGATCACATGGACTAATTTTTTGTATTTTCTTCTTGGTAGTCAAGTGATCTGGCCTTCAAGGCAAGATGTTGATAGGTTTATGCCAGAAGGTTTTAAAAAGCTTTATGCAAGCACACGTGTCATTTTAGATTGTACAGAGATTTTTGTTCAAACACCTACCTCCCTACTACTTCAGTCGCAGCTTTATTCTAGTTATAAGAGTAATACTACACTCAAGGGTTTGATAGGCATTACCCCTAATGGAGCTATTAGCTTCGTTTCTAGCCTTTACACAGGGGGGATTAGTGATAAGGAAATCACAAGGTGCAGCGGCATTCTAGATTTGTTAGAACCTGGTGATTCAGTCATGGCAGACAAAGGGTTTGACATTGAAGATTTACTTAGGGAGAAGCGGGTAGAGTTAAATATTCCTCCGTTTCTTGAAAGTCAGGAACAATTCTCTGCCGCAGATGTTCAAAAAACAAAGACACTAGCAAGTCTTAGAATTCATGTCGAGAGGGCAATAAGAAGAGTCAAAGAGTACCACTTTTTTGATTCAGATGTGCCATTGTCCACTTTAGGTTCAGTCAATCAGTTATATACTGTAGCCTGCCTCCTTACAAATTTTCAAGGCCCACTTATTTTATCCAATGGTAATAATGAGGCATAGTGTCTGTAAGAAGTTGGTGAATGTATGATTAATGTGGCTTACATAACCCATTAGATAATCTTTAATGCAGGTTGGTTTATCATGTGTCTTGGATTGCTTTTTGTAACTATTTCAATTTGTTTGTAAATGAAAACTCAAAAAAAAAAACTAATGAACAAACACAAAATCTAAATAGCACAAATAAATATAATACTAATATGATATAAATATAATAAAAAATAAATTAAGATTATGAATTGATTTGTCATTAATAAAAATAATATAATATTTGTTATCATAAGAAATCTGGCCATGGTTTGAGAACAACAACAAAAATCTTAGTGTATTAATGTAAATAGTAATTGAAGAAAAAACTATCAACTTTGTCCTTTGCTTGCTGGAAAAACACTGAATCAAAATTAATTCTAGAGCAAACAAACAAATTTTCGTCAATGTAACTGAAAAAATCACACCATTCTAATCCTGTGAGTCCAAGCTGGCACTGGATCTGGTAATAATAAATGTCTGTTGTTTTCAGTTTGTACTGGTTAGTGTTCTGGTCCTTGGTGAGATACCTCACATTGTCAAATGATGTTTCCCCCTCTTTAACGACCTTTATTTCTAACAAGCCAAAGGGATTCTGACCATTATTTACGGCATCAAGGTCATAAACTTTCCTGTCTGGGCTACAACCTAGCCATGGGCACTTTGGGTGGACAATCAGCCCAGATGGGAAGAGGTTTACTCTTCCACCCTTTGCATTGCTAGCATAGACCATGGCAGCATGTGGTTCAAGTTCAATGCCTCTTCTCATTGCTGCAGTTTGTACAAATCTGGTGGGGTTTAGCTGATTGACAAGGGTGTCAAAATGTGACACCCGGCGAGCGACAATGCCAAATTTGCTTGCTGTTACCCTTTTTTTTCTGAGCAGGTGCCATACATCACTCTGACTTTGAGTGACTGTTTGCTGCTGCACTCTCAGTGATGACTCTGTTGTCACAGACAATGTTCCAAATATAGATTGTTGACGACTGTCAAGACAGATTGACACATTGTTATTAAATCTGTCCTCTGCACTTGAGAGGGGAAGCTCTGGGAAAGAAGTGCAAGTAAAATCATTTATGATGTAGTCAGTTGACATCTTTTGTTGATATGACAGGACACAGCCTTTTGGGACATTTCCAAACTTGCTCTGTACAAATGGGATATTGCCAAGTTGATCTTGATTGGGCAGAATGGTTGTAAAGAGAGGATAAGGTGGTTGGAAGCCATTAAAGTGCTCTTTTGTGAGGGTAGGATACTGGGTAGATGGGGAATACAAATTACTCTTGATATATCTACTGTACGAAGCGCCAAGTTGGGGTTTTTTCACTAGCACGTCTTGTATTTCTTTTTGTGCGATTTTGGATCCTCTAGGTATGCTCCAACGCTGCTTCATGCTGGTACATGTTAGCTCATCAGGCAATGTCCGATGTCCCAGTTGCTTAAGAAGGGCTAAATAGTAAAGAAGCCCGATCACATGATGGCAGTATCCACCTGCCCCGGCTACACATGAGCACAGCCCAGACAGCAATGTCAAATTGTTGTTCTGGACTGACACCTCTAAAATGTGCGGTGGTTCAGACTTCCTCATTGAGCGGTAACACTTGCATTTAACTCTCACGCACTGGTCGGTATATATCACTAAAAAATTGGAAAAATTAGTGTGAATTGTCTGCCATTCATATCATAATGAAATAGAAAAAACATTTTGGCTATCAAGTACCTTTAACGTCATGTAAATAGCCTGGTTCCGCCATAAATTTGTACGCTTTCGAAGTGCTTGTGCAGCCAGACTTCTCTATAGCGTAGCTCCCTACATCATCGAAGGTGAGGGAAGGAAAGATAGAGATGTCTTGAGTTTCTACTTCATCTAAAACAAAAATAAATATAAAAATATCAGTACGAAGAATTTTTCTTGGTATGTGATGGCTCGTCGGGAGTTCTAACATCTACAGCGAATATATGTAAACATGGGTTAGTCTTGACTTTAGACGTGGAATCACTCTCACAAAAAATAAACAAATCGTCCATTAAAATGCCGTCCAATTACAATCGATCACCATTCACAATCTAAACTGTTATTTTAGAGATTTTAGAAGTCCAATAATTGAAAAGAAACCAAAAAAAAAGGAGAGTTTTGAAGTACATACCTTGCGAAGTCGCCATGTTTTTCAGCCGTCGAGCGGGCCGGCGGTGACAATTTTTTCGCGATAACGCGAAGAATATCGTTACTTCGAACCAAAAATCGAGTCCAAAGGAGAGAATTTAAGATTATCTTACTGTGTTTGTAGATAGGGCAAAAGGATTAAGCGTTTTGAACGATGAAACTATCGTATAAAACCACGCGTGCTTGACCTATTACAACTTTTGTTTACTGGAAGGCTTGCTCTCCAGTTTTGTGTTGCTAAGCGGTATCCAAGCACGTGACCACTAGCTGCAAAGGGCCTATTGTGCTGAGAGACACAAAAATGATGCAAGTCGTCGCTAGATATATCATATATTTTTTAGATACAGAAAATTATGTAATATCAAAATAATAAATAATGGTAATCATAACCAAATCTCATGCGTTTTTTTTTTTTTTGTGTGAGGCATTATATTCTGGGGGGGCCAGGCCCCACCAAAAAATCTAGTGGGGGGGGCCAGTGCCCCCCTGGCCCCCCCGCTTCCGCCGCCCCTGTGAAAATGAGGGAGGAAATTAAAAGGCTTATACGGAAAATCCTTAGACACACCCAACAATTTATTAATTTTTTTAAGCTGGTTATGCTACTCCTCCTCCCCCTCCCCCTCATCCTCCTCTTCCTCACCCACCTCTTCCCTCTCCTCCTCCTCCCCCTTACCCACCTCCTCCACCTCCTTGACCATCTCTCCCTCCCCTCCTACTCCTCCCTCCCCTCCTACTCCTCCTTCTCCTCCAACTCCTCCCCCTCCCCCTTCTCACCCACCACAGCTAACTACAAGTTTCTAGAGTTGTGATACATGTTGTGATAGGGAAGCATGGGTGGCTTAGCAGTGTGAGAGCTCACCTCTCATCAATGCGACCCAAGTTCAAGTCCTGCCGGGTTTGATGTTGTATATGAGTTTGTTGGTTCTGTCCTGTGTTTGGAGGGTTTTCCAGGTTCCCCGGTTTTCCTCCCTCCACAAAAATCAACTCCTTAATTCCAATTCGATCATTGAATGAGGGCCACAGGTTTGTTAGCCACTGGCTATTAAGTGCTACCCTCGTGAAAAAAGGATGTAATAAAAAACGTATGTGTGTTTTTTTTAGAATGAGTTCCAGGTAGCAGTGCGTGAAAATCTGTGGCCAAAAAGAGTTGAACTCCAAGATGGGGAATATGTCATACTGCATAATACAAATGTTATGGTGCACTTTCAATCTGGTGAGGTTAATGAATGGAGTGGTGAAGACATCAGGACTAGACCAAAAGTCGTAAGGAGAGGAGCCTTTGATATAGAAGATATGATTGAGGATGGTATGTCAAATATTAAATAGATAATTATGTAAATCGTAATTGAACAAGCTATCCTCCTTGCTAATGCTCAATTGAATGAATACTTCTTGCTTTGTTAGTGTAGCTATTAGCTTTTCAATTTTCTGATTCTTGCATTATCACTATTATGATACTTTGAACCTCTTATTTACTGTTTCCAGGGGGAAGGGGGAGGGAGTAAAAAGATGAAAATGAAATAAAATTGCTTGTTGTTTGTGTGGAGTTATGAAGCACTTGGGGATATTGGGATATTGCACTTGGGGAACTGTAAACTTGAAAAGAAAATTATTGAGAAGCAAGTACCTACATGTCATGCTTCTCCTAACGGTTCTCTCATGTTCTGCCAAACTCCATGCTTTATAACAGCATGCACTGATCATATTTTCTATTTCTTCAATAATCGTTTTCATTATGACTTTTAGGTGAGCCAGCACAGATAGACCATCTAGTATTTGTAATCCATGGGATTGGACCTATAGCTGACTTAAGGTTTAGAAATATTGTAGAATGTGGTAAGTCACAATTTACACAGATTTCTATGTCAAAGAGAGGGCAGAGAGGGAGAGGAGATAAAAGAAGGAAGAGATGTATGGAGGAAATATGAACAGAAAAAGGAAGGAAGAGTAAAGGAGAATAAAGAGATGAGAGGATGCAAAAGAAAAAGAGGAAGAGAAAGAAAATCATGGAGGGCGTAGGTGAGAAGTGGATAAACAGGAAAGATAAGAGAAAAAGGAAGAGAATTATAGAAAAGGAAAGAAAGGAAAAGAAAGGAAAGATTTAAAAAGTGACAAAAAAATTTAGATCTATATGCATGACTGTACAATGATGCGGGAAAGGATTAGGAAAGAAGGAGAGTGGAATGAATTAGAATAATAAGAGAGGTTGCACACCAACTTGAAAAAAATAATGGAAAATTGTGGCCTAGAGTGAGTCAGAATAAGATTAAGGAAGCAGCTTTCTTACAGTGTCAATCTAATTAACATCTAATTATTTTGTTAGTTGATGATCTTCGTATGGTCACTCTGTCCATGTTAAATGAACATCATGAAGAATTAGCCAAAGGGCGTCTGATTGGTCGCATAGAGTATCTTCCTGTTCAGTGGCATTCAAAGTTACACAATGATTCAACTGGAGTTGACCAGTAAGAAAATTGTTTTTAAAATTAATGAACATTATCATTATCTTAATTAATATGAGAACAGTCTTTGCTAATTCATGATAAGTAACTAGTAATGATGATGGTGATGATGATCATGATCATGATGGTGGTGATGATGATTACAATGATGGTGATGGCAGAGATGATTATGATGATGATGAATGTGATGAGGGTGATCATGGTAGTGGTGATGATGGTGGTGATGATGATGGTGATCATGATGGTGGTGATGATGATCACGATGATGGTGATGGTAGAGATAAATATGATGATTACGATGATGAATGTGATGGGGGTGATCATGGTAGTGGTGATGATGGTGGTGATCATGATGGTGATCATGATGGTGGTGATGATGATCACGATGATGGTGATGGTAGAGATAAATATGATGATTACGATGATGAATGTGATGGGGGTGATCATGGTAGTGGTGATGATGTTAATGATGGTGATGGTGATGATGAAGGTGTTGGTGATGATGGTAATAATGATGATTGATCATGGTGGTCGTGGTTGTGGTTGTAATGATGATGGTGACAACAATGATAATAATAATAATGATGTGTGCATGAATATAAAATACTCTATAATATACCCTATATGTGATGGTCCTGTGTATTAGGATTATAATGTTATAGCAAATATTATAAATTTGATGTTGTATATTATTAATTATATTTAATAAATATTTAATAGACTTGTTTACATTTCAGGAAATTGCATTCTATATCTTTACCAAGCATCACCAGGCTACGAGAATTCACAAACAGTACTTTACTTGACATATTGTTTTATACAAGTCCAACTTACTGCCAGGTAACAAATCTTCTCTGTTAACTTTTCTGGTCTGTTTAATAAGATCCACTGTCAGTCTATGATGTTAATTAATAGCTGCTACTATACGTGGTAGAGTGCATACTATAATATAATTATCCATGAAACATTTTTGTAAGAAATTGCACAAATTTGCTTAAATTAATAATAAGTTCAGTAGACCTCAGTAAACCGTAGATCTAAAAAACTTTGCACTCATTTGTACCATTTTGTTAGATAATTTAACCTTTTCATGGATATATAGGATGCACTATTATAAAAATAATCTTTGTGTTACACCATGGTTATAGGGCTGTTTCCGAGTCTCCCTAACCAGAGGCTAAGAGTCTGTTTAAAACAGTGTATGCATAAACCTAATTTAGTGTTCTAAGCACAACTTTCATCTCACAAAATGTCAAGATGTCTATCACATGAAAAAAATTATTAACATTTGATATATGATGGTGCTTGTGATATCCATCATGAAAATCATTGATGTCAGCATGGAGATGTGTGCTGGCAACATCGTGGACACTGCTCTCTAAGTATTACTGACATGCAGTATTGTTGATATCATGACGGTAATACTAACTGAATGGAGTGCATTGTATGATTAAATTGAGCAATTCTTAACCAATCAGATTGCAGGATTCTGTAGTGACGACAAAATGGATAGTAATTTTAATGTTAAATTGTGTTATTTTATTTTCTTAATGCTATCAAGTGTTTTTAGTAATAGGTAGTTTTGGATGTTTCTATTTTCAGACTATTGTGGATACAGTTGGTTCAGAGATGAAGAGACTTCTTGATCTTTTCAGAAAAAGAAATCCTTCATTCAAGGGAGATGTTTCTGTCTGTGGACACAGCCTTGGTATGTCATCATCATCATCATCATCATCACCATCAACAACAACATCACCATCAACATCATCATCAATATCATCATCAATATCATCATCATCAACAACAACATCACCATCAACATCATCATCAACATCATCATCAACATCAATATCATCATCAATATCATCATCAACATCGATATCATCATCATCAACAACAACAACAATCATGAATAATTAATGACCTTAGAACAATACAAAATCACTACCGTGAAGGCATCTGTAAGCCCTTGCACCCTCACTTGCAGCTCACTGGTTTAAATCCTCATACAGATCTCACGGGAATATTGTATATATTACAACATCATCATGACCACCATTAACACCATCATCATCATCATCATCATCATCATTGTTATTATTATTGTTATTATTATAAGCATCTCGCAAAAGTTTCCTCTTGCATTTAAAGAGTCTTACAGTTTTGAGTTTTAAAGCTCCAGCTACTGTAGTCTTGATTTTTTCAGCAAAAGTACAAAAAATAACATAAAGCTTGTCGTTCCAGGTTCAAGTATTATGTTTGATATTCTGTATCATCAGAAAGACCAATCCAATCCAGATGTTAAATCTAAACCTAGCTCAGACAGGTATGAAAAATATTTTACACAGTACAATACTTTATTCTGCCAATTGTTTATTAAGACCAGCTTTTGTGTTTGAGGCTAACTGGAAACATAGGGCTCCAGTTTCTCCAAAATCTTGTTCAATCGCAGGTAGCCCAAGCTCACTTTTAGTGTTGTTCTTGAAAAGGTGAGAGGTTGTTTTAGGGTTCGATAGACTATAAGTTATCCATGTGATGACTTAGATCAGCCCAGAGGTTGTTTCAGGGTTCGATCTGTGAGTTGTCCATGCCCTGACTTAGATCAGCCCAGAGGTTGTTTCAGGATTTGCTATGTGAGTTTAGATCATCAGCCTTAAAAGGGATGGAAATTTCTTGATATATTTTGTAATAATTAATATCTGCTCAGGACAAGTAGTCCCCAACCAACTACAGCTGAAGAACTAGACAAATCTGATGAAGAGGATAATACTGATGCCAGTCCTACCCTGTCTGAAGTATTAAACCAGTTGGGATTAAATGAGTATAAGACAGCCTTTGAAAAAGAGAAAATTGATATGGAAACATTAGTAAGTCTTAGACATTTTCTATAATTGTTTCTTTGTCTAAATCAAGCTGTGTTATGCGGTAAATACTTCCATTTGGAGTTTGCCTTTGCCCAGCCTTTAATCCTTGATGTTGTCAAAATTGTGTGTTCTTTTCTTGACACAATACAAGTTGATTAAAATTCCACTGGTTTTGGTTGAATAACTAAATAATTCAACACACAACTGAGACTAAAGGCCCAATTACACGGAGCAATTTTCTTTGCAACTTGTCTCACAACAGCGTTGCAACATAAGTTGCATGGAGCATTGCAGCGTGTAACTTACAGCAAAATTTGAAAAATGTTGCAAGACAAGTTGCAGCAGTTGTTACAAAAAAAATTAGTTTCTACTTTTGGCAACGATTGTGTCTCCATTGCACCGTGTAGACACTCTTACAAGTTGTGTCACAACACTGTTGCGAGACAAAATGCAAAAAAAAATTGCTCTGTGTAATCGTGCCTAAAGGCTGAGCAAAAGGGAACAGTTATTCAGGGAAACTGGAGTATAGAAATTTGCATGATCTTGTGACTGCAGCCATGATATAAATAGGAGGCACAACAATAGGGTGTTTTTCCCCCTAGGAAACTGATTTTTCTTTTTCATGTAAATCAGATTAGACTAGATTCCAATGTTCCTGCTCCTGTCATGGCTTCTCACACGTGATGGTGCAAAGCCTGTATTTTTGCCAAATGGCTTCGAACTTAAGGTTTTCCAGTATAAGATGCTTTGCACACTGCTAAACTACCAGTGTTGCAGCTTATATCTCAATCAGTGCCTAGCTACAATCTTAGTCAAAAATGTTAAGAAATTTTTAGTTTTGATGGTATTTTCATGAAAAACATGAGAAATTCCCCTTAAAATGACCCCCTCCCCCCCTAAACAATGTTGTTTCCAGGGAGACAGAGCTGCTTTACCTACTGGGACCAACATTGTCCTGGGGGAGAGGGGATACTGACAATAAAAATTTTACTATTTCATGATTGGATGAAAAATTCTCAACTCTTTTTGTCTAAGATTGTAGCTAATCACAGCTAATCTAATTTGAAAGTGATGAGACCTTATTTTATTCTTCTCTGTCAGCTGTCATTCAGTGAGTCTGATATCAAAGAGATTGGCCTGCCTATGGGTCCACGGAAGAAAATCATGGGATACATTAAACAACATACAATATTACAGGTAAAGAGCATCAGAAGTGTCCAACCAATAACCAATAAGTACTTCTTACAACAGCATTTTTGTATAATAAATAAGTCTTGAATTTACATAATCTCATTTGCATATTGATATTTCACATATTTATATCAATGAAAGAAGTCCACATACAAAGATACTGCAACCATACTACTACACTCTTCACATATAAGTGATTTTGAAAATAACATTTTTTCCTTGATATATACTTTAATATTATTAGCGATTAGTTAACAAAATTATATGATTGCATTTACCAGGATAAACGAAGACAAGAGAAATCTGATAGAGCTAAAGCAAGGGCTGAAGCTAGGGCTATCAAAGCCTTGGAAAAGTCTCAAGACAAGGAAGATAACCTATCCAGTAGTTCTGCCGAATCACTTGCAGCAGTTGAAAGTGTTGAGGTCCTGTATCACCAGGGAATGGCAGGAACTGGTCAACCCTTTGTCAATTATCCACAGTTAAACTTTAAACCATTTGCTATGTTTGCCTTGGGGTCTCCTATCGGCATGTTTATGACTGTTAGGTAAGTAAATACTGGTAGTATAGTCATCATACCAGTAGATACTTGGTATCAACCCCTTGAGTAAATGTTAAGGGGGGAAGGGAGGGGAGGGGAGGTAGAATGGGAAGATTTTGTCCTCCAAGCTCAATCATCCATATAAAACTAAATATCTTTTAGACAATATTGCTCAATTAATTCACATTTACTTTGTTTAAGACCAGCCTAATTAATATTCATTTATATCAAAGCAAGGAACGTACTGTCCTCCAGGCTAAAAACCAATACTTTTTAAATTGTGGAATTATCATGCACTCCATTCACATATCATAATAATGTTCTCTTGGTTGTAGGGGTGTGGATCAGGTTGGACCAGACTATCAACTGCCAACATGTCCAAGATTCTATAATATTTTTCATCCAGTGAGTAGTTTATTTTACATTTCTGCCTATATTAAGAAAAATCTCACATTCCAAAATAATCACTTTGACTCACCGCCCCCCCCCCCTCCCCCCAAAAAATTGTATTTATTTTCAATTACATATTAAGCATAATGCATATTTTCTGAATGCACAATATGAACTAAACTTACTGTGTTCCCCTATTTCCTTTGGGGCAGCACTTATACAGGCGAGATGGGTAGTAATTGCGTACTTCATGACCAGCCGACATGCGTCGGTCAAATATTGCCTGACTATAGGTCGATAGTCCGAATCTTTAATCTTTCACCGACTATCAGCCAACACTTGACGGCCGTCACTTTTACCAATACCAGGCCTTGAAGCGAAGAACAAAGCAGAAGGAAAGAAGGAACCTTGATTGTTCTTGTTATTAGTCATGGAAATTAATTTTCCTGATATCTATCTCTTTTCTTTAACTTTTAATATGTATTTTTTTAAATAGTTTGATCCAGTGGCTTTCAAGATAGAACCCATAGTAGATCCAACATTTGCAATACCTCCAGTTATGTTACCACACCACAAAGGTAGAAAACGGATGCATCTAGGTAAGTATATTTTAATTCAAGTAACCTTACATGCAGCTGTAGTTGCTGCTGGGGTTATTTTTACAATGACTTGCAAATTTCTCGGGCGCTGATCGTTTATTTTTTATCACAGATCAATAAGACGACAAACACATAAAAAACTGAATATTTTGTTATGTAAACTTTGTGATATTGGTAATAATCTTGACAATCAAATTTTATTTTGAACTCTTTAGACACAGCTGTTTTCATTTTGTATGCTTTTAACTAATACTTTTAATTGTTCATTTATTCACTTTTTCGTTCTTTCAATTGATTATTCAATCCTTTCTTTCAAGCGTTTAGCTAGCATTAAGTCAAGTTAACCTGTTCTAGGCTACTATGCACTCCATATATTAAAATGGCACACTTCATATTATTTAACTAAATCATTCTATAGTACAGTCGGTTATGTTGTAGTTGTGTTTTCATTTCTTTCCTTTCAATTTTCTTTTCTTTTTCAGAGTTACGGGATAATCTAAGTCGTTTTGGGGCCAATCTCAAAGCCAGTCTTATGGAATCTGTACGCATGACATGGGAATCAATCAATGAGTTTGCCAAAGCTCACACTAGTCCAAGTGGTTATGTCAGTACAGAGTCTGAAACAGAACCACCTCCCACACCTTCCTCCACAACAAGTGATTCATCAGAAGGTATTTGTTGCATGATCACAATAAAACTGATATGCCCTAACTTCATACACAGGGATTGATAGAGCTAGAATTATTCTCTTATAATTGATTCTGAGACCCGGGGGGGGGGGGGGGGGGGGTACTCCCCTATATTCGCTATACGGGTACGTGCCGCCAAACAGGGCATGGTTTTCAAGCGATTCTACTCTGGAAGAGGGTATATAAAATCACGCTCGGTCTGGGACAGGGTATATGAAATCACGCTCTCTCCTCTCTGGAACAGGGTATCCATTTTTGCAATACTGAAACAGGGTATGGTTTTCAGCGATCTTGCTCTGGAACGGTATGAATTTCAGCGATTTTACTCTGGAACAGGGTCAGGGTTCAGTGGGCTCAGCGGCACATCCCTGCCCTAAAGGGGCAAGAGTACCCCTCTGTATGGAAATCCGAAAAAAATATCCGAACTTTTTGGTGACTGTAATACAATCCAAGCTAGCACTGAAAAGGTGAATTTAGGCATGTAGGCTAGTCTTTGTCATATAATGTTACTTGTGACAAGTGTCCTATTGGGTGTGCTCTAATTGTTCTTATGATTTTATGCTTACAGATGAAAGGGCTCGCCATGAATTGACTATCAAAATAGGCCAAATGAATGGTGGTAACAGAATAGACTATGTTCTACAAGAAAAACCGATTGAAAGCCTTAATGAGTATTTGTTTGCTCTTGGCAGTCATGTTTGTTACTGGTAGGTACTTAGTCCATCTCTTCTACTCTTACCTCAGGAAGCCCAAACAGCTGTTCTCCAAAAGCACAACTGTTTAAAGGGGCGGGTGAAAATAGATGAAAATTGGAAATGACTTGAAACATGATTAAACATGGCCCCAATAGTAGCCAAGCAACATATTTTCTTCACAGTAAAAAGTGGCAGATAAAAATTATCAATTGAACACCTGAAGTTGGGTCAAGAGCTTGACTTATAAATTAAAATTGTTTCTGTTAGATTTCTAATGTTTTTAAAATTATTTTGTATTATTTCAGGCTATCAGAGGACACAGCTCTTTTCATGTTAAGAGAGATATACAATCAAGGATATGCATCTGAAATGCAATGAGAGAAAAAAATGACTTCATGTGCACGTTATACGCAACACGATATATAAGTAATATTATGCTGAAAGACCCTGTTGTAAAGGATTGCCCAAGAGGTCATCATGCTCGTTTGACTTGGACTCCAAGCTTACAAAACAAAATGGCATTTCAATTCAAAATACATGCAAGACAAAATTATGTGGAATTCTTTTGCATATCTGGTTTACAGCTGCAGTAATATAATGAATGTATGCAACTTTTAGTTCCCAAGTGACAACATTGGGCATTCAATTCAAATTTAGGAAATGATGCTGGTGCAACATGAGGAGTTAAAAGGCTCTTTGGACAAAAGGGAAGAAAGGGGATGGGAAGCTGATGCAAAATCACAGTATTCACCACAAAAATACGTACAGATGAAAAGCTACAATAAACTTTTCCTGTCTTTTCAAAATAAAATTTATATCAAGAGGCAAAATATATATGGTCCTAATTTGACAGAAGTCCCTTTCCCAGTTCCCTGCGCTATCTTGAAAGGTAGCCATGCCTTTGCATCAAAGCAAGATGAATCGTGAGCTCGTAACAAGACATGTGAGTATTTGTCCAACGTGTTAAAAAAGGTCACTATCATTGTAAGCTAACTGTTCATCTCGCTTCAATGGAAAGGCATTGCTACCTTTCAAGATGGCGCAGGGAACTGTGAAATGCAATATTGTAATGAGTTTTTTAGCTACAAATAGCATTTTAAACATGTATTATATAGCACTGAGAAATTAGTTCTCACAAATAAAAATGATTAAAGAATTGTCTTCTAGCATAATTGTCATTAAGTAGCCTAAGGCAAGAAAAGTAGATGTTGCATGACAATGAAAAAATCACTGTTACACTGCTGCATTAAAGAATTCATGCTCTATTATTCAAGCACATTTGAGATTTATTTGGGAATGATTTTATATAGTAAAGAATTCTACCCCAAATCCGTTTTAGTAGAGTGGCAACTTGTAAATTATCAGTAAGTAGTTGTAGAGTGTTGATAGAGTGTTGGTATTGGTAGAACAATGGTAGGATGTCTGTATTTAGTTAATTTTAAGGTTATTTAAATTGTCATTTTTTTATTAATTTAATATTTGATTTTACAAAGCTTCAAAAAATTTTAACCTGCTCTAAAAAGATAAATATGCAGTATTCTTAATTATACTTAAAATTAGTAATAATTTATATATTTTATTATATCCCAGGTGGTATTCTGTCATATTAGATTTTAAATGGATCTTTAATTCCTACCTCTTGTTCTCTTGATTTACTCAGTATGATGTATTGATAAGATTTGACTTTAGTCAATCTTGACTAACCAGTATCTCAATCTGATTAAGTTTTCGATATATACTTTAAAAACTTATTTTGACTTGGACCTTCTTGAAATTCACTGTCAACGTTGCAAAAATGATATTTTCTTGATATGGTATTTCGACAGGTCTGGACAAGATAGTAAGGGCAGGTATGGTTTTTATTGGGAAGAGGGCAGGGGGACTTGGAGTACTATGAAACTTTCTAAAAATGGTTGTAGCCCTCGATCCCCCTTCCATTCAGTAATAAATCCATGACCCTCCTATCGAGTCAACAAGGAAAAAGCTTTTTTGATATCCATCTGATCAAAATAAAAAGGTTTGACCCTCTGTAAAAGTTCAATTTTTAACTGATGACCGTCCCCCCCATAAAAACATACCTTTCCTAATCTTGATTGGTTGTGATGAGCATGATGAACCCCCGATCCATGAAGATCCATGAAGCAATTTCACTCCTATTTGATAAGCTAACTAATATTATGAACTGTTTCATTTGACTGAGTGTGTATACACCTAATTAAAAAAAACATCATCGCCAGAGCCAATAGGCAATAGGTCATTCTAAGACTGAAATAGTTTCCTCTACTACAAACGACATTGAATCAGTCTCAACACTAATATCCATGTTCTTGACAAGAATAAGAAGCAGAACCACAAGTCATTCCAGCTATTCTTGGATCTTGGAATTACCTATCGCCTATTGCCTTTGGCGATGACAACGCTTTACTACCAATAGGACCAAGGTGGCTGTCTAGTATATAGATCAGGATGTGTCGTCACATTAACAGGAATAGATATAATGGCTTCAGGAACTTTTGCTTCTTTGATTGCCTCTCTGATGTGGTACCTGAACAAAATATACAGCCAAAAAGTTTTTCTCAATAAACAAAATATAAATTTATATATATTTCTAGTATTATTGAGCAACGTTTTCAAAATCAAAAATCCAGGCACCTGGTCTGTGTTGGTCACATGAACATGACTTATAAATGAGTGTAATGGCTTAGACAGATATCTTACCCATCGGTTCCAAGTAAGAACCCAGCAGGAATATGTACCTCCCGTGACGTCCCATCATGAACCATGTCAACCATTGCATCAGCATTATCATTTACATTGTCAGCTACAAATACAGCAACAGCTCCAAACTGTTCTACAATGTTACATTTTGTCACAAAGGAGCAGCCCCTTTGACCAAAAACAGTGATAATAGTAAAAGTTAAAAGGAAATAAATATTACACATTAGTAAGCATAATAGAAGTTTTGCAACATCACATGCCCATCCTATAATACAGCTTGGGCTGCCTGTGGTTAGATGGCAGAATAATAAAGTCCCTGACTGCTCTTGGGAATTGAATTCTTTCTCATGTAAAACGATTGTATTTTTTCTGCCATCTAACATGGCTGCCCTCATGTGATGGTTCGAAACCTCTATTTGAGACTTGCATATAGAGTTTATCTTGCTGTGATTGGTTAAGAGACCAGTGATCGAGACCATAATCACTGCTCAAGCAGTGGCCATTTAATTTCATTCAGTTTTGCTATTATTAAAATTTGCAGAATTCTGCATCAAAGGTTTTTTAATAGCAAGTCTTTATAAGTTAGTGCATATGACCTAGAATTCAAAAACGTGTTGCTAAGTGAATATTAACTGCAGAACTAAAATTTAATACGTCTAAAATTTCAAGAAACGAGAAACAAAATTTTTTTACGTACCCTCTAGCAACAAGCGCAATAGCACCATTCATAGCCCAACCATTAGTGAGAGGTTGGCAAGCTTCTAAAGGCTCTGTAGCCACTAAACGAATACGATTAAACTGGATTTTCTGAAAATGCAAACAAATAGTTAGAACAGCTGACAGACAAACGTAAAGCAGTTAATTGATATGCACAACGATGCTTGGCTAAATGATGAATCATACATAAAGTTCTATATCCTCAAGTTCAAAAAAACCTCAAAAAAGTTCACAAAAATAACTCGAAGAAAAGTTTTGAGCATTCATACTTACAAATAACGAGCCAAAATCTTTAGCTGGCCGTAATTTGAATATATATTTTATTTTGTCGGGTTTTAAAACTTCGAAGTAAACAAGAGTGTTGCTTTCAAACATCATAAAATCTGTGGTTGTAAAAACTCTTTGCGAAGCTGAAGAGAAAACAATACAGTGAAAATCAAATATAAAAATAATAATTGAAGACATTAAAGAATTAAAAGCAAGTTAATTTACTTACTTGAGCAGATCTCTAAAAGACATGATATTATAAGGGAAATTATTAACAACATTCTTAACTCCATTAGTAACGACTATCTGTAAAATATAGACATCCTGTACGAGGGCACTGGATTGTGGGTATTTTATTGTTTACTTCCGTTTCCGGTAGGGAAAAAAACCCTATAACATAAGAAAGGCAAAACAAAACTGTTTATCTTAAAACAAAAACTAAGATTTATTTAACCTAAGATTTCTTTTTGCGTTCCGCTAAGGTAGTATAGGTTGAATCCATATACTGTACTGCACGTCTAAACCTCGAGTAGAGAAAAAAATCAAATCAATTAGCCCCCGTATTTACGTAAATAATTGGATATCATCGTTTATTTAACGTATGTTTAAGCCTGATGGATGAGATATGTAGGGAAGTTTCAAATTTATTTTTTTAAAAGACAAATCGGATTTTTGAGTATATGAACAATCTTTTATTGATTTCTTTAAAGTTCATTTACATCCTTTGCATTTAGTATGACTTGTAATGTTATATAAATAGCGATAACTATTTAGTCGTCACTGCTGCCTTCGACTTTAAAATTACATTTTCTTCCATCATCGTATAGTTGTTTCAACACATTCTTGAACTCTGCTTGATCTTGGCTCAGTTCGACGTACTTGCGATACAACTGCAATGCAGTTCGAGCATCTTCTGTACTGTCGTGTGTTTGAGATTGAATGTTGAGCCCTGAAAGAAACAGTTTAGAATGCTGTTACGTGTACACTGAAGAGAAGACAGTCAGAGAAAGCATAACACATACATAAAACAACATATAAACGCACGAACAAATACACAAAGACGCAACACGCAAGTAAACAAAGAATAATATGTGGGGGGCACAAAACAAAACAAAAGGAAACAGTAAAAAAATCTGGGAGGCAAGCAAACAAACCAGACAAGCAGCCAAATTGGCTGAAAAATCGTTTAGAATTAATATTCATTAAAAAGTCAACTTACTTAAGAAGTACCAAGCCAGGAATCGTAAAGAAAGATATCTTTGTCTGGGCAGATGGAACAGTTCCACTGTATCAAACACTTGAGCTTTAGGTACCTGGAAAATGTAACTTCAAGTTTGGTATTCCAAAAAGCGAGTCTGCTGTCATCTAAAACAGCGATATTTAAGAATACCAATAAGCCACCAACGCCAAATGGTGGTGCGTAGTGACCAGGGTAGTGAGTGTTTAGGAATAATAGTTTGAGATAGCTAAGGCGGTATGTTTTTTACCATTCCTTATATGGTGTCAATCGTACTCAAGCTAAACCAGAATGCATTCTGTTTATGGAACTTACAAAAAGCGCATGACATTTAACTTTAATTGAGAAAACATTTCTTGCTATTTAAAAAGTTACCAAAAGTAAGAGAAAGCTGCGCGCGCGCGAGTGCATTTCGGGAAAGGGCAAAGAGACAGCGATAGGCAAAATGGTTTAACAAGGGGAAGGGGGGGGGGGTGGGTGGGAATCTTAGCACAACTTATAAAAGCTAAGCAAACTAACTTACAAGAATATTAATAACCCGAAAGTCCTTCTTCAAGCCGTGTCCTACAAACTTGACCTTGCGGTCTGCTAGGGCTCGTATCTTCAGGTAAGTAGTTTTGAGTGTAGTTAGGTGTTTGGACGAGATGCTGACGTCTAAATCTCCAGGCTTGATACCAGAAAACTTTGTGAGATAGTCTACGACCTGCGACCAAAAAATTGACTCAGTTGAATCCGGCTTCTGTTAAAATAAATTTTTTTCTGAAGCGAGCTCTACTTAATATTAAAATCAAACAGCTAAGATAATCTGCACCATATTGAAAAAGAGTGAACTAAAACTGACCTGTTCTGAGGTAGATATGTAGTCATCTATGAATGGTACGCCTTCAAGAGGTCCCTCACTGATAACAGAGTATATGATAATAAAATGATTATAAGCAAAACGATATTAGGATTGTAATATAATGTCAAAAATCATGACGTCGACTAGGATGTGGTCATGCTGACCAGGAATGATGATGTCATCATTGATCAGGTCGTGCATGCCAGTAGACTTACCCTCGTACAACTGTTATACGTGCTGCACTCATCTGGCTTGGTTTAATGGTAGATCGAGTACCATCACTTCTGATTTCTGCTTCTTCCTATCCAGTCGAAACAAATTAAACAATCAATGCCACGGCAGAAAGAAGAAAATAGAAAACCATGAACAATGACGGGGATGAAGGAAAAGGCAAAGTTTCCCCATTTTCCTCTTTCTTTTCTTCTCTCTTTACTCCACTTCTCTCGCCTCTTTTCGTCCCTCTTCCACTTCCTCCTCTCTTTTCTTTTCCCTCCTTTTTCTCTCCCTCCTTTTCTTTTTTGGCGAACGAAAAAGGTAAATCTAGGAAAGGAAAGGCGACAAAATGACAGCGAATGAAACTGGTGGGTTTTCGATAGAGATGTACGAACCTGGTTTAAAGTCACAAACTCAGCATCAAGAGCAACAATGGTTCCTTCTACTGGAAGTTCATCTGGTGTGAGGCGAGTAAAGGCACGAGATTGAAATTCCTTATCTGAACGAACGGACTGATTACTGAACAGAATGCTATCATCGATAGGTGAACATACTGGAAGAAAGAAGAAAAAAAAAACATACTGTAAAACCATTATTGGAAAAAGGGGTTAGATGAAGCTATAATCATCGTTGCAAATGCTGATAAAGTTTTCTGATTGGCTGAATGTTTGATCATGCTTTGATTTCTCTTGAGTGTCTGATTGGCTGAATTTTTATAACAAAGTTTTGATGACAATTTTTTGACCTTTCTTGTGTGTAATTTTTGACACAAGACAAACCCAATACGATTTGTATTTCAGGGCATCGCTTGACGTCATTTCATTTCTCGTGTGGAATGTTCATCAGCTGAGTCGTTGTAGTTTTTAAAAGAATACTTTCTGGCTGACAGCACATGGTGGTCAGTGTGTTTGACCACTATTTGAGGCAAACCATGGCATTCAAAGATTTTTATCAGCTGATAGAATCCAGCAAGAGTTATACTTACGTTTTAGATCATGTCTGCTGTTAATGTCTCTTCTGATGTAGGCTATACTACAAGGTACCTTCCAATCCAAGTTAAATACCACAGATTCGATCTAAGAACGAAACGTAAAGTATTGATTATTAATATCTATCGCTTCCGGTACATTATCATCATCATTGTCATCGCCATCGTCATCGTCATCAGCAACATCATCACGATAACCATCATCATCAGCAGCAGCATTAGCATCTGCATCCTCACCACCACCACCACCACCACCACTACCACTTTCACCATTAACACCATCATCATCATCATTAGCATCCTCATCACCACCATCAACATCATCATCACCATAATCATCATCACCATCATCATCATCATCATCATGACCATCATTATCATCCTTACCACTACCACCATCATAACTTTCACCATTAGCATCACCATTCTCATCATCACCATTACCCTCACTAACTATCGCCATCACGACCAACACCACGTCATCAGACAGTTCTTTTCACCTTTCTACCAATAAAGTGTAAAACAAGGCCCCTCAAATATGGCGCCCACAAATCAGTACTTACTGGGGAGATGGGTGTTATGGCGAAATCGTTAAACAGATACCACTGGTCACACGTAACACCCTGTGAAAGAACCACAACAAGAAAAGACAGAGAATATTAATGTTCATTATATACGAAACTTTTATTTCTTGCTAGTATAAAGCAGACTACTCGTTAGAAACGAAACTATTGCACGCGACAAGGTCACGGTACTGATTCCAAACATTTGATGAGCCAACCACAGCACGGGGTTTCACTGCTAAAACCTTAAAAAAAATGCTGAAGTGCACTATCGAAGTATCGCACTCGCTGCACCGTAAATGTGTGCACATAATCAAACGTCTGGTCTATTTTACGAGTGGGTGCCCCAGCTAATACCTTCGTTTTTGAATATTAGGGACATTTAAAAACCCCGCCCTACTCCTGGGTAGCCTGCATTGTAGTCCTTCCTCGTGGGTTCTGCTTGTCTCCCCTTCTTAATCCCAATGTGTCCTAACCAGAACCAACATCTAGCCTACCTGCTGGCTTGCTTGTACGCCTTAACTTGAAGGTAGCATAAAGGATAGCATGCAGATCACGGGGGATATTACACTTACCTCTTTCCTACTGTGGTACGTGGTCCCTACATGAACATGTGCTACAAGGTTCCCTCCTACCCTAGAGTCCTGTATATACCCTACTGTAGCATGAAGATCATAGATGACCTCATTCTCTCCACACTTGATTTTCTTGTCATTCTGTAAGAATCAACAGTCATGAACGGTCATACATTATTCAGAGCTTCCATTTTTTTGTAATAGTTTAAAATTTATTTATTGCCCTGACTTTGATCAGCCCAGAGGTTGTTTCAGGGTAAAATCTGTGAGTTAGCGTTGCCCTGACTTTGATCAACCCATAGGTTGTTTTAGTCTAATTTCGTAACCCCCCTCCCCCGCAATCAAAATCCTTGATCCCTCCATGGAATGTATGATCGTAATGCACTAGATTCACTCACTTCGTCGATCTTAGTGATCACTAGTTCACCACTTTCCGATGTTTGTATTTTGATCGCCATTGGAATCCAGGACTTTGGTTCCTCTTCAGGCTCGATTATCACTCTGAATGGAAAACAGTGAAAACCGACATTAAACTAATGTTATTAGCCTTTCTGAAGCTCAAATGAATATTGTGCACTTAGCCTTGTAATGCCATGCACAAGACTAGATGAAGAAGGAACACATTAATCCAAATCAACTTGGGCGTAATTTTTGCCCATCTCAGACTACGTGTCATTCTCTCGAGAATAAGATTTTTCATCTGAGTCGTATCCAAATGCATGTGTCTTCTCATGCGCAACCGTTAAACAAAGAAATAATACTCTAAGGAATGACACGTGGTTTGGAATCGGAATATGTTCTATAAAGGCCTGGAATGACATGATGCAACTATGGTGCAACGTAGGTGTTTCACAAACCAAAGTAATCAAATTTCAATGAATTAGAGCATAAAGCGATTGACAGCGACTTTGCAAGTCGTGTTCACAAGATGTAGCACGGTGTGTCTGGGCCTTAAAAACGAAAGGAAGAATGAAAGAAAAATACTCACACATCATGGCGAAACTTGCAGCCAGACCTCGTACAGTTTTCTCCATATCGACAGGGTTTAGTGGTTTGCGCTGGTTTCTCTTCATGATGAGGGACGCTCAGGAGCTACGTCGAACCACAACAACATTATCATACCATAAAAACACACACACCTATTTCTTCGTTTGCACATAACGACATTTTTTTTTGCACTATAGCGCATGCGCAGTACGTTCCGTTCCGTATGAAAATTCTTGAAAGCATCGTTTCGTCTTACCTTTTGTTGAACCTTCCACAGATCAATTTCACTGTTCTGTTCCACGTGACAGTTGAATGCCAGTACATCTGGTAAGGAGGTCACTTTACGTGTCTGGACCTGAGATAAAAGAGATAGTAGATTCTCTTGAACGAATGATCAACATGTAAGGGACATGCATTGACCCAGAAATGCGTTAATAGAGCAGTTTCCACATGACTGTGAAAAGCTTAGTGCCGATAGGGTGCCGTGCCGTGACATTTTCTAGAATTTTAATTGGCTGATTTTTTCTCGCGCAATCTGATTGGTTTGGCAGTGCCGTGACCTTGGCGTGACTGTGTCCGCGCCGTCTTTATGCCTTGTTCCGGGAATTTGATTGGATGTAGAGTAAAATTATCGGGCAATGTGATTGGACTGGCACTAATTGCCGTGACCTTGGCGTGACCGTGTCCGCGCCGTATAATGCCGTGTTCCGAGTATTTGATTGAATGAGTAAATTATCGTGCAATGTGATTGGTCTGGCGTATCTCTTGCCATGTCACGTGAGCTTTTCACAGTCAAAAGAGAACTGCTCTAAAAGATAAAAGAACGCGTGCAGTTTTCGGCCACTTTCACCCAGTGAGCAGTTGCTAATGATGCTATTGTGCACTTGGAAAACCTACTTATAGGGTAGAAGACAATACTAAACCTTAGAAGTACTTACTGTGGGTTGATAACGACCACACTTATCACACCAAGCCTGCATTGACTGTTCGCGACATAAAGTAGCCTCAATGATGGATTCGAAGGTCACTGGTGTAGCTGGTGGTTTATCTGGAACAATAGCATACAAACACCCCATAAGATAAATGTCTAAGCCGCTTCGTAATACACTTTACTGCAGTAAATTAAACTAGTATGAAATGTTCTTTACTTAATATTCAAAAGCGTTTGTCGGAGCCAAAGGAGACATAAAGTGATAGCCGATAGGTGACAGATCCCTTGCTGCACTTTGGAATGCAGCTCAATCTGGGGGACAAAACAATAGGTTCCAATTCTCAGGAGATTGTAATTCTTTTGTCTTGTCCCACAAATTAAGCTGCTTTAACATCACATGCAAGGGGTCTATTATTAAGACCAAATAAGCGGTGTTTAAATTGGCTTCGTCCATTACATTTACTCCGACGAAGGACTAGCGTCCGAAACGTCAGTAAGTTTTTTCATCTTTTCACGGTGTATAATTTACCTTTTCATTTTTACTGTTTCATTAGAAACACCGACGCAGCTCACACTAGTTTTTAGCTAGTTATATCTTTTCATTACAAGAAATAGTGAATTTCTTAAAATTAAACTCTGTTCCACGGTTCGTTCGCTTGCGAGTGCGTCCGTCCATTAATTCCTTCATTGCTTCCCATCTGCGTACCTGTTATTTGTCCAGTTTTTTTTTTTTTTTTTGTCTGTTTGTATTTTTCAAACCCTCCAAATACCTGACATATCGGGATATTCCAGATCATAAATCAGCGAAGATGACTTTCGTGTACTATTCTTTCCACATCGACATTTATTCCACTGCTCCACCTCAGCTCCAAAAAGATGCTCCAAAATCGATGTGTTCTCTGCTTTCTCTTGAGTTCTGTTGTATTTTAAGATATTAACAGTCAGAAATGTTGATAAAAATAACGATGTAAAAGTACAAATAAACTTGTTTAAGTTAAGTTTTCAGTGCGTTCCCCAGAGATTGTTTTTGGGGCCACTTAAGGTTCTAACGTAACAGTCTGAAATGTAGATAAAAGCGTACAATGTAAAAGTACAAATAAACATGTTGAAGTTAAGTTTTCAGGGCGTTCCCCAGAAATTGTTTTTGGGGCCACTTAAGATTCTAATGTAACAGTCTGAAATGTAGACAGAAAAAGGTACAATTCTAAAGGTCTAAACTTACTGTTCAGGGAGTTCCTCAGGGGTTGTTTCTGGGGCCACTTTAGGTCGCAATGTATCCTATAAATTGAATTAATATTTAGTATAACGATATAATTATCTTGTAAAAGAATAGTTTTGAAGTACCTGATGTGTCTGCTGAAGAACGAATAGAATCCAGCTTTGAATGAGCCGTGGATAATTGACATTTCCTGTGGATTCCTCTATATCGTTCAACACTAAGCCAAGAGCTGAGGCCTGGGGAACTGTACGAAATGCTCGCAGAAAGTTGCTCGCCTGCAAACAACGATATCGTTAAATTGTAGAAGAAAAAAGTTGTCTGAAAGAGAAGCAGATGCAGTAAGTAAGCAGGTCGATAGGGAAAGAGAAGAGGATAGTTAAGTTGAGTGCTGTGTTGTAAACAATGAAGGTTGGTTAATGCGTGTGGAGCACGAACGAAGCTTACGGATAGGCCCCTTATGAGGAGTGAGAGTTTTAAATTATAAGTTATGCCAAATTATTGGGAAATATAAGGTAGTGTAGCGGTACAATTCTAAAGGACTAAACTTACTATTCAGGGAGTTCCTCAGAGGTCATTTCTGGGGCCACTTTAGGCCGTATAGGGTAGTGTAGCGGTACAATTCTAAAGGTCTATACTTACTGTTCAGGGAGTTCCTCAGCGGTTAGAAGCAGTGAACTTGCCTTTCAGCTCTAGAGTCCTGGGTTCGATTCCTAAGACTCGGCATCACATGTAAGTAGAGTTTGTTAAGTCTCTTCCTTAATACGAGGGATTTTTTTCCGGATTATCCAGTTTTACCTCCAAACACGAAACCAAACACGCTAAACTTCAATGCTATCTGTGAGATAGCCATGCTTTGACTTTGATCAGACCAGAGGTTGTTTCAGGGTTCCATAAAGATCATTAGTAATCATGTACCAAATACCTGACAAGGAGCACCAGTTGACTGGTCCAACATATAAAACAGGAAACCCAGCTCACAAGCCAAACAAAATTCTCTAGAGCATATATGGTTCTGCAGACCGACTCGCAATGGTTCAATGAAATATAACACCTAAAACGAAACAGACACACAACACTTGAAAAAAAAAAACTGCCAGCCAAAACTAGTATATTTTATATAACATAAGGCATCTGAAACGCAAAGGCCAGCCCAAAATGCAGCTATTTCGAAAAGTTTCGTGAAGGTTTTGGCTATAGAACAAATGGTATTACTGACTCCCGCATACGGAGTGCGCAATTACCATGCATGGCAATACGTCGCCTTCTTCACGAAAATGAAACCACGAGTTCTTTATGGTCTCTAGATGGAAATTGTTGCGCACGGTATTTTTAGCTTGAAGATTTTGTTGATGTTGAGGCTTTTACACAATACCACCATGGCACAGCAGTTTATGTCATTCCCTATAGTATAACTTCTTCGTTTAATGGTTGCGCATGAGAAGACATATAAATATGGATAAACTCAAAAATACATTATTGCGAGAATATTATTCTCAAGAGAATGACATGTGGTCCGGAACGGGAAAACATTACGCCAAAGGTAAAGAGGTGTATATATGTTTAGGACTTTAATCACTAATGTACTGCATTCCAGGCCACTTACCTGCAGCATAGCGTTACAGTAAGCATTAGGAATATGTATCTCCAACCCAGCAAACTTTGTCTTATTGTAATGACCAAAGTCAAAGTCTTTTAAACCTGATATTGAAAAAATATATCATGTAATACTTACAACGATGTTCAATAATGCGCAAGCTGTCGATTGGAACTAGGGCTTCTGTACAAATGAAAAGGCTTAGGACCTTGATTAGAGGTCTTACTCCCTTTGCAAAAACTAACAAGCTAAATTCCAATGATCAAAGTCAGGGCACGGCTAACTCGCAGATCGAACCCTGGAACAACCTCTGGGCTGATCAAAGTCAAGGCATGGCTAGCTCACACATCCAACCCTTAAACAATCTCTAGACTGATCAAAGACAGGGCAGCCCAGAGGTTGTTTCAGGGTTTGATCTGTGAGTTAGCCGTGCCCTGACTTTGATCAGCCCAGAGGTTGTTTCAGGGTTTGATCTGTGACTTAGCTGTGCCCTGATTTAGATCAGCCCAAGATCTTTTTTGATCGACGATAGCAAATGGAGCACATTCCACAGCTTGAAACAGGTAAAATAGATATGACGTCAAAACAGCAGTTACATATGACAGGATCGTGAAACTGTAGCTACCAAGTAAGACACTCTTTCTCACCTAACTTTGAGTATTTCATCTCTACTCGACGATATGCCTTTGGGATGATAATGGTTGGGTCGTCCTCTGTGAACAGAAAACAAACACATTTGAGAAACGAGTGGCCCTTTCCTCCTCCCCCCTCCCCTCTCCCCAAAGTGCCACTACACAGGCTAGCTAGGAATGTAAATTGCACATAACAACTCTATCGCAGTAATAAGGAAGTGGAGTATTAATCTTTTTCCGAGAAAAATTTGCTTGATGAAATATAATTCACATCTTTTCTTATAAACTATTTAAGGATACATCAAGCTGGACCAAAAGATTAAATGTGTCCTAAACACAGGATAGATGAAGATCCATCTTGAAAATTCAAGAGCACCAACAATGGATTTGACCACTACATACACACTGCTTATAAAAATTTCAATGTCCTATACTTTAAAATAGAATCCTAATTAAATGCTGTACCTCTACTCATTGGTGATTCAGGAACTTCCACATCATCTTTCTTTTTGGTCTGTGACATGATGTTCGCTGGTTTGGCTTGGTATGGCCACTGGAAATAAAACAACAATGACAATCATAAAATTAAATGCAAGATATACTCTGTCAATAGACCCCTCGTTGTCTGTCGAAATGCACTCCAATTTGGAGGACATAGCAATAGGTTTCCAATTCTCAGGAGATTGAAATTCTTTTGTTTTGTCTCCCAGATTGAGCTCCTTTGCATCACATGCAAGAGTTCTATTACATTCCTGAAAGACAGTCAGCAGCATATCCTCCTATCCAGACCAATATACTTTGGCTCATCACTCAATGCTTGGTGAGTGAAGCATTGCATGACAACCAAAAGGTGTGTACATATATGGGGGATTAGAAGATTCTTTGCAATTTTTTATATTTATCTTTGCAATTTTTATATTAGTCAAAGCAATACCTGGTTTCTTTTTTTATTTGAAGGCTTTGGTGCATGTCCAATGAATTGCTGTATGACCATCGTACGAAGAATGTCAGGATCAATTGGCAGGGGATTTCTTAAACAATCAAACAAATAATATTAGAAATAAACAATTTGCTTATCACTGTAACATTCATTACCCCTACCCGGAGGGGGGTAAATAAGAAGACATACCAACAAATCATGTCAACAAATTATGAATCACTCACACAATGAGCCATCACTCCCTCTAAAAACCCTTTTCTTTTAAGTTTTTTGCATGCTTTTCTGGAGTAAAAAAATTTTCCAATAAATTTCTTTTTGTGGTATGTCCTCTTCTTGACCAGGATATGACTTCAACAGTTGGTCAAAATTAGTTATGTTTCCACTGTGTGCCTCATGAGTACATAACATTTCGACCAAGTGTTAATGTCATATCGTGGTAAATAAGGGGATATACAATATAAAAACCACTGAAAATTTGTTAAATAGCAGTGTGGTTAGGTCTTGCACTTACCTGCTCTGTCTCACACTCAGTTCTGCCGTCCAGTCAGAAAACAGGGGTTCACTATCAATGGAAAACAATGCAAACATCAGTGTTATTATCAGTAATTTTCCTAAACTTTACAATTATACTCAAGTCTATATTTGCGTTTGTCCATGGGTTAAACATCTATGAGGGACTCCAAGAAATAATAACCCTTGTTTAACTTGTGTATAATTATTGTCAAGCATAAATGCAAGGCTACATGTGTCTATTGTTCTAGTCAACATGGCGGCTGCCTGAGAAAGGTCTAACCTTGTGCTTGAAAACACATTGGTAAAAGTGATTGAGACAATGGACAGGAAACATGATTGGATTATTCTCATCAATCAACCACGATAACATTAAATATATAAAACTAGCTATCTGCAGGCACTTACTTGGAATAAGGTAGAGGGAATGAAGAAAGGGGAACAGAATAG
This sequence comes from Actinia tenebrosa, assembly GCF_029948245.1. NCBI lineage: Eukaryota > Metazoa > Cnidaria > Anthozoa > Actiniaria > Actiniidae > Actinia > Actinia tenebrosa. Next base: position 9,572,890 of record NW_028292572.1, on the reverse strand, counting down.
TCATCTATAGCTAATGGCTGAGAGTGAGGTACCTGGAATTTACATTAAAAACTTCATTAATTTATAAAGAGGATCACATGGTATTTAGACAACTGAAGGGGGTTCCACTATATATCATCTGGTATGAAAGGGTAGATCACACTAAGATGATAGAGTAGCACTTTTGAAGGTGGAGATTAAACAAAGATACATATAGTACATGTTGCAATAGTCTCCTTCACAGTTCCCTGCGCCATCTTGAAAGGTAGCTGTGCTTTTGCATCAAAGTGAGATGAATGTGAGCTTGCAATGATAGAGATGTGAATAATTGTCCAACATGTTAAAAACAGGTCTCTATCATTGCAAGCATTGCAAGAAAAGAATTTGATTGCGTTGACCGTTCTGACTACAGTATCTGTATCTGGCATGTATGAATTATTAAGAACTGATAGCCTACCTCTGTAGCAAACTCAGTTGGCCCAGAATACGCATTGAATGATACATCCGCAACTTTAGTGTCACCCCACAAATGCATGTATCCTAAAATAAATATGGATGACTTTATAAACTCTTCTTATCTTTCTTTCTCTCTCTCTCTTTCTTTCTTTCTTTCCATTTCTTCCACTTTTTTCTCCTGTATTTCCATATTTCATTTTCTTGCTTTGCTGTTGTCATTGTTGTTTAATGGCTCATTTCCAAATAACATTAGTAACCCTCAAAAAGTGGCTCACCTCAGCATAAATATTTTAGATCAAACAAATTTGCTCATTTGATCCAACTTCAACTTACCACTGGAATCCCCAAATACCATGGCATGACAATTAGATGACACATCTAGAGCAGTACAGGAACCCCCATGAGGATTAATGCCGTAAACACACATTGATGATGCCGTCGTGTGACCACCAGGCTCACAAAACTGGAACTGACCTGACTAAAATGAGGAGACCACAGATTAGCAATGCATTACCTCTGAATACTTGACACTAACGTTTTTAATAGATGGGGCAATAGATGGGGCAATTAGATGAGGCAATTGTGGGCTAGTAAGTCTAAGTATCCCAGGACAGTAATCTACTAGTCCAGATCTTTAGTAATCCAAAAAACCCCACCAAATTCAATAGCACAGAGCAAAATTTTACTAGACCTAGATTAGTGGACTAGGATTAATGTCAAGCACTGCCTACCTCTCCATTAGTTTACATACCAAAGCAATGATTTTATTCCTCAATTCACAAAATTCCAAATTATCAATTAATTATTAATACATATTTATCGAATTTTTCTGTCAGCTTACCTGTGAAACGACTGCCAGGCGTGAAGTGAAGGATGGTAGAAACTTCAATATTAGAGGATCAATAGAGACCTGCAGGTCAAAAACACGAAAACTCTAGCAAACTCTACATGCATTATTGCTTGTTCTAGCTTCCACGCAAACTTTTTTACTGCTTTTTAATTTTTTTCACTTGTGAACAACATTCAAACTCAATCTGATTGGCTCAGTTGGTTGAGCATCAGACATTCATGCGGGAGGTCATGCGTTCTAGGCAGAACAACACTCAGGGTCTTTAATTAATGGAGGAAAAAAATGATGTCTCAATTGTAAAATTTCATTTTCCGTAGTCTACAAATGGTTACAGGGCATGAAATAAGATTAATGCTCGCAAACTTGCAAAATGCGAGTGAAATTTTGTATGACAATGGTCCGAAAATTAAAGGAAAATTGAATTTTAAAACGTGCATCAAGTAACGTTTGCTATTCACTGTGATCAATAAATAGTGAAATTTTTGCTAGCGAGAACAAAACTTACATATACTAGCAAGGTTTTACTGATGGGTTATAAGAGTTAATTTGACATACTCTTATAATATAAGGATTCCATACTGTTGATTTATGTATAATAAGTCTCATACCTGTACTGGTGGGAGAGCTCTGAGGGTTCTTAAATCATAGACATTCAATAATCTGTCAACTGTCAAATGACCATGCCTACAAAAAATACACACAAAATTTTATCATTAAAGGTATTTTCAAGTGATTGATGGAATTAGGATAACATTGTAAGAAATTTACTTTGAAGGGTAAGTCTTTTCAAGTGCCTTTAAAAACGTGTTTTCAATTCAAGGACTTTTCAAGGATTTCAAGGAGTAGCACGAACCCTGTGCTAGAGTCCAAAATAATATAATGACTGTCTTTTTACCTTGAAGAGAACCCACTAGTCACCACCAGGTTACCAGAAACATCAAAATCTGATAGCGTTCCGGAATGTGCATCAAGAACGTGCTCTGATCGCAGGGTAACTGGATCACGTAAAGTAACCTGACCAACACAGAAGAAAATGGAAGTCAATTTATGTCACCCATACTTTGCATAATGATAATAACAACTTTATTAAAACTTGACTTGCAATTTAAGAGAGGTAAAAAAATTGAAAAACTCAAGCTATTTATATATATGTATATACACCTATTTTGAAGATCGTTGTAGCGGCACGCAAGAGCCTCAAGTAGCAAGCCAAGGCTCCAGAGAACGTCGGTACTCTTAATCCTATATGATTTATTCATGAAAATGCTCTGTAAACAGGGTAGATGGTAAAGGGAATATCTAGCAAGCATTTTCTAGCTTGTTATGGGAGAGGTAATCTATTTTCTATTTTCTGCTTACCTTTCCCTTGGTATCCCCACAGCAAATATATCTAGAAGACCACTTCATTACAACTGTGCCTGGATCGACTTCAACCTAAAGAAAACATTTAGTATAAATAATTAAATTGTAAAAAAAATTGTAAAAAAGTCACTTTTATGGGTTTCTTGTAGAAGGTACCTCTCCAGTAACAGTTCCAGTCTTAAGGTCTACTTCAATCATGTGGTCTTGATGTCCAGCTAACAACAAGTTGCTGTTGTCTCTTTGTAGCATACACTGTAGGTTACACATGCTCGGCTCACTAAAAAAAAAACTTGACAATAAAGCAAAAGCATTTCCGGGAGCTCTATGGCACTTTTACAATATCAATGGAAGACTTTAAGGGCTGCAGCCTTGGCAGCCATGCAGCTTACAATTATGGGTGATTTGTTAGTATGTTACATGTAGTATTATGCCTCCAGATTAGTATAGACTGATGAACCAGGAGACAATCCCCTAGTCTTACACAAATACAGTTTTAAGTCCTTATCCAAGAAGACTTGAAGGTCTAACCAGATATTATTACAAAGGCAGTGCCTTCTCTTCAGTTATTTTAAGGCCTGAATGTTGGTCTGGCCAAGGCTTGAACCACGATCTCCTGCACATCAAAATGACGCTCTTACCAACTGAGCTACCTTGTGGCAGTATCAGTTGTTTAGTAATTTCAAGAAACTAAACTTTGACCTAGATTTGAAAAAATTATGGGTGATCTGAGCACAGAAAATGTAAGAGTAGCAGAAAGTTTTAATGAAAAGATCACCCCATAGGGAAGGGGGGTGTATATGAAGGTTTTTTTTAAAGGTTATATTAAGCTCACCTTAAACTGAATATTCTTAATCCTGTTCTCTTCCCATAACGTAAATGATTACAAGAGAGGGTTAGTATTCCTCTGTCATCTATCAACATGTGTCTTATCTCACTGGGATGGGCTTGAAAAGCTGTGTATTTTTGTAGTTGGAGTCCAAAGTAAGACGTGACATGACCCTACAAGTTGTAAAAAAGTTAACATTTGATCGTTGAACAACCTAGATTTATCATTGGTTTCTAGCTGAAAAGAACTTAGAAAAAATCCTTGATAGGAATCCAACCCATGACCTTTCGGAAACTGGTCAGATACTCTAACCACTGAGCTACGGGAAAGACTCATATGAGCAGTAATTTACTGGGTTCAGTATAACAAATGGCCTGCAAACTGCTTTGTTCACTAAGTTCTGATCCAGTTTAGAATCCTTCTACAGTAAGTATATCATATATGATGAAATTATTTATAAGCTAGGAAAGTAGTATAGAAATGATTTATCAATGGTATCTTGCTGAAGATCAATGAGAGTAGAGACCAATGATAATTCTTTTCTATATAAGATTACTACTTCCTCCCTTTTGATGAATAATTTCATCATATATATAACTTAGAAATTTATTTATTTATTTATCAACAATACTTTTGATTTCATACCTTGGACATATATTTGCCTTAACTAATAAACAACAGTCATTAGTTACTTCAAAATATTATTTTTCAAACACTGAAGGACAGTGTTTGAAGACCAAATTTTACAAATTATTTTCCTTGATGTCCAAAATTTCACGTCTATAAATCCAACATTTTATAGGAGTAGGACTTACCGATTGGTTTCCAGCCCAGATAAGTTCTTCAAAGGGATCAACCACGACATTTGTAAGTCCAATCGGTTCTCTTCCATTGCTGTAAATAGTCCTTATTTCTTGATATTCTTCATTGACTAGTCCACCATGATCCAGACCCTCCATTTTCAAAACAAAGAGATCCAACTGGACAGCGGTGTAATACAATGTGTCATGCGTATACTGGTGGTACTTTTGCGCGGGAAAATGCCGTCCCCGTTCTTCACGTGTTTTCTTCTGTTTTTCTTTCTTTCTTTTTTCTGCCACGTATCATTTCCTAGAGAATGACATTCTTTGTTTGAATGCCTACGCATCCATCTTCGTGTGTCTTGTGTTTTTGTGGCGTTATGCAACCGTTAAACCAAGAAATTATACTCATGGGAATGACACCAGGAATGAAATGGCAAAACATTGCACCAGAGAGCTATAAAAGGTTCTGAAAACTATTTACATTTCAAGAAAATCGCCTGAATCATCGATTCGGAAAAGCATGCGCATTACTGGCATTGAAACTCGGCAATAGATGCATATATGCCTCTGCTAATACCAGCAAGCTCACCCTGTGAACAATCAGCGGACGTTTATCCTGGCGAGAATACCCTGGAGCTGTAGTGGCAGACACTAAGGTGGTTAGGTAGGTAAATGTTAGATTGTTTGGGGGTTTTTTAGTATAAAAAGACAACAAACATTGCACATGGCGTACTTCAACTGCTTCTTATTATATCTGTCATTTAATCATTAATCATTTACACTACATTTAAACTATGACAGGTGTATTTGCTTCAAGATATATAGTACATGGTTCATGGGCACAACACAACGTAGCCTTAAATTTAAGGAATTAGAATAATTCCAGTTATTCATATACTGTCACTTTGTTAGCACGTGTCGGTACGTTGCTAATATGCGTCTCCTCTCACCAATGCGACACGGGTTCGATTCCCGCGGGCTCGGTGTCGTATGTGAGCAGAGTTGTCCTGTAATTAGAGAATCTTTTTCTCCGTTTTCCTCCCTCGTGGTTTGATCATGAGCCTCTAAGTCCGGCGGAAGACTTAGCAATCACTCCCTTCATGTTCGACGTACTTAAAAATGTTTACTTTTATGGGTTTTTTGACGACATAAGTCCTTGGCATGGATATTACATTTATGCATACATTTGTAAATAAGTACATAACTATGGATCGAAGTGTCACAGCCACTGATTGACAGGATTGTCACGTGGTGTGTCAGGGGTTTCGCCCTCTCCCTGTCTTCTCCCAGCCTGCTCATGTGGATAATACGGAATAAACGGCACATATTTGCTAAGCTTGTATTTGCTCAATCGGTTTAAGCCAAATGGAAGGTCGTAGGTGTGTATAGATGCAGTGCTTTTATCTGCTGACCCGTCTGTATTGCCTGTGATCAGCTTGCGCCAGACAGTCATGCCTCGTTCCTCTGGGGTACCAGGGATGGTGTTGTCCAATAGAAAAGCAGTCATTCCTCCGACTGCCATGCCTGTCTTGAAGAGCACCGTGATGATCTGGTCAATCTCGTGTACCCCTGTTGTTATGATATAATAAAGACGTTATGATTTTACTTAAAAGTAAATACAGACGTCTATACAGGGACATCTAATATGCAAAGCAATTGCTATCCCATGCAATCATTGGTTCAGTTTCAGTCCAATCATGCGCCTACTCCAATGTCAAGAGCAAGACTCTAAGGCGTTTCTCCTCATCGTGGGAAAACAACTGATACTGCATGACAACATATAGATTGTCACTTAGGTTACAGGATATAGTTTCAAAGGCTTTACGGTTGCCGCTGGTCAACGCTGGTTGCAGCCACAGCTTACAATCTTGAGTGATGTTAGGTATTGAAAAGTTAGTACTGTTACAATCCTGTATTGCGAAAGGCGCACGAATCTTTTCTGTTCAATTCCAATCTAGTAAATTAACCCGTGAATTAACCTGACTTAGCCAAGAGGTTAAATTCAACTTGGTTTCATCTGCGGGTTAGTAATGCCCTAAAATTAATCGGCTCCGAAATTGTTGCAGGGCTCTATCTGTGGTTTAGCTCGCCCTGATTTGACTTAGGTCAACCCAAAGGCTGTTTCAGGGTTTGATCTGTGAGTAACCGTGCCCTGACTTTGATTACCGCAGAGGGTACTTCAGGGTATCGATAGAATTAATTGAAGCTAGGCTAAGCCCTGACCTGTTTCTATAGCCTTGGGATGAGCATTCATATAGTTGGGCAAAGCAAGCCCCATTACCAAGGACACACCGACAATGAAGAGATTCCTCGACGAGTTGAGATCGACGAACTGTAGGTTTGATATTCCAACAGCAGCTATGATACCAAACATGACCATGAAAACACCTCCGACGATGGGATCAGGAATAGTGGTGAATAAAGCACCTATCTTACCAAGGATACCCACTAGTACCATGATGATGCCTCCATACTGTAGCACACGACGGCTGCCAACCTTTCAAACGAAATTGAGTCAAAATCAGTACGTCACAAGTTTAGTGCAAAATAGCGCAAAGTAGAGTGCAAACCATATAGAGTACAAACACTAAGTGTGCAGCATAAATATCACAAAATAGTGTTATTTTATGCTAATTATATTGTTTTCTTTTGTTTATTTAGTGCTATTTACTGCTAAATTGTGCAAAGTTTTGTAGGTCTACGGTCTTAGTAATTTGTGCAAATTAAGTGCAATTAAGGTTTTCACAGATATATGGTATGCACTCTACGCTTTTAGTATTTGTACTCTTTATGTATCATACCAAGCAGTGTGCCAAACCAGTCGCAAAATTGTACGCAGCGTTTAAAGTTCCTTATATTATTCACTTGTTGTATTCAAGGACCAACGCAGCCCCAACTAGTAACCCCTAGTCATTATCTGTTTTGAGTATTGATTATTCTTTCCGTGGCTGTTAGCAAGGATCAATTTCCTTTTTTGTTTGTTTTTCAGGTAGTAAATATGAATGTTATCATTATTTATTGTTATTATATAAGTCCAACGCTAACCCTAGTAATGCTGATGGCTCCAATATTTTCACTATAAGACGTCGTTCCATTACCACTTCCAACAAGCCCTGCCAACAGGCACCCTATTCCTTCTATACCAATACCACGATTAACAGCATGCTTGGGCGGTGGGGATGCGCCTGATAGACGTGCGCATGCGTAGTAATCACCCACAGATTCGATGATAGATGCTAGGACACCTGCTACCATGCCGAATACACCTGCTGCACTTACAGTTGGAAGACCCCATTGACCTGTGACAGATCGTACGAGCAATGATAAAAAGTAAATGAAAAAATGTTCAATGTTAATGCGTAATGTTCTTCCAATTCCATATTCCTTTTCACAGTTCCTTGTGCCATCTTGAAAGGTAGCGCGCCGTTGCACGGCTACGCGAGAATTTAAAAGGGTGACTCTGTTCGATCCGCGAACCCTATTACTCTAGTCATGATGCGCAATTCTTTCAAATTCCTAAATAATTTCTTATTGCCTTGCTCGTCTTCGCTTTTCTCTCGGTGTGAACTCGCGCACGCTATATAACCAATCAGAGTGCGTGTTATATCGTGTCTATGTTATAAGTACTATTGATTACATACGTACCAGGATAAGGGAATCTAAACCACTTTGCTTCCTGTAACACTTGAGTCCGTGCGTCAGTTCTTGCTTTGTATCCTGCACTTTTAGGGTCGTCTGGGAAACCACCGGCAGCTGTTATGATACCACAGACAGCCCAAGACAAGCTGATAGCGATAATGATCTGAAAAGGAATACATTGCGTGGTAAAAACCCATGCATGCGCGTAGGATCTTGAACTTTGATTTTTAAGTTACTCATAGATCACATAAATACTCCAGTTTCGAGTTATCTGTTGCCCAGGGTTACACGCTTGACTTTGTGCAGAATATTCACGTGTTCCAGTAAAGGTCCGTGGAATTTCAAAGTGTTTGTATTGTTGAAGTTGTGCATTCTTTACCTTACCGTTGGTATTTGTGAATATTTAGACACCAATACGAGGCTAACCCTGTATAAAGGAGTACGCAATCAAGGAACACAGCGGTAATTGACCAATTCAAAAATGATCTATTGAAATAGGAAAACACAAGTTTGGTTGACCTCTATGTGGAATTGAGAACTGGTTTCACTGAACTATCTTTATTGACTGAAGATTCCAGGCCCATACTTTCATGTCGAGTGACATGTCGAGTGCTCAAACGCCCATAAGGGCTCATAGTCACTCCCTTCGTTGGGGTTATGCAGGACGCATTTTCAAAAACTAGCCGCGACTAAATACTGGAGAATCCAGAGATAAAGAAAAACCCTTGAAGTAGAAGAAACGCCATACAAAAAACAACTTTAATCATCGCAACGGTCAACCACCCCGTGTTGCCCTGACCAGAAACAACCTTTCAATCACACATGGTCAATCACGTGGTAAGGTAGTCGATCTAGCTACTTACAGGGAATAGCTTGAAGCAAGGGTAGCGAGCGAAGTAGAATCCTTTGGATTTTTTCCAGGCGGGAAATGGCATCCTTACGTTTGAGAGGAACTGAGAGAACAATGTGATAAAAGCAATGGTCCTAGAATTGAACGAGAAATGAAATCACAAAAATCAAAGTCGCTACCGCCATGCTAAGACTGCATGTAAACATAGTTAACAGAGCTTGGCACCAATATGGCTCAAACCAAGAGAAAAGTTTATTTTCTCTTGCTCAGCGGACACATTCAAAACACACACTGCAGGGCAGAATTAAATCAAAATCTGCTCTGAAGTGAACATTGAACACTTATTGCAACTGTCTATGATTGTAAGACTTGTTAGAAAAGTTAATATCGGCATGCATATGACGAGCGCCAGTCTGATCCGTACGGTTGCTCATACCTTTGATTTAAATATCATATATATATATATATATATTTAGTGCCTTGGCGACTTTACTTACATCATTGAGATTCCCCAATGATTGCCTGCAATTCAATCGAAATGTGTAATGAGTACACTGTTGGTGAGAATTCCAAATCACATGAACACCAACTTAAACGTTAGTAATGTTAGAGTGTTGATCATCACAGTTAATAAGCGGCGATCTAAGCGAACGCTGTAAAGAAAGACCTGAAGAAATGATTTCAGGCTTCAACGGGAATCGAACCCATGACCTCCGCGATGCCGGTGCGATGCTCTACCAACTGAGCTATGAAGCCAATCCTGTTGCATTGGTGAGCGGTCATTTTTGATGGGTTCATCAAAACATTAGTAAGTTAAACATTAGTAAGTTAAACATTAGTAAGTTAAACATTGTATGTTGATTAGATTTTGTGCTTCCCTCATCCCTTTCCCAATCACGCGGGCCCTTGGACTGAGATGTCCTTATCAAAACCCTTAGTTTTCCTAGCTGAGGTAAACTAACCTGCGTGTTCTCCCGCAACGTGGAATAAAGACAGACCGATGAGTGTTATGGTAGGAGCAACAGTCAGAGGTCCAATGAACCGCAACAAGAAGCCAATGAGACCAGAGAAACCAATGAATATCTGGAACAATGACGACACGGCGATGGCACCTTGTACCTGACGATAAGTATTTTAAATATAAAGTAAATGGAATGGTATGTACTTCCAAGCTCGATATGTCGAAGGGAGTCAAAGATGGAATTAAGCAAAATTGAATTGCCTGTTTTTCTACAGATAAGGCAGTGTAGCTGATCATGGAAACCCATTTTTCTATTGTACATCTATTTTTGAATGGTCCAATGAAAACTTTGGGAGGTCCACGCCCGACGGTGCAAAACCTATGTTCTATGCATTCACATTCTGAAATAATGTCTATGCTTCAACGAGCGAAATAAAATTGCTTGATTGCTTGCATGAGGCTGATCACATGGACTGAAGAGGAACGACGAGTTAAAGGAGAAGTTAGTGTCAGGACTATTTTCTACAAGCTACAAGTTCACAAACCTCTCGCATTCGAATTTTCCAGATTTCTTCATCGTCAACATTTCCAGTAGAATTTCCTTTCACTAGAGATATAAAGTTACTAAATTGAAATTTAAACAATTGCAACTGAAAAATAAACAAAATGTGAAAGCATTTTATTCAGTATTATTATATACTTTTGAAGGATTTTTTGTTGTTGTTGTAAAAGTTTACATCAAATTTATGTAACCCAAACGTGATATCTTTACCTATTTACGTAACTTGGGCGTAATATTTTCAGACTACGTGTCATTCCCAGCTGTAGTATAATTTCTTAGTTTTTTACGGTTGCACACTAGAAGTCGCATGAATATCATGATGGATACAAATGAAACGACTGAATCTTATCCTCAGGAATGAAACGTGATCTGCAATGGGAAAACACTACACCTGGCCCAGTAAATCACTCATGATTGTAAGCTGCACGGCTGCTACTAGCGCCTTAATATGCAGCCCGTAAAGTCCTCCACTTGTCATTAATGTGAAGCACATTGAGACGTTGTATAAATGCGCTATACAAGAACCTCCCATTATTATTATCATTAAAGAAGTGGATTATGGAAATGTATATGATATATCTAATAGATATACAAAGGTTCGCCCATAATGCGTTACACATACCTTAGTCCAGACGCTGGCTCCTCTTTTGACCACGGCGCTTTTTTTGCACAGACAGCCTAAGGAAAACGCAGCGGTCAAAGGAGGGGGCAGCTTCTGGACTACACATACCTTGGCTTGTACTTGGACATTGAAACTTTGGTAGAGAAAGAATGGCAAGAGTTGGAGCCAGGAATGAAAATGTGCCTCCTTGAAGTATGGGTAATCTATGCGATGAAAGGAAACATTGTTAAAGCATGGTTGGTTGGTTGGTTGGTTGGTTGATAATACCTGACACCAAAGGTGGTTTGAAGAACCGTCACAACACCAGAACAGAACAGTACTGTGCTAAGAACCTCTGCCATTACTAGAGGTTTGTCGCCAAAGCACATAGGGCCACTGAGGATGACGGGAATGGATAGGGTTCCACCCAACATGGTCAGATAATGCTGCAAAACAATATCATAAACGATGATTGATTAGCAGCTTTCTGACTTAAATCCATTTTTTATTCCATTTTTATAAATTTTCTTATAGGTCACTATATTTCAAATTTCATTTTGATGTTAAAAATGGTTTAAATTACCGGTCATAATTAGTCATCTGGGTGGGGAGACTGGGGATTTCTTGTTGCGACATCATCTATAATAGAGAGTAACCGATCCCCCACAAAATACACTATCTTTTTTAGTGGTTGCGACTCTCTCATTCAGTTGTGTGATCCACTCTTTGATACATATCAATGTATGTAGAACTGCTCCCTCTCCAGTTCTCTAAAAACCGACTCCCCAATCCCTCAGGTCTTACCTGGAAACCAAGCAAGAAGGCCAAGTACCATGGCGGGCTCTGATCCACAGTATACACAAGATCATTTTCTTTGATTTGAGCTTGGTTTGCCTGTCGTAACTGTCGATGAAACAACAAATGTGTAAAGCAGTTTAATTTCTAAAGGTTATCTTTCCTTCCTGACCCCTCTCACCAAAAACTATATCATCACACCATGTACTTCTAGATGCCTTCAAACCATCCTAGTAAATCAAGAGTAAATATAATCCACTCATTTGTACTTTAAAACTGAACGTTGAACTTGAATAAAACGCACTAATTTTTAAAATCTTGTAACACTTGTTGAGTTTTTAGCATATCGGAACTAAGCGCACTGGCTTTTTACTGATATCGAGGTGCTTACGTCACTTCCGGCTGCGTGCTTTATTACTGAACAGAGCACGGAAAAAGCTGTTTTATTTGTTAAATAGAGTGACACCATAAGCACTACGTAAAATTAATCCCTATTGGCATATAATTGTAAATCAAGCGCAAACATTTCTTAGAACTTGATTAACTATATAGTGGTTTAATTCTAATAGATTTCATTCATCAAATAATCTTGTGATAACTTCGTTAACTAGCTAGTTGCTTTTGCAAATCTCTTGAAAGGAGTAAGCAAACTTTGTCTAGTATGCATTCTTCTATTCTACTAATTGCATTTTTCTCTGTTATTTTGCAAAGGGAACTGATGCAATTCGATCTGTGAGTTAGCCTTGCCCTAGTCTCCCTCGCATCCGTTTTTAGTGTCGGTGACGACCGACACTAAAAACGGATGCGAGGGAGACTAGCCTTGCCCTGACCTAGATAGATTAGCCCAGTTAGATAGCTGCTAGTTCAGTGACTTATACAACCCAGAGGTTGTTTCAGGGTTCGAATTCGATCTGTGAATCAGCCGTGCCCTGACTTACAATAACTCAGAAGTTGTTTCATATTGTCGACGCGATTAGTTGTTTCAAAAATGAATAAATAGAACTGACATACGGGAGTATGGCCACTAAATAAAGTGGAGTCGAGGCCACTTGAAGAATTAACCTGGATTAAGTAGATGTTTACTAAATACTTGAAAGCAGAAAATACTTAACATTATGCAAGTTTTCTTATCTGAAAAGAATTGGAATTCCAATACATTGAGATACTTTCAGTTTGCTCAACTTCTCAATTGTATCAATTTTCCCCCCCAGTTTGTCCCAATTTGATACCCTCAAAGGAATTGTACAATAGTTCAGTTCGCTTGCACAAAACAAGCACTTGTGACCTCCATGTCCTAACTAATATCAACAAGTGATTTTTTCTATATGTACTTAGTTGTCGAGGCTGATCGCACACTTTAATTAACCAGTGACATTAGTATATGCACAGGTTTTGAGCATGTAGACATAGAATGGCGTAACAAACTCTCCGCGCTCCGCAAAAATCGTTCACTAACGGCCGGCTTAAAACAAACGAGCTTTTACTTGGAATTTGAAAAAAGAATCGAATAAAATACCTCAACCTTTCTCAAAGCCTTTGAAAAATCAAATCTGGTATCCCGTTAATTGCATGTAGACATATAGCCTTTGTAAAATATAATTATACTTTGCATGTCAAAACGATTTTGCATGGAAGCGTGTGAAAAAGTTTTCAAATAACTAGGTGACTCAGAAGAGGGTGCTAATGGGGATATACCCAATTGTCAGTTAACTACTAATTCATCGGCTGAATGTCAGTTAACTGTAATAATTTTAAGAGCGCTGGCCATAATATTAACCAAAATAATGAACAAAATCAGTTAACCGTGACTGTTAATTACTAATTTTAGGTTAAGTTATTTATCAGTTAACTAAATTTTTTTGGCCAAATGGCACTTAACTACTACTGACCCCATTGGAACCTTCTTAAAACGCGCCGAGCGATATTAGTTTTTTGGCCCGGGCAAAAGCAAAGAGAGCATAACTTATGATCTCTTGACATGGTAGTCATTTTGCCCATTGATTCATCGTTGATTAATTTAAAGGGATCTTGTCGTTGACCTTTTTATAGCTTTAAAGTTTTCCAAATTTTTCTATTCATATGATTCGGATAACAGATAATTCTTATAAGAAAAAAAACTGAAGAGAAATTAAGAACATTAGTATTTTATCGAACTTCAAAACAAACTCAGGCACTGCAGTTAACTCAGTTGTGCATGTTTTGTTTGCACATCTTGTAAGCATTTGATGTCTTTAGGGATTGAACCAAAAAGTTCGGTAAAGACGAAACTAGCTATAGTTTCAGGGATTTTCTAATGCGTAAAAGATTGTTTTATAAATTAAGTTTTAGAACCTCGTATCATGAAATTAACTGAACTAAATCTTTTAGTGGAAGCCAAGCGAAGAATATATCAGTGTTAATTATTTCGATCGCGTGAATCATTGAATCGAAATAAGTTCAATTAAAATATAGTTTTACCTCGGGTTTTTCTTGTTTTGCTCTTAGTTCACTCTCACTTGTAGAAAAGGTTTCGTTAGTCGACATTTTTGGGGTAAAGAGCAAAAAATCGACTTGTTTCTTTCTGACGAAACGTACGTTCACACAACTTCCTTTGCGCAACTGTTAATAGATTTCTAACGAAATAAATAAGCATATCCCACTGGCTGCCTCTTGTCATTCATGCATTGCAAGCTCATGATCAGTCGTATCAGTATAACAATGTTAATGCGGGTATATTGCGTCATTTATACTGTCTAACCCCTGAGTAGTCTGTGCCGAAACAAAACGAAAAATTCTAGGAAAATTTGAAAAAAGAACAGCAAAAATTTTGCTTCTTTTTTTCTTTTTTTTTCTTTCTTATTTTCTTTTTGGTCAGCAAATGACGAAAGTGGTTGATATTGGTTCGGCAGCACTGTGACTGGGAAGGCGGTCCCTGGTTGCACGAAACCAATATAATCTCTGACTTCAATTGTCATTGAAAAAAATGTCTGCCTTAAAACGGATTTGAATTGGATTTTGCGGTCAGCCGGAGTCTCGATCAATCAGGCATTCATACGATTCCGCACGTTTCACGAACCGTGCTTTATTCCTTCTGTTTATGATTCTAATCAGGCGCAGATCATGAGAAGCTTAGCCCAGGAAAAAAAATCTCAGCGTGTGTTTGTTTTAGGCGTTAACTGGATTAGCTATAGTAAACTCTAAGGTGTTATCGTGTGTCAGTACCATTTGTCAACGAACAAATTATGATATACCGGCCTAGCAAGGTCAGATTACTTTCCTTTTCATAACTGCAGTTAAACAGCCAAGAAACAAATGACGGCTTTGTTTCGCATCAAAAAAATCTTGAGTAAATTTCTTGAGCATGTTTCGAGGCAGGGAACGGAAAAGCTCCGTAGCGAAGCGTAAAACAAAGCAGTATTCGAAGCTCATATTTTGCATTTTTTAGTTGCCACGCGAGATCATGCCAGAGCCAAAAGATTACATATTACGATTAAATTATAAGCTAAATTTCTAGGAAGCACAACAAATATAATCTTTCTTTGGGTTTGGAAGTTTACTGCGAAACAAAACTTGAACAATAAACGGCTATCTATGCATGAACAAAGCAACCTACAGCTCGCAGTACAACTTCAACCATCTACCCTTCCTCACTTCATGCAAATCGATAAGTAACATTCACAATGAATACAGACAGATTGTAATAGTTCCCAAACTTGAAATGAAAAGTGTTCGTTTCCCCCCCCCCCCCTCCCCAGTTTTTGGGCAGCTTTGCCGAGACACACAATACTTAAGTTGAACAGTTGAACCAGGGGGAGGGACAGGGGCAGAATATTGCGTCATATTCAATTGTACTCAGTCCTTAATCGGTCACAGTGGAGGTCCCTGGCGATTTTTCTACTTTGTACGGACATCTTGTACAAGTTACTTTTTAATAGTTCACACTTTCAGTTTTAGCGGGAGGTTCGAAGATATAAACAATGATTTGGAGAGTTAATTCATTCGCCGATCAGCATTCCACGCTCATTGAGCTAATATGGCCAATATGGCCTCGCTTAGTAGTTCGATATGTGGCGTCACAAGCGAATCCCTCGACCCACAAAAGAATTGGTACGTCCTAACGAAGGAAATCTGCAACCGCAACCCTGCCGACTTTGTCAGGAATGATTTCTTCGTAGAATTTCCCAATGAAGTAGTCAGCATTTCGGCGGGAAAGCTGAAAGCCACAAACAATCAACTGCCGTTCAAGAACAGATTGCCAAGTCGTCCCGTCTATGTCGTGTCTACCTTTGGTCTGTGTTCAGGACTGCTGAGACAGCGAGACCTCTCAAGTATCGACTTGCTTCATTCGAGCCAGTTCAATTCTGTGATAACTGCAGTGAATGGAATCAGTTTATCAGAGGAATTATTGGCGCCAAAAAATGGCGCCAATGCCTCACACAGTTCTTCAATCTCAAGTAACAGTCCATCTACTAGCCCTTCAATGTCCACAATTTCACCAATCAGACCTTCTTCGGACTTTCAAATTAGTTTTTCAAGTAGTGATTCTTCTCCTTCAAGCCAAAATATCTTCAATCCACTGTCATGTTCTACACCTACACGCATATCCACCTCTGCACCATCTATCAATCCATCATCAGAAAGTTCTTTTGCACAAAGTGACGCAAGTGAATCTACAGAAAGCATAAAAGCAGATCTGACTATAGGTTCCACTACGAAAAAGCGCAGGATTAGGAAGCAGTGTCGGCGAGTGATGGCTGATATTTCTGATGTCAGCCTCAAGTACCATGAAACATTATCATCTGTTCTTGGGAACAGTTTTATTTTTTGTTGTGATGATGATAAGAAGCCTGAGAACGAGAAGGATAAGTATTTTGTAAGTAGCACCATATCAGAGGTTGTGGATATGATAATGGATGCAGTTGGGGAAAAGAAAGGCCTGAGAGAATTATTCCTGCCAGAAACCTATGACCGTCTGTTAAAGAGTATGCGAGTTCCGGATTGGGTGCTTTTGTACTTTAAATTGCAGACAAAGCTACCTGATGATGCATGGCAAACTTTATTAAATCTAACACACCTTGGAAGAAGTGGTGTAAGTACATTAAGATTTTACGTTTTGTTTTTCAATAAGGTTAAAAACTCATTTTAATACCACAAAATGCACCAGCCCCCCTTTCCTGTAAATAAACACCAGTTCCTTAGTCTCCCTCACAGCTTCTACTTGTGCCGTCATACAAAATTTTCCCCCCAAAGTAGCAGCTGCAAGGGTATTTTATTTTAAATGGAATCACTCAGAAGTTGCTTGTATGCTGAACTTGTATTTTATTTGTACTGAAATGTAAAGAATAATTAATTGAAGTTATGATCATATCTGCTTTATAGAATTCATTGGACAATGCTGTTCTCTTGACAAAAAATCAGATTAAGGCCATAAAAAAGATGATTTTCAACATCATAAAATCGACATTGAAAATAACAGAATTAGAAACAGACTTTCCATCATGTGGTGTCGACCTAAATTCTGTTTTGATTTGGGCTATAAGAGAGCAGCGATTGTATGGAGCTGACACCCCACATATGGAGTTCAATATCAAGATAGATGGACGACCCCTTGGAGGCAAAGATCAAATAGCTGTAGGGATTGTGCCCATTGACTTTGCAAAGAAAAGTCCAGAGAGTGCACTTTCGGTCTATCCAGTTGCAATTGCTAATTGCAAAGAAGAAAGGTGAATGAATGAAAAGCAAATTTAAAATAAACAGTAAAAACTGATAGAAGCATAAATTTTGCTCTCACAGGGCTTATTGAGAATGAGATTAAGCCTGCATCACTGTATATTTTGTCAGGAAGTTAACTTAGCCTTTGGCAACTATAAACTGGGGTATTGGGTATTAACATATTTTTTCTTGAGACAGGAGCAACATGAAGCAGTTAATAGGAATGCTGAACAAGCAAAAGAACTGGCTTAAACAACATGGACTATGTGTGGATGGGAAATCATACAATTTCAAGTTTACAGGTTCTTGTCTAAGTTATAGATAATAGCATTGTACACAGGTATTGGAATGTGTACAGCTCCTTACTGCTGTTTTCCATTTTTTTGCAACTCAGACATTCCAATGTCTAGTTGTGAAATGGGTTTTTCACTGCTGCCAATCAAAATGTATTAGTCGGTGTCTCCTATGTTTGTGATTAGCAGCAGCTAAAAGATCCATTCCACAACTATCCATTCGAATGTCTGAGTTCGCAGAAAATGGAAAACCACAGTAATATATCTACAGTTTGATTATCAATTGCAACAGATAAGCAAAAAATTTGAAGTGTAAATTTCCAGATGCCTCTTTATATATGCATAGATAAATATTGCTAATGGTGGTTGGAATTTGCTAATCATTCATAACTCATTTTTTGTGCATGTATGGATATTTTTCAGTTACCCTTGATTATAAAGCTTTACTGCTGTTGATTCATAAAAAGGACGATGAATCGTTCACTCTAGGAGGCAAAGGATATGGTGTGGAATTTTGTGTCTTTTGTGATGCTGTCAGGGTAATGTCCAATAGCAGTGCAACATTTATGCACATAATGCTTTATGTTGATATACAATATTTTTAAATCTGTTAGGCCTGTACACATCATGGCGAAATTCCAAATCATGCTTGTGTTGATTGTTTAAGATCAAAAGCCAATATTGCAAGGTTGAGTATATTTGAATGATACCTTATTTCGTCTTCTCGCATGTTATGCACATTTGAAATAATACAATTTATTTGGCCTTGACATGGGTCTTTTTTTTTAAGGCCCACAGGTGTTCGTGACGATCTAACGTTCCTCTTGGAGGAGGATTTGTCAAACATCAACCTCTGCTCCCTGCACTGTGAGATGAGGAACATGGAGCAGCTTTTAGGTTCCTTGGGACTATTTTCACACCGTGTTGGTACTCTTGACCAGTTGAATAACATCCTTTCTCAATATGGGCCTGAGAACACCCGTGGAAGAACGCGAATTCAAGTAAAGGAGAAACCAGGTCAACAGACTGCAGTGGGAAGGCATAATATAAAGGTTGCTTCATTTTCAGGTGCAAATGAGTTATAATGCATTGATTAATTCCCACAATTTAATGCAAAATGTCAAAACTATTGTGTTCAAATTTAATTTGAACATATGGAAGGTTTTTGAAATAGGTGTATACATTTATTTTGACACAACTTAACAGAAATTGATATTACAATTGAAGATAAATGCTTGAATAGCCAACAAATAATGTTATTGTTTTTTCTTACTTAACACTGTAGGATGTACAGAGAGGCAATTTCTGGATAATGCTGAGAACATAGTAACAGAATCTCTGCCCACTGAGAAGGTTGCAGATTATTTTTCTGAATGCAGGGATGTCTCCAAGTCTATAGTACTAAATTACATCACATTCACAGAAGAAAGAAAGCAGGTGAGGCATAACATTATTAAATTGATATTATGTATCCAAAAATGAAATATGATGCCAGTGTCAATAAACTATATCAATATTTCTAATTCTTCAATTTAATGCATATATGTTTGTATTTGACTAGGACATTCAGAAGATTCTGAGCAGTGAAGCTTTTCAGCGTGACTTTGGAAAAGTTCAAAAAGAGGTTCAGCTTGAAGAGACTCCAGGTATTTACAATTTCACAAATGGAACTGTTTGCCTGTAAAGAAACATGTTGTTAGCTATATTGATAGCAGCAAGCATCAGAATTATCCATCACCTGTGATGTTTTTCTTTTCTATTAGGATGCATTATTTTCAATCATTCGCCCCACTATTTACTCACTCCCTCATGCCTTCAAATTACGTCTATCAATACACATCTGTTTATTCCTTCATATTATATCATTGTTCATTCGGTAGAGCAGGGCTCGAAATAACAGCAGGTCAAGACTGGCCATACTTTTGAGAAAAATTGGTAATCACCATCCAAAAATGTATTTGAAAGATCATCTTGACCTGCGTATGTCTAGCCGTTATTTGGAGCCCTGATATTTGCATTGGTTGTTCCTTTTTGAGTGTATTTTGAGTGTATTATGGTTTCTGCAGCATTTACAAAGTTCCTTCAAGATAGTTTGCAACATTGGGCAAAAGAACAGGAAGAAGTAGAAGCCACTTTTGTTGAGCTGTCATCACAAGCAAAGGGGGAAAAAAGTAACGGAGAGCCAAAGAAAAAGAAAAAGAGGGCAAATCAGGAGGATGAGGACAAGATCTTTGCAGCCTATGCAGCCAAACTACAAATTAAGTTATTTCTTAAGGTGCTAAATAATTTGTGATTTTCTGATTAATTTTTTGTTTCATGTGAACCTTAAATTGCACTGGAAATACAACATTTTTCTAGTTATTCTAAAATGTTCTCTCCTTTATTTGTGTATATTAAATTTTGCTCCTCTGACAATTTGCTTGTAAATTATATCTACATTTATATTTTTATTAATGCATATAATATATAATGTATATAATATATTTTTTATTAATTTATTTTTAGCATTAATATTAATATTTTTGTTTTCAAGATTTTCACTGATTGGAGGGAAATTGCTCTTACATTGAGAAGAACAGTGTATGATGTTGATGATGAAAATGATCTGCAAAACATTGACATTTATGAAATAAAGGTAAAATCGTTTTGCACAATGGTGTCATTTGGCTACTTTTGCTGCCACCATGCACCAGTATTTTTTGGATTTGTTATCCCTTTTAAGGATATGTCTTTTAGTTGGAATTTTGGTGGGGTTGTTGCTGAGTTATTTTTAAACTTGTATTTGTATTTTGATGTAAACACAACCCCACAAGTTTTTCCTTTTTGTTATCAGTGTAGAGAATGGGGACATCACCTCAGACATTTGTTTGGAGTTCACCTTGGGACAGGTAATGTATACCTAAAAGTTAACATTAAAGAAAGTGAAAACACAAAGCCTGTGAAATAGCAATTGCTTGTTAAGGTGTAATAGTCAAATAGATACACAAGAAAACAATGGAATTAGAGTCTGGTAAACTGTATTAGTCTAATATCTATTTCACAGGCTTAGTGACTTCAATCTATGTATGTAGTGTATTAAAGGCCCATGTGCATGAAAATCAATGAAAAGTGGGAAAGGATTATGATGAAGATAGTTAGAAAGTTAAATGGCATTGCTCATTATGAAAGAAATATTTTGATATAACTAAAAGAACAATAGCATTGAGTAAATGATCATTTACTCACTCACAACTTAAATGATAAATACTCGACAATTTCTTTTTGTCTCATTTGAATGTGAAGAAATGTTGTTTTTACATGATCATTGGGAGTTGTGCAGATAGATTTTCAAGTTTCAACTCATTTTAAATTATAATCTACTTCATTCAAGTAATAAATTGTATTTTCTGTATCAATATCAGGTGATTATGGACACTTAACAATTGACCATAGTGCCTTACTACTGCGAGAGTTTGGTTCTCTATACAAGTATTCTGGCCAGGGGTTTGAGGCTTCACACAAACTACACAGGCAGTTGTTTTCCAAGGCATCCAACCACGATAAAACAGGATCTGGCCATTCATGTATGTGCAACAACATTTCATTCTTTTTTTTTCTTATCTACACTTCTATTTTCATTTCCTTTTTTTACTCTTTTTCTCTTTAAGAAATAACAGCAGTTATTTAATCAAAGTGCCCTTTTGCTATCAACTTCAAAGGTCATCACATCAAAAAAAGTCTGCAATTATGTTCAATAATAATTGTAAAATTGTAAAGTACGAATCTAGAACATTGTCATTGTTAGAAAATGCAAATTTGTGTTTTTTGTCACTAAATAGCAATTTTTCTGGATACCAATATCAAGCAAATATGTGGAATAATCCATAATGTTTTTTTAAATTTTCTTTCAGTGCCACAAATTCTTACTCATTGGTATGCCAATGAACTGCTCTCTCTTCGATATTCATTCAGAAATGCAAAAGAATGCATTGACACTGGTAAGTGGCATTTATAAAATGTAATTAAAAGCAGATTTCATGGCAGCCTTAGATCATTCAAAGGGGTTGCCAAGTCAAAGTAAAGTAAGGTATTGCATACACATTTTTTCAATTCTCTTTTCTAGATAAGAAGTGCTTCAAATTCAGGGGATGTGGTTGGACAACCAAAAACGCTCCAAAATTGTCTCCAGAAGACTGGCCTTGGGTCAAAATGATAGATGGGCTATTTGACAAAATGTTTGGTGGTGACTTTTTAGAATATCAGTACGACAGTAAGACTGGAACCCATGTTTCTTCAAACATTGTTGATAGTCTGCAAAAGTATGACCATGGAGATTGGGAGAACATGTTCGTCCCCTCAACTACTACCACAAAAAGCACCACAGATTCTAATGTAAAACCAAAGCAGTGCACCGCGACACCATTAGTACAATCTACCACTACAACTACTACCACAAAAAGCACCACAGATTCTAATGTAAAACCAAAGCAGTGCACCGCGACACCCATAGTACAATCTACCAATACAACTACTACCACAAAAAGCACCACAGATTCTAATGTAAAACCAAAGCAGTGCACCGCGACACCCATAGTACAATCTACCTCTACAACCTCATGTCAACAGAATCAGATCCATGAAGCAAATCACCAAAAACAACCAAGTCATTCATCCCAGGTCAAAACCAAGTTAGCTACAGCATCAACGAGGCGGGAAATTGCCGAGATTGACGCTTTTTTACCGCCTATTGACTATACCACCGCCGTGGTGATGAAAGTGCAAACAGTTACACAGACAGGAGATCTGTTTTCTTTAAAAAAACGGCCATGTGTCGCTGTTTTAAAGAGAGCCGAAGATTTGTTGGCAATCGAAAAGAAAAAAGGTCTAGTACCAAACCTTGGAGTCCATATAAACGGTTTTGGAACATTCAGTGAAGACGATCTTGAGTCACTGATACGCCTTTCGCGTGTTTCAAGTACTGCTGCCATGGTAACAGAGGAAACGATCTGGTTGGCTCAGTTTAACGATGTTCCAAGTGGAGAATTGGATAGATTGAAAGACGTTCTTTGGAACAAGCCCCCTAATGAAATTATCCTGCGACTTAAAGGGAAGTCTATAGATGTGCTTTCTTTCGCTGATATCATTGCTGAGAGGCACATTGACAACTTCGTGGTCGACATATGCGTTCAAAAGTTCAACGAGGAGGGACACTCGAATGTCCTTTACTTACCTTTAGAATTTTATGATTGGATGAAGGCTAAAGATACAGCATTCACAAAAGAGAAAATAAGAAACTGCGTATTAGAAAGGAAAAACCTGAGCGAAATTAATATTATTATTATCCCAGTCCATATGCCAAATCATTGGGGTCTAGCTGTCATTGACATTGAAAATGGAAAAATGATGTTCGACGACGGGTTAAAAGTGTATCCTCCCGCAAACACACTGAATTGCCTAAAGAGAGCTCTAGAACTCATGCACGAAACGTTCCCTCATTGGGCAGCCCTTCAATCAAGATTTTGGGTAAACTGTCTGGCTTTTGATCGGTTTGGTATGCCATCGCAACTGAAATGCAGAAACATTGGCAGAGGGAGTTGTGGCATTGGCATCATCCTTGCTGCCAGAGACTTCATTTCGAGGGGTGTGTCTGCAACCAACAACATCAGGTGGAAGTACTCTTTAATGAATAATCTTCGCTTGGACCTTATGACACAAATTGTCAAGTGGTCTTCAAGTACACGAATATTGAATATGTATCCTTTTTCTTAGTATTATTTCAGATGATTATTTTATTATGAAATGATTTTATTAGTGTCGGATAACTAATTTAAAAAGTGCCCTAATCTCGAAGGTCAAAACAATCGTAACTTGACTTTCTTGCAAGCTAACTGTAGGTGGATTCATAAATGTATATGCACAAATAACATCATTCATTGAAGTTAAAACCAAAAAAGGAAACAATTCATAAGTCCTACCACCGTTTGATAGTCAACTGTAAGTGACGTGATTTTAGATTTTAAAAAAGGAGATACGTCTTTACCTATTGTCATTGCCTTAACAGGACTACAGTTCATCTCTAGCAGATCAGGTCTGACTGAAACGGTATTTAGCCACGTAAAAACGGAGACACATCTTGCCACAGTCCAGGTCTTTTCCGTAAATATATGGGTACCATTTCACTTCCAGTTCGCGGGTGGCTCTTCCTGAACCTTTTCCAACTACTATACTTGAACGGCAAGTTATATGGGTAGTTTGCCCCCCATGGTAGTGATTAGCCCTACGCTTGGCTGCTGCTATGGCGGCGAGCGGATCTTCTGGCTCAAGCTGAGCGCCTTCACATAAATCTTCTCCTTGCCAAGCCACGTGTTTTTCAAGGTCATTTCCAAAAATCCGTTCGAAGCAGTCCTCCTCATACAGTTTATAGGACTCCATTACAGTTGACTTCGACATGATTGGTGCTCGCCAGTGTGGCATAACCTTGATTGTGTTTGGAGTAGGGTTCCCAAGATCGCTTATAAATCGATCAAAGAACTGGTGTGGGACATGGTGAAATTCTAGTTGGTGCCATTTTCCTACAGAGAAGAAAAGAAAAAAAAAAGAAAAATAACTTTTGCTAGAATTGCTTCAAAAGGCCGTTTATGGCAGAGTTTAAAGCTACTTAAAGCTCCATGTCAGTCATTTTTTTATCAAATAGGTTTAACTTAAACTTGAACTTTACCTTTGCAACGGTGATGGTGCGTGTTTCGAACTCGTTCTAGGGCACAAGAAATCCATGTCTTGTACGATCGAGTATGGGCTCCCTTCCTTGTTTTTCGGGGGAATCTCAATTTTTGTTCCTCGAGGACAAACATTGTTGTCCGTGGCATGTTTCGATCCACGTGGCGAGTTTCCCAGTGCTTAGAATATGCCGAAAAAGACGCAAAATTCCTTTCACAAGCTGAGCAGTTGATTATGAAGTTATTTGACGGCATCTTGCATATAAATTAGGAAGTTTAAGTTCATAACAGTTTGAAGTTAAGTTTAGATGACGCTAACGTTCACAGTAAATTTGACTGGCAGCTGACTCGCGGAAAATTACCATAAAAATTAATTATTTACTAATGCACTAGATGCGAGATCTGTAGGCAGCCGAATTACTTGGATACTTGTATATCTGTAACTTCTGTACACGACAGTGTTTGATGCCTGCTTGGATCGTAATCGCTAACAATAGTCTTATAAAAGTTAAAATGATTTTTTGAACTTATCTGGCAAAATACTTTAATAACGCGAGATCTGTAGGCAGCAGAGTTGCTTGGATACTTGAATATCTGTAACTTCTGTACACTTCCGGTCAGTGTTTGATGCCTGCTTGGATCGTAACAGCTAACAATAGTCTTATTTAATCCTAACTTTGCTATTACATGTAACTACTTGTTTACACTAAACTAGTCATTCAAGTTAGCTTGGGAACTTAAGTCATTCTCTCAAAAAAATTGTATCTCATAAATATACTTTGTCAACAAAAAAACTTTATTGGTGTTGTATATCGTAATTTATCAGCTTTTATATAGCTCTCAATTGCACTAGCGTTATTTTTAACCCGGCATCCACATTGCAACAAATTCACTTTAGTTGTTTTTCTCATGCGCGCTTCATGGTTGACAGTTCTGTTTATAGTTTTATTTATCGAGAATAAATAGACCTTTGTACCTTAGCAAATATTAACTCCGGTCGGAATTGCTTGCGCAATAGTTGCCTCATCTGCTGGACAGTATAGCTTTCAATGGATGAACAAGATATAACAGATATGAAACAACGACTGAAGTCCATTCGTCGATATAAAAAGCGAATGTGGAAAGGAAGGAAGAAAGAACGAATCCGCAGAGAACGCGCTGAGCACTGTCAATTGAAAATACAGAGCAAAGACAGTAAACACGTGGCAATCAAAGCTGTATCTTCACAAACTACTGTATCGAATCAAATGGACATTCTTCCCGCTGAGCTGGAAGCAAAGATAAAAAATGCCTCTTCACAAACTACCCCACCGCATCAAAGTAACATTATTCACGTTCCTGAGTCAAGGGGGAAATCATTGCTTAAGGCGGCCATTGGACGGAATTCGAAAACAGAAAAAAGCATTTCCGGTGATAAAAGGGTACATAAGCGTGCTGCCCAGTCACCAAAAGATGAAAATTCTTTGGCAGAGAAAAGGAAAAAACAAGCCCATCATGAACAAAGTGTCAGAGAGCTAGATTCCAGTTTATTAGTTCGAGATAACGATGAGCGGATCTTAGGTAGTGGTACTTTTGGTAAATGCTACGCAGCTAAGTATCGTGACATATCTGTAACTGTCAAGGAGTACCATGACCACCGTGAAATGAAAAGCCTGGCAACTTTGAAAAAGTCGGCATACAAAGAGGCTAAAATGATTCTGTCATTACATGATCATCCTGGTGTACCTCTGTTATTTGGATTATGTTCATTAACGAAGCCTGTAAGGCTTATTTTACTGTTTCATGGCGACAAAAACAATAACACTAGCGAAACAATTTATAGTGCAACCAAAAACAAAACGCTGCTTGACGAAAAATCGTGGCGTAACGTATTGTGTCTGACTGCCATAGCACTAAATCATGTTCACAACTGTGGTGTAATTCACAATGACTTAAAGGCAAACAATGTTATCTTGGAGCCAAACCTAAATCCTGTTATTATTGATTTTGGACAAAGCGTAAAAGCTAGTGAAGCAAAGCCCCGAAAGCAGTCCTTTCACAACAGAGAATGGAAGGATTCGTACATTGCGCCTGAAGTACGTGACGGTACAGGAAAACCATCCACAAGTAGCGATATTTTTTCCTTCGCAAAAATGGTGCGTTTCGTCAGCAGTAGATGCTGTTGTTACGCCTCGGAAAGTATCGACAAAGCTATTTCCAGCAAGCCTTCGGAAAGACCGAGCTTGGATACTTTTATATCTGAGTATTCAATTGACTCACTGAAGCAAAAATAGCTATGTTCCAGATATGTTGGGCCGTAGAGATCCATATTAATACGTCATAGATATTATACAATTTCGGCGTTTTACAGGCCCAATCGCATTGATCATTTGATAGCAGTAATAAGACTAAGAGCTCTGTACAGTATGACGATAAGGTAACCAAATTGAAAACTTTGTGTTTTGTTGTTAATGTTGTTTTTTTTTGGCCTGCTCTTTTACTGTAACTTTATTCGGTGTTGCCGTAATAAAAGTTATGAACTGAAACGAGCTCCTTCATTTTTCATTTTTATTTTAACTTGTTTCTTTAATCTTTTCTTTGCAACATTCTGGAAACTGTTTCGCGAAAACTTTATTTACAAAGGCATCAAGCTCAGGAAATCCTATACGGTTCGCCTTAAATAAATGTAATTCGTAGAACCACATTCAAATAATGTCTGAACATTGCCTGTCAACAAATGCTCGTTAATAAACAGAGTTTCCTACTAGAGTGGTACAGAGGTGTCGGCATAGTGTTAAAATAGGTAAAAAAATAACATATGCAAATTAGCTTAAGATGGAATAAGTCCATCTTAACCTAATTAGCATAAAGTTTTTTAGCCGGCCTAAGCTTCTCATGTACCGTTACACTGCAATGGCTTCCAATAATAATCCATCAATCGACGGGTAAAGTTACGACTACGGTAAGATTATAGTACGGCTAAAGAACGACTTGGAAAAGAATTTACTGCATCGTTACCCAATCATACCGGCCGGCAAAAACTGATCGTAATCTATTCTGTGTTATACCGAAAAAAGTGGTCAGTAATGGACCAAATGCTTGTCATCATTATCATTTAAAAATTGTGTTAATTTCATGGGTTGTTAAGCACAGATAAAATTATAATTTCGTTGAATAAGTTCACTGTTAATGTCAGGGCGTATTGATTCGCAATAATCCTTATGTACACGGTACGGTGCGATCACTATGATACTCATTTACAAGATCTATTGATTGATGTGTAACTATAAAAACTTTATGGCAAGGTATTGAATAGGTATATCTAGATCTTTTTTTAACAGATCCTGAAACTTTCCCAAAGTCGATATCATTGCGGACTATCACGAAAGTCCCGAATGATTTCAATTAGGCTTATGATCCATATACCCCTTTCTTAGCCTGCGAAACGGCCCTCCGGAATTGGGGGTTTGTCTCCCCCAAGCCCCCGTGCGCCAGAGAGCGCCGTTTCCAAGCCGGCTAGCCTTTTTCAAAGAACTGGCTTCCGTGGCCCCAAACTGAAATAATACCTAGCTAGGTCTAACATTTATTGTCGATTCCTTCCCTAACTTTGCTGGGCAAAGTTAATTTATTTCTCAGGGGTTCTGCTTTCTCTTGAGCTTATAGCATAGCAGGAACAAGAACTTATGGAAAGCACAGGTAACCCAATTTAAATGAAAGTGCTAGGCAAAAATAAAATCTGATAAAAAACATTCATATATCAAAAATACTGTGGTATTTTTCGATTAAGGAAGTGTACTAAATATACAAAAGACACGACAATCAAGCGGCAAAAATACGGTATACATATATTAATTCCCTCCTCCCCCCCCCCGCCGCTGCTTCGTGCAAGTTGCTTCGTGACAGATTCCCAGATTGGGATACCTGTGGATGCTGCTGGCTCGAAGGTTTGCAGACGTCTGGTTTGAAAAAATGGCGGCGACGATTCTCCCGCCAAGCATTAGAAAACTAGACGAAACAGTTGTGAACAGAATAGCAGCTGGAGAAGTGATCCAGAGACCTGCTAATGCTCTCAAAGAGTTGATAGAAAACAGCTTAGATGCCAAGTCGAGTTCTGTTGGAGTTACGGTCAAGTCTGGGGGCCTCAAACTCCTTCAAATCCAGGATAATGGCTGTGGTATACGGAAAGAAGACATGGGGATCGTCTGTGAGCGGTTTACTACTAGTAAACTAAGTAAGTTTGAGGATTTAAGTAGTATATCGACTTACGGGTTCCGAGGAGAAGCCTTGGCGAGCATAAGCCATGTCGCTCACGTTACAATCACAACCAAGACAGCCACTTCGAACTGTGCTTTTAAAGCTTGTTATTCTGACGGGAAGCTTGTTCCTCCTCGCCCAGGAATGAGTGCTGATCCAAAGCCTTGTGCTGGAAATAAAGGCACACAGATTACAGTGGAAGATTTGTTTTATAACGTTGCTACTAGAAGGAAAGCATTGAAGAGTCCAGGAGAGGAGTATGCGAAGATACTTGATGTGGTTAGTAAGTACGCCATTCACAACTCTGGTGTTGCGTTCACGTGTAAGAAACAAGGCGAAAGTAAAGCGGATGTTCGCACCCAAGCCAACGCCTCTGTCCAAGATAACATCCGTGCTATCTATGGTGCTGCTGTTGCTAAGGAACTACTTGAAGTGGTTTGTGACAACCTTAAACTTGGCTTCAAAATGAAGGGTTATGTAACCAATGCTAACTATTCTGTTAAAAAGTTACAGTTCCTCCTTTTCATAAATCATCGTCTTGTGGACTCAACAGCACTGCGCAAGGCTCTAGAGACCATCTATGAGGCTTATCTCCCAAAGGGGACACACCCCTTTATTTATATGAGCTTGGAGATATCACCAAACAATGTTGACGTTAATGTCCATCCTACTAAACATGAGGTCCATTTTCTACATGAAGAGGCTATCATTGAGGCAGTCCAAAAGGTCGTGGAAGAGAAACTTTTAGGGTCAAATAGTTCACGTATATATTATACACAGGCTTTAATATCAGGTGCACCAGAACCAGTGGAGAATGTGACCAAAGGTATGATAGTGATAAGTATGTGGTACTAATGCTGTTGTTCATTTATCATAAGCCTACTAATGGTCTATCAAAAATCCCGCACTCTGATTGGCTTAGCTGTTAGTGATCTATTAGTGATAGACCACTGTCGTTTTTGAAAAACAATTATGCAAACAGAATATTTTAAGTAATATTTCAAAGCCGACGATGAGGACTGGACGGGATTTCAAGTCTAAACAATTAGTTGCAGTCCGAGGCGCAGGCGAGGACTGGTACTAACTGCGCAGACTTGAAATCACGTCCAGTCCGATATTGGAGGCTTTGAAATGACTTCTCATCTCATTAATTATTCGACTTAAAGTAACTGGAACAAAATTAATTCAGTCCTAGGACTGAATTAATTTTGTTCCAGTTACTCCAGACTGAATGCATTCCTTTCACAGGACTTTACCAGGTTTCAAGTAACATCATGTGACCCAAAAATAGCCCATTGATTGGATGGTTTACTCATGAATTATTAATGAGAATGAGAACCTTATTTCAAGATGTTTTGTATGCATTTTTATGACCAATAAAGTAGGTTTATACTAGAACAATTAGATATCTTGCCCTCATGGTATAGGGGTCAATAGCCATTTCGACTTTCAGCCTCATGGGCTATTGCCTCCTAAACCTTTTTGGCTACAGTTCTTATTGTTAATTTCATGTATACCCTTATTTTTTATTATTGCAGACAACAGTAACAAATCTGCTGATAGCAGCACAAAATTGTATGCACATCAGATGGTGCGTACTGATTGCAGGGAACAAACTCTCCATGCTTTTGTTCCTCCCAAAGATACACCCAGGTACACAGTGATATGCCTTTGTTATTTCATATAACTACTGCTTATATTGCTATGCTTTAATAGAGACAACATTTGCGACCAGGAAATTGGGCAATTAGTTCACTGCTCTGTAAATCGGAGTAAAGGTACTGAACCATTTAGCTTTTTAAATATTTATTTGATTGATGAGGGAGCTAGTATATTGCCCAATTTCCATGTCACAACCTGTCTTGATCCAATGAAAATGGAGATAAGGTTATGATTATTAGGAGAATGAATAATAACTTAAAGTGCTATACTAACTTCAACTTTAATTATGTCTGAATTGAAAATGAATATTTTCTAAAACTTTACGCTTGTAAATAATTTTAAAATCTGATTTGTATGATTCATGAAAATTCTTGAATATCATCAATGCTCTGTCTCTGCTAACACACAATCCTGGGCCAATGTTTGGTACTTGTCCAACCACATAAATGACTGATCAAATGTTTATCATTCCATTGTGTGGTCATTCCCAGCAATTGAACAGCTATTGTTTTTGGCTGTGATCCTTGTCTAGTTCTGACAATGTAGATTGATGAACTTTTTATGGCATATGTTGTACGGAAGAAATTATTTTTAAGCACATTCAAATTAATATGTTAATATTAAAATGTTTTTGGAAAACAAGGGAATTCAATTTCCATTAAAAAAAATTTTTTTTTGCTTCAAATCATGGGTGTAACCAAACCCCTGTATTACTTTTAGAAACACTGATGTGTTAACTGCTTTTATGATATCTTATTCAGTGCCAGTGAAAAGGCTACTGCTAGTTGTACTGGTACACCAGAAGTGGTAGATATTGACATGGAAGGTAGCAGCACTGGAGTTTCTTCTGACAAGACACAAGATAATCAGGACATGATAATGTCTCCACCAGGTAACATGTTGTCAGAATAAATGAATGGATAGATGGATGGGTGGATGGATGAATGGAGGGATGGAATATGGAATTGGGGGAGGGAAGGAGGGAGAGAGGGATGGATGGATGGATGGAAGCTTGATTGAATGAATAAATGAATGAACAAATGAACGAACAAAAAATGAATGAATGTTTGAATTAATGAATGGATGTATATAAATGAATGAATGCTTGATTGAATAAATGAATTATTGAATGAATGAATGACCAAACAAATGAATGTTTGAATACCACTTGAATAAGAATAAGATTCCTTATTTGAGTTGTATCCATAATTATTTTGTATATCCCCAGCACTACTGAAGAAATCATTCCTCCCACTCCCAGCTAAAAAGGTTGAGGCATGAACCAAACATTGATCACAAACTATTTGTGTTTCAGAAAATAAGAAAACAAAGTTAGACAGTGATGGAACTAGAACAATGAAAGTCAAAAAGAAACAAGATCGCAGAGACGTCCAGCTTATCAGTATTCAAAACTTAAGGAAGACAATTGACAAGGCCGAACATCAAGGACTAAAGGACTTATTTGAAGATCACAAATTTGTTGGCTGTGTTAATCACTCTTTTGTGCTACTCCAACACAATACTAAACTATACCTTTCAAATATCGTCACACTCAGCAAAGAACTCTTTTATCAAATCATAATGTTCAGATTTGGAGATTTTGGATTTCTCAAGCTATCTGAAGTGGCGCCAATATACGAGCTGGCAATGCTGGCATTGGAGAGTGAGGAGAGTGGATGGACAGAAGAGGATGGACCAAAGGAAGATCTTGCAAATTATATTAAAGATTTCCTCACCAAAAAGGCTGAAATGCTGTTGGATTATTTTTCCATTGAAATAGATTCTGATGGCAATCTTTGTGCCCTGCCGCTGTTACTTGATAACTATGTTCCTAATCTGCATGGTCTTCCTATGTTTATTCTGAGAATATCCACTGAGGTAAGTATCTTACTGTTAAGGTTGTTCCACATAACTCTGCAGATGTGGCACATTTACTTAATAGTCCCTTTTAGCTTCATATGCAAATTGCTTATTTCAGATTAGATGACATTCCCTTGAGAATAGTCCCTTTCACAGTTCCCTGCGCCATCTTGAAAGGTAGTCATGCCTTTGCATCGAAGTGAGACAAACGGTGGCTACCTTTCAAGATAGTGCAGGGAACTGCGAAGGGAACTATTGTTCTTATGACGAAACACAATAAAATATGTACACATAAAAGAATCAACTCCCAAGAATGGCATCATGTGGTCTGAAATGTGCACAACAAACAACGAAGTTAAAAAAAGTTCTATACAGCTGTAGATCAAGTATTTTTTTGTTTGATAGAAGCCAAAACCCAGACACCTAGAAGTTGTTGTTGTTGTTGTTGTTACTTGGTCATCTGAGTCATTATGAATGTCTTATTATAACCATTTGCAGATATTGTTTAATGCAAAAGGAGCATGTTTTACTCAGATATTTTGACACCCTTTATGAAAGCCTACCAATGGTGGAAACTCATGACCTTCCATACAACAGACCAATGCTTAACTTAACTCATCCATTTATTGATGTAATATGGCACCTGTAAGCTAATCCATTCTTTATTTTTGTAGGTGGAATGGGAAAGTGAGCAGGAGTGTTTTGAAACACTAAGTAGAGAAGTCAGTAGCTTTTATGCCTTCAAACCAGACCTAACATCACAAAGCAATCAAGACACTCCCGATGAGAGTCCAGATATGGATGATGATACAAGTAGCAGTACTTCATGGCAATGGACTGTGGAACATGTTCTCTCGCCAGCATTACGCACAGGTCTTGTTCCACCTGCCAGATTTGCTGAGGATGGGACTTTGTTACAAATAGCAAATCTAACGGAATTGTACAAAGTATTTGAAAGGTGTTAGAAGAAATTTCATATAATTCAACTTTACCTAAAAGTGAATTACATTGTAGCTACATGCTATGTTGTAAATAAACAGCTGGAATATTAATTTTAATCAAACATTCTTTTGCATGTTTTGAAGCTTAGGTTTTTGATGATAAGGAGAAGGAGGTGGTGATGGTGATGGCAGCAATGATGATGATAGTGACATTGATGATAATGAGGAGGTGGTGATGGTGATGGCAATATTGATGATGGTTGTGACATTGATGATGATGATGAGGTGATGTTGATGGTGATGGCAGTAATGATGATGGTAGTGACATTGATGAGGAGGTGGTGATGGTGGTGATGACGAGGTGGGGGAGAATGATGTTAATGATGATAATAATAATGAAGCTGCTTCTGATGGTTTGGATGATAGTGGTTATATTTTTCTAAGACAATTAGTATGTATGATACATAGTCTTCTACAACACTAAGTAGGAAAGTAAAATTTGTTGCAAATAATTCCTATTAATTAAATGAGTTTATCAATTTATGGTTTAGTGATGACGTGATATGCTGTCATTCTTTGCAAGCTTTCTGTAGTTATGTTTTCAATTTTGTTTTGGTCTTATTTGCCATCAAGCTGGAAAGGATCATGGGGTGGTTAGGGTGGAGAATGAAATGCAACTGCTAAGCTGGGATTAATGTCATAAAATCATGGAGAGATGCTTGTGGAAAAGGGTGTCACATCTTTCATAAAGTGAAAAGACTAAGAAAATTACTCACAGCAGGGACAGGATGGAATTAGGGGATTTAGCCCCCTTCCCTCCCCCAACACACACTATATACACTATACTATATTTTCAAATCTAAGCAACTCCTAGCTCTGACTTTCGAGTGGAGAGGCCCATTGTTTCAATCAATAATTAATGGACTTACAAAAGTGAGTTTCTAAGATTTCTACTTACTTAATTCATTCTGCTGTAAAGATTAAGAATAACTTCATTATTTATTATAAATAGATATTAAATAAGAATTTCCCAAAGTCGAGGGGATTTGAGGAGAGTGTTTTTTGCAGTGCTTGGTCACCCTGTGGAACAGAAGTCCAGAGAGCCTGGTAACGAATTGTGGGATATTTGTACAACGTGGACTATAAGAACCGACATTTTTTGACTAAAATCTTTCTAAAAATCTTATTCTAAACGTCTTTTCTCCTTCACAAAAATTAACCATGGGTATACTAGAGAGGATAAGTGAGATCGAGAAGGAAATTGCTCGCACGCAGAAGAACAAGGCGACAGAATACCATCTTGGTTTACTCAAGGCAAAACTGGCCAAGTATCGGGCACAACTCCTTGAACCACCTAAAGGGTCAGCAGCAGCTAAAGGAGAAGGGTTTGATGTTATGAAATCAGGTGATGCTAGAGTAGCTCTGATAGGATTCCCATCTGTGGGCAAGTCTACGTTACTGAGCAAGATGACTAAGACCCAGAGTGCTTGTGCATCGTATGAGTTCACTACTCTCACTTGTATCCCTGGAGTCATCACATATAATGGTGCTAATATACAACTGCTGGATCTACCTGGTATAATTGAGGGGGCTTCGCAGGGGAAAGGCCGTGGTAGGCAGGTCATAGCAGTGGGGCGTACAGCGGATCTAGTGCTTATAATGCTTGACGCATCCAAGGGCGAAGTCCAGAGAGGCCTCCTTGAAAAAGAGTTGGAGAGCTGTGGAATACGACTAAACA
Organism: Actinia tenebrosa; assembly: GCF_029948245.1. Lineage (NCBI taxonomy): Eukaryota > Metazoa > Cnidaria > Anthozoa > Actiniaria > Actiniidae > Actinia > Actinia tenebrosa. Next base: position 9,538,093 of record NW_028292572.1, on the reverse strand, counting down.
CCAAGAGGCCAGATATTTATTTTAAGATCAAGAAAAGTGGAGGGATTAAATTCAATTCTACCTGTAGAGTGACACACGTTGATGAGAAAATGGTTATGATGATTTTGCATGAGTACAAGATCTTCCATGCTGAGGTGCTATTTAGAGAGGATTATACTGCTGATGAGTTGATTGATGTCATCAGTGATAACAGGAAGTATATCCCATGTGTATATGTCTATAACAAGATTGATTGTATCTCTCTTGAGGAGGTTGATCGTCTGGCTCGTTTACCTGATTCAGTTGTAGTAAGTTGTGAATATGAGCTCAACTTGGACTACTTACTAGAGGAAATATGGGATTACCTTGCATTGATCCGTGTGTACACAAAAAGAAGAGGTGAGCCTCCAGATTTTCAAGGAGGTCTGATTCTACGTCGTGGTTGCACAGTGGAACATGTTTGTCACAGAATCCACAGGACTCTAGTGGATAACTTTAAATATGCCTTAGTCTGGGGGACCAGCACAAAGTACAGCCCACAACGAGTAGGAATCAACCATATTATGAACAATGATGATGTCATTCAGATCATGAAGAAATGAAAACTATGCTAAAGTTTACAGATATAAAAATTAACAGTTAGTTATGATGATATTGTCACACAGGTCCTGCTAAAGTTGGCCAAAAATCATAATCTAGCAAATTTTGCAAATATTATGGTATTGCTTGATGTTACTCGATGCAGGTTTTAAACACTTCAGTCCTTCAAAAATACAAAATTTCACCCGCATTTTGTGAATTTAAGAATGTTAATTTTGTGCTCTGAGATTTACCCCTTATTTTACCCTTATTTACCCCTAATGGCATTCATTAAAAATGCCTGGGTACTCCTATATTGCTATGAGAAATTTGACTATTAATTTTTTTTTCTGATAATTAAAAAAAAAAAGAAATGCAAGTATTAGTATGGGTCCAAAATAAAGATGACAAAATGAATTGTCTTTAAAGTTAGAACCGTATTTGGTAATGTTTACCATCAAACATAATATGTATTTTTGAATGACATTGACTGGAAATCCTTTCACTTTCCTTTTCTCAAAGCAAGCCTTGACGTGCCCTGGCTTGCAGGTGATAATATTTCCTAGAAATTTGAAGAATGGAAATGTCAACATTTTTTTTTTTCAAAGAAAAATGAAAAAATATTTTTTATGTAGTGTATTTATATAATATCTCATATTTCTAGGAAATATTATCACCTGCAAGCCAGGGCACATCAAGGCTTGCTTTGAGAAAAGGAAAGTGAAAGGATTTCCAGTAAATATCATTCAAAGATACATATGAAAAATGTCCACATTTTTCTTTAATTTGTTCATCTTTGATGTATTTGACAAAACAACTAAGTTATATCTCTCTTCATTTTAAGAAAATGCTTGTGATATAGCCAGAAGTATTGATGCGTGAACATAGCCGACAGCTTTCTTGATTAATCTTTTGGCTTTCCATAAGTGAACATGTCATTTAATATACTAGGATTTTATTTTCATTTATAAGGAATTATTTCAACAACAAGTGATAATTGTTAAATTTTGCTTTTATTGTGCAACAAAATTACTGTATATGAAAATTCAACATAAATTTACAATTATAATTAATACATAAATATCATATATTAAATAATGATTTGACTTATTCAAGTTGTAATGGAGACAGAACTGAATCTGCATGATCATTTTCCAAGAACCAAAATAAGCCATAAGCTTAGAATTAGCTTTGCTAAAAATCTGAAATATGTCCTGATTTTGGAAAATAATAATAATTATTATCATATAATAATTATCCATAAAATACCTATATTTCTCCTTTTCGAAAAACTGATATTTTCACATGTGAAAATAACATGTTATTTCACATGTGAAAATATCGTTATGTGTATTTTAGCTATTAGTTTATAAATAAAAACTTTTTATAATAATAAAAAGCTTATTTAGTTGATTTTATGGATAATTATATAATAAACAGAATATTACATGGAGACTTGGAGATACGAAATTTATCTTCTCGTGTTGAAAATCTCTCACTCGTTCACTGTGCTCACTTGTGAGAGATCTTTTCAACACTCGAAGATAAAATTCGTATCTCTGCGCGCCCATGTAATATCCTCTATTTATGCTAAGAAAAGCTGCCAGTTTTCCTCAGCTGGTCACTAGCTTAATTTTTTAACATAGAGGTTTTTATATTGTTCATGTTAAAATAGTCAGACTGTTATCCCTCCAATTTGATTCTTAAAACTAAACTATAAAGTGATGCCTTACAAATGTTGAATGCAATAATTTACCCTTAAATGTATATATCCATAAATTTCTTGATAACTGAAACTCATTCATGAGCAAATTAGTTCTTGTATCCAAATGTAACAACTTGCAAGTTTTGTGCTGCTGAATTAAATATGAATTTCATAATTTTCGTGAATAAGATAATAATTGTAATGATTGACACTAAACAAATTCCAAGTTGCTTGAAGCATATCTTTTTAAGAATTTGTAAGAATAAGTTTTTTTTTACTTTATTGTGGTTTAATTTGTTTGATTTTATTAAATACTGAATTAAACGTGGTCTGTCGTGGTTATCGAGACTTGTAACGTGGAACACAGGGAGCTCAAGTCAAGGATTCCGTCATCCGTCGAGTTCTCTACGGGATCCGCCCCACAGAGACGAAGCACTAGCTACGGCGATTACTTGTAAACAGACTTCGCTTAACTTTCTGAATATTTTTCACTTGCAAAACGAAGCCCAAAATATGCTCAGACTAACTCGAAAGCGCGGAATATTCCTGGCCTATCTACATTTCAGGTCATGAATATACCTGTGTGGTTTATGGTTCAAACTTTACTCCCTGCTCGGCCAGAATCCCTTTAACATTTTTGACGTTATGGCTTCAGTAAAAACCTCGTTTTCTGCAACATCACGCCTAGACTCTTGAGGTACGACTACATTTTTCACTCCAGCCTGAATCAGCATGGGAACGCACTCTCCGCATGGGATCTTGTTGCTGTAGAGAACTGATGACTCGTGATCCATATTTTTCACGTTTCTCGTCAGCAAGGCGTTTTGTTCTGCATGGATAACGTAGGGTTCTTTCTTCTCCCTCGAGTCGTCGTTGTCTGAGGCCCTTGGGAATTCTCCGTATAGCGCCTTGGCTGGGAATCCATTCCACCCAATGGCTGTAACTTGGTTGTGCATCATCAGGACACATCCAACGGGGGCGGTTGGGTCGTCGCTCCTTTGTGATAGCATTTGTGCCATCCTGCACATATGCAGGGCGTGCTTTTGCCAAGCGCTATCACCTACAGTTGGATCAGGTAAGACAGTTGAGACAGTTCGTATAGCTTTGCTCTCATCATAGTTAACTATGCCATCAGTTGTCTCTTCTGCACCTTTCGGTTCCTTGCTTTTCTTCTCTGTTAAAGGGGAAGAATGTGGATCTATTTCTAAGAACTTCACATAGTCTGGAACGTCTCCTTTGGTTGCTGTTGCGATCCACTCCAGCAAATTTTCCATGTCTTCATTGGTTTGCTTTTGCATGTTCGGGTCTTTAAATGCTGGCCATTCCAAGACTGTGCTTGCATTATTGATCCAATCAGTACTCCAGTACTCTTTTTTCAGAAGGTCTCTGTATGCTATTATCTCTAAGTCGTTTCGTGGATTCTTTAGAAACGGAGAATGCCTTTTCCTCTGAGCTTTGAGGATAGTGTCACTGACTTTTGGTATATAAACAGAGAGGCCTGTCGATGAAGCCTGGAAAAGAAAGCGAAAATATTTACTTTGAACTTCTTTTTTGTGGATCTCAAATTTCCGATTAGAAAAAGCTCAATCTTTTTCTTGGGCTCAAAATTTTAGTTTCTCGTTTTATTTCTATATTTCATTAATGGCCATTTTGCATTTTATGCTTTTTGAATTGTGCAGATAATCTTAACTGATTAATTTTATTTAATGCGTGAATGCTGTATACGCTAGGCAAACATCGAAGTTGCAATTGCAAGTTACCTTATTCTATAGTTTATAAGTTCAAGTATCTTATTTTACTACGTACCTTGAAGAGCCTATCCACTTTACGGACATCTTCTTTGTCATTCAGTTCTGGTTCTATGGGAAGATAAAACACTTTAGCCACCTCACATTGAACGAGTAGTTTGGCACAAAAAGAACATGGTCTTCTTGACAGGTACACTTGGCAACCTTCAGCCCTCTCTTGACCAAACTTGTTCAGCGCGCTAACGGCTGCATGGATGCCTCTATGACTGCAGTCTACGGACAAGGCCCTGTCGTTTGGTAGCACAACAACTGCGCCAGCTTTGTGATATTTCTTCACTGGCTTTAGCGGGCGTTCCCCTGTCTCTGCATGCTCGTACTGGATTGCCTTGCTTAAGGGACTCGCCTTCCGGAGAATCTTCAATCTCAATCCATAGCGCTGTGTTCATAAACATATCAGGCTTGCTGATTCTTGGTAGCTGTTTCTCGTAACCAGCACTGCTATACTCAAGTGATTCCAAATCTTCATCTTCTCCATGCATGCTTCTTGCTTTTGGAAAACTGCGAAGTTTAAAAGATTAGCCTAACTTTCACTTTCACTTTCTTGCCCTTGCTTGTCCTGACATTGATCGCTCTTGACTTCTTTCCAAAGCAATGTCGTCTTTAGAATCCCTACAAAATTAAATCATTAAAATAGTTTACGATCTTCAGATTAGAAAATATAATTCTTCAAAAAAAAAGTTTTCACTTACGAGGCTACTTGTACTCGGGACTGTACGCGATGATAGCCGCTATATATCATCTGCACTATCTTGCCTCGGTTGTTGACTCTTCGAAGACTTGGTCCCGAATGACGGCACTTCCAGTTGCAAGGAAACTATATACTTTGTTTCTACCTTATTTAAAAATACGTAGTTTGTGAACGAATTTACTTTCATTTTCATGCAGCGACTTGTTGGTTTCGACCACTGATGATTGGCTAGGGGATCCTTCCGCATAACCGCGCAGATATATAAACAATTGCAAAAGTTCTCAGAAGAAAAACAAACTAGTCCAACATAACTATGAATCATTATATTTCGCTATAATTATTTTTCCTCTTTCAATTTCAGTTATCACTTCCGGCAGTACCAGTAAAATAATAAATAAATCATCACGTTTATTATTGTTATCTCAATATATATAAACGGGAAAAGAAGTCATCGAAAATCCAAAATCTCCTTAAAACAGCTCTCAAATAGCTAGAGTTGTACATGTTGAAGATTATTGTTTTCTAGTTTCCGGGATGACCAACAAGGTCTTGCATACAGTACTTCAGCTGAATCTATCATTATAAATCAGTCATCTTTGCTAAATCTAAAATCCCTTGCAGATTAATTAATAATAAAAACTAAATTAGGTTTGAAACAAAAGTTGCCAACTTGCAATTTCATTGAAGCGAATTGAACATATTCTACAATCAAATCATTTAGGAATAAAAATTTTATACATTGTTGTCTTCTGTACTGAGCAGTTCGGGTACACAGATTGAGAATTGGCAGTTTATAGATAAGAAACAAATATTAAACTAAATAAGATGCATGAAGTTTCCCCGGAAACTAAAGACTTCCCCATTTACTTGAAACTTATTGCTAAATAAGATAAGTGAAATTTCATTCGCGTCGCCCAAGAAATAACCGTGTGATGAACACGGGACTATTCATGCGATCACGTGACTGTTATCTGATATCGCATCGACGATCTGCAACAGCTCTATTGCTATTAGTAATAAATCGTTGAATTTTTCGTTTGTTTGTGTTAACTACTCACTAAAGTTAAGGGATATTTCTGTGATGGTAATGGCAAAAATACAATGAAACATCATATTTGATTTTTTCAATAAAATTTCACCAATGTTTGTGTTATTTTCTTGATATAAAAGTTTTGCTTTCACTTTTGATTCGTCCCTAAAAAACTGTGTTAAAGTATATAAGTGAGCTTGCTTGAGTATTAATCGCATAATACTCGTGATGCCTGTCAAGTCTGTCAATATCGTTCATGACCATGGCTGATAGCTGATACTGACGTTTGATTGATAACTGACTTGGTCGTCCAATGCAATATGGTCTACTTGGTAAGAGGGATACTATAATAATATTGTTGATCTTACGAGGAATCCTGGGAAGGGCCAGTCAGTAACATATCTTATGAATCATGGGTGCGCGTCACCACAGGCATCCCAAACTGAGTTCATGAGAGATATATCGTAAGGCATTTGCAGCAACACAAAAAGAGAAAAAAATAAAAGCACAGTGGACTGACATAAAAAACTAAAAGATAGAAAAAAAGAAAGAATCATTTTCGTTTAAAAGGGTGTGAAGAGGTGAGGTGTGAAGAACCAAAGTACAAAGTGCGTGTCGTGTTCGTGAAAATCCCACAATGCCCTCTGTTGCCTCTAGTCTAAAATTGCCAAAAATATCGCGACACAGGGAGCGAACGGTTGAATGCTTTTTACTCATTTCTTAAAGCAATACGTAGTTTATATATTTTAGTTCTAGAAGTTCTCTTTCGTGAAATAGTTCAAAATGGCCTCCAAATGAATTCAAAACTGAAACAAGATGGACGCAAAGTTCTAAGCTTGAAATTTGACAAAGCTCTACAATATTGGATACTGAAATTCTACTGTTATTATTATCACTATGTGTGAAGCAAAAGACGATACAACAGACAATACAGAACAAAGTCATGGACTGTTGAGGGAAGACCAGGCAAACCAAAACAACAATGGCGTGGGGAAGTTCGATATTGGAGACTTCGTGCACAACCAAAGAAAAATTCGGCTTTTGATTATGCCGTGGATCAGATTCTACCACACTATTTTTAATATAGTTAGGTAAATGGCTGAACATCTTATTACTTATATACGATGGGTATAGGTTTGGATTGCTATCATGGTTTCTCTTTTGGTCATGACCATTCCTCTCCTCACTTACTCTCTCCCCCCCCCCCTTCACGCACGCAACCACCAAAATTTTGTCAGAATTGCATTTTTGATTGCCTATCAGTACTGTGACCCAATTCCTGGCCATCAAAGAAAAATTTATCATTTTTTCAACTCAGTTCCCATTTTATGTGTGCATGTTGAGTGTTTATTTGTTGCTATCACGTCACACCATACTGTCTATGGTTTGTTTTAAACTGGACCTCTAGTGAATCCTTTCTTGACAATCGTTGTCAAGGATGCTAAAACTGGTCTATAAAATGTCTCTCATGCATTTGTATCCCTGGAGATAATAAAAAAAATAGACCTATTCAGCTTCGTTGTTCATTGTGCACATTTCAGATCATGTGATGCCACTCTTGGGAGTTGATTCTATGTCAATATTTTAGCACGTCATAAAAGAACATTTCTCAAGGGAATGTCATGTGATCTGAAATGGGCAATTTCCATACAAAGCTAAAAAGGTCTGTTCTGACTGTGTTTTCATATCTTTTTTAATATCCTAGTTGGAAATCCTTCTATGTATCTTTGTTTTGGATGTCAACAAATTGTTTTATAGCAGTCATGTCTCCAAGTAGGTATTGAGTCAAACTCAAGCAATTTTTCTTACTTTTGAGGTTTGAAGATTTGATTTTCATAATCTTACTTTAGTAAGTCTTGCCCAGGGGGGGGGGGGGGGGGACTAACCTATATTCGCTATACGGGTACATGCTGCCAAACAGGGTATGGTTTTCAGCCATTCTACTCTTGAACAGGGTATATTGCGCTTGCTCTGGAACAGGGCATATGAAATTACGCTCTCTCCTCTCTGGAACAGGGTATCTATTTTCGCAATACCGGAACAGTGTATGGTTTTCAGCGAGCTTGCTCTGGAACAGGGTAAGAATTTTACTCTGGAACAGGGTCAGGGTTCAGAGGGCTCAGTGGCACATCCCTACCCTAAACAGGCAAGAGTACCCCCCGGGAAGTCTTGAAACATGTGGAAACCCTTTTGAACCAATTGTGCATTTTGTTATTGAGGAGCAGGCCTGAGTGATCATGAGCCAACCTTTATAAATATACATGCTTATGTGCAACCATACACATGTTTGCGATGTGTGACAGAGCCAATTATTAATGAGTTTCTTAACCATAAACTGACTTTATGGAATAAACAAGTTCTAATGCTTGATCTGACTGGTTGAAATGTCACTCAAGATGAGAGTATCTATGTTTGATGTATATAATGCATTATTCATTTGATACGTTAAAAAAACATAAATACAATAAATACAGTAGATGATATATGTGGGACTAGGATATCTCCACACACACAAAAAGAACATTCATATCATTAGATATGAATAAAATACATTGTATATAATGCTCGCGTCTTTTTTTTGTTTTTGTGCAGAAGCTCTGAATTGGAACGTTCATAGGAATAGGACTATAGGACGTTGAGAGAACATTTGAGAAGCTGGAAACCATCTCTGGTGTTCTCTCAGCATCTTGGATGTTTGAAAAAACTGAATAATTAAATTTCAAAAACTCCATTCATTGGAATTTATTATCACTGGTATTTATCTGTTGGTTTCAGTTTATTTTGTAATCTTACCTTTGGCATACGTCAGCCTGTTGATGATCATATCTGGAGTAAAGCAATGGGGTGCACAAGGACAAAAGGAAAAGAAACTAAAGTATGGCACCATCAAGAAGAAGGCTGATGACAATGACTTGGTAAACAAATGTGTACACTATTACAGTGCTAATAATCTAGTCTGCGTAGTGGTGATTTGGGGAGAGGGAGGGGGAGGGGGAGGGGGAATAGGCCCTCCCTCTCCCCAAAGCACTACTACGCAGGCTAATAATAAAAAACTGTGGGTACTTGGAAATATTCCAGGAAGGTAACAATAACACTTCTGATTGGTTAAGAATCATTTGACTTGAAATATATCTAGATGCCAACATTTTTTTTTTTTGATTAGCGATGTAATATATATTGTGATGATTGTGGATGTGGATTCAGATTACTGTGATCATGATGATAATGGTGATGGTGATGATATCTACATAATATTGATGAAGATGAGTAGATGATGATTCTGGTGATGGTCGTGGTGATGGTGGGTGTAGTAGTAGTAGTATGGCAAAAATGGACAATCAAGGTGTTTTTTTGTCATATATGATGGGGAAGAGGTGGTGGAGATGATATTAGTGATGATGATAATAATAATTGGAGTGTTTGCTCAAGGTGATGTTAACAATTGCATTTATATGAGTTCCATTTATTTCTACAGAGCTAGGTTTGGGTTATGTAAAAGAATCCTTAAACCTGATGGATAATGTGCAATGCTTTAAATTATAATATATTATTTATCTCATTTTGTCGAAAGAATGTAAAAGTTACTGTAGAAAAACAAGCACATGAAGACATCAAAGAGTTTATTAGTTTGTGAGTAAAAATATATTATATAGAAATACTAAGGGATTTGCTTATAGCACCATTTACTATCACTACCAGAATGCATTGCACACTTTCCCTTGTCCATTTAATAAGCGATTGTCCAATATTGTTTACTATTCTCAGTCAGAGAAATACAGATTAAAATAAGAATTGCAATTCACGAAGCATTTTTAGTATTAAAATGATGCAATCATATGTATTTGTAAATTGTATATTCATTTGTAACTCTGTACTTTAATTTATTAATGATTTTGAATTTTGACAGAATAAATTTGGTTTTGTCATAGACTGATTCAGTTGGATGCATTCAATACTGAGATTTGTACATTCTTTGAGAAATGCCAAAGGTACGAAATAATGTTTTTAAAATCCTTATTATTATAACGAGATCAGATTGTGAACTGAGTCTTTCATCCTGATCCATCTTTAAATTCATCCATCCTTCCATTTCTTCCCATCTATCCTTTCATTTATTTATTTTCTTGTCTGGTCAGACTTCTAAAATGTTTCTTTACTACTTTGTTTTGTTTTCCTTTTTTCTAGTAGGTACTTACTCATCCCTTTATGTAATATATACAGTATGAGTGGCCGTGTCGTATCAGATATACAACCACGAGGCGTAGCCGAGTGATTGTATATCTGATATAACACGGACACGAATACTGTATAGTTACTTATCAAACGTCTAGGTTAGTTCCTTTGTGTTTCACTAAAATTTTCAAAATTAAAGTGAATTTGGCCAAGAAAATCCAACTTAAAGTTTATGCAAATGAACACAGTTTTGTATCAGATTTACAACACTCTTCACGGTCGTGATTTCTGTTGTGTTTTCCTCATGAATTATTAATGAGTTTGATAATATTATTTATATTCTTATGATCTTCTGCATTTATAACTTTGTAACTATACCTGAGTGTACAGTCATTATTTGTAGAATTTTGAAGTGGGAAGACTTGCAAACTTCAGTATGGTAAGAAAAAGCTGCAACAATTTTTTTGACTAATGAATGACTTGTAATGTATTATCTTATCTGTAATTACGCTGTATCTGCAGCATTAGATCTACCGGTTATACTTAATAATAATCACCTATCTAATTTAAGGTGGCTAGTGAATACCTAGCCTTATTAGCTGTGAATATGGCTGCCATGTCTTTGTCATTTGACTCTCTTTGGGATGCTTGCAAACCATCAGGCTGGTAGTTCAATCTCCATGACAGTGGCGTCACCACTTGTTTTTACTTCTGTTAATAATCTTTGCCACTTAATTATTAATAGTCTCTTTGAGCGCACCATCTTGAAAGGTAGCCATGCCTTTACATCGAAGCAATGAACAGTGAGCTTGCAATGATATAAGGTGTTAAAAAAGGTCTTTATCATTACAAGCTCACCGTTAATCTCGCATCAATGCTAAGGCAAAGCTACCTTTCAAGATGGCGCAGGGAACTGTGAAAGGGACTAATAACATTAAGTTGAAACACAATTTTTCGTTTCAGTGTACTTTTTGGCCTGCTATTGGCTATTCTTGTATTGTGTTTCATACCCATCAGACTCTTAATATTGTCTGGGATTCTTTGTGTATTTTGTTTAAATTTTGGATTTCGACCAGGTAAGCTCAACAGTTGCTCTGACTGTACTTTTCATAGCCATTTGACTACGCACCCCAAGATGTTTGGGTATTTCACTGCTGGAGCAGTTTTCATATGAGTGGGAAACAATAATTATGTCAAATTCATAGCAGTACTTTGTCTTACCATGACTGTATTTAAGTGCTGTCATTGGATGATCCACATGAAAACAATGGAAATATCCATTTAAATGTTTGTATACCTACGACTTTGTATACCATGTACATGTTGTAAGTCAGTACTGTACTACTGTACTCACTCATGAAAACTGATTTGTCTTACCTGTAAACTGAAGTGGAAGTTTGAGCCATAATCTCAGGCATCTCAAAATATAAATATAGCTGCTTGTTGTCAAGCATGGGCTGGAAGATTACAAATATTATGAGTTTATCTAAATATGTAGATACAATGCATAGTATGTAAATTACAGGGGGAGAAGAAATTTCTGGAGGAAGGAAGGAGTTGAAGAGAGGGTGTTCATTTTATTCATTTATTTATTATAGTCTCATTTATTTTAATTTCAAATGTGTCATAGTAGTTAATTTTATCACTGTAGGTATGAAAGATAGTAGACTGACATTTCGGACGTTAGTCCTTCGTCGGAGTCAATATTTTAATTTCATATATTTCTATTTTCAATTACATTTTAGTTGCAAGAAGTATTTCACTAATATTCGGCAAGTACCTCAAAAAGCTGGTTACTTTGCTTGGCATAAATGAGTTGTTTCCATCGAGGGACATAAGAAGGATCCCATCCCAAAGTGCCAATAGTGATCTTCAAGATGAATGGGTATGTTGGGATTAATGACACTCTCTGATGGTCATTTTTAAACTCGTTACTCTTTGAATGGGTGCTACTATGTAAGGGTTTTTGAGTGGACTTACAGTATATTATTGGGTGGGGGGAGAGGGGTGCCTATATATGCATGTAGCCAGGACCTATTATCTATGCCATTTAAAGTGCTTATAAGCCTTTGCACAATATTTTCAGAATTGATTCTTTAGATAGTGGATAGTTGATTGTGAAAATACTTCGTCACTTGAATGTCGGGTCTTTAAGATACGAGGATTTATATTCCCAATATGTTAATGACTATGATGTAACATAAGGGATCATTTAATATACAGCACTGCACTCGTTCTGGAATACAGTATTTTAAAAGCATCACCCTTTTACTCGTGACTCACGTAAAGGTTCTTACAAATTTGTTTTCAAAAAATGTCCAGCGTTCAATATAAAAAGTTGCCACAAAATAACTCAAATCCCTTATGTTACGTCATAGTCATTAACATATTGGAAATATAAACCTTCGTATCTCAAAAACCCGACATTCAAATGACGAAATATTTTCACAATCAAATATTCACTATTTAAAGAATCAATTCTGAAAATATTGTGTAAAGGCTTATAAGCACTTTAATTCTTTATCATGGTAAAACTTGGGTCAAATCCACAGGTAGCCCAATGAAGTAGGATAGAAAGAAAATGTTCAATCTTTAGTCTAACTTTTGGGGGGGAATAGTCCCCTTCACAGTTCCCTGCGCCATCTTGAAAGGTAGCCGTGCCTTTGCATCGAAGCGAGACGAACGGTGAGCTTGCAATGATAGAGACATGTGAAGTCTCTATCACTGCAAGCTCACCGTTCGTCTCGCTTCAATGCAAAGGCACGGCTACCTTTCAAGATGGTGCAGGGAACTGTGAAGGAGACTATTAGGGGGAAGTATTTCTAATATTCTAATTTCAAATTTGTGTTGTTTTTTTTTTGTACTTTCTCTGCAATGAGCTGTGGTGGTGATGCTGCTTTTGTTGTTGTTGTTGTTGATTATGGCAACCACAATGAAGATGATATTTGGCTGCATGGCCAAGAAACATCAAAATATGAAAATCTAAAATTTCCTCATAACCTCAAAAAGAGAAAAATGTCATTTCTTTTACAATGTTTCTCTTTTCGTATAGTTTGATGCAGCAGAAGACAAAAGTGATACTGGTATATCCAGTGATGACGATGGCAGTGACACAAATGATGCACAAGGGGTAATGTTATCTTGAAACTTATGCATACAGTACATATATTATGACGAGCGATAGATCGATTTACCTTGGATGTATTGTTTTCCGATTTCAGACCATGTGACATTCCCTTTAGGGGAGTTGTATCCATATTCATAAGTTTTCTCTCACACAACCATTAAACAAAGAAATGATACTCTAGGGAATGACACGTGGTCTGAAATGGGAAAACATTACCCACGCCCAAGGTAAAGAGGTCCATAGAAACCTTTTAAACCCTTAGTATATTTTATTGATTTTATTCAAGCTTTTCATTACACTTGTAAGGATTATTATGGTTTTTTTCTTACAAAGTTTTTGAAATAAATAGAAAAAATAGACCCTTAGTTCATAAATTTAGTGTCACACTTTCTTCATTACAAAAGGTCTATGCTTATTTTTTTAAATAACTATTTTAATTTCGCAATTTCTTCTTCTTTTCCTTACAGGAACAGTCCTCAAGTCAAAGAAGTAAGTGCATTTATGTTTCTTTATCCAGACTGTAGTTTATTTAGATTTTGGAACACAGTATTAACAATATTGATCCAAGCCCTTTAAACTTGAACCCATGGCTTGTAAGAAATAGGTCGACCACTCCCAGCATTATCGAAGTGAAAAGATTAGCTTTACCTTTTACCGTCTTATTAGGAACAGTACCTTCGAGCACTTTAAACTTGAACCCCTGGCTTGGGACCCGGGGGGGGGGGGGGGGGGGACTCCGGGAAAAAAGTACCGGGATGCTCGTCGTATCTCTTAGGGGTGAAAATTCGCGATTTAGTATCTTTTAGGGTTATTAAATGTGAATTTTTGAAAATCATCATTTTCTGGTATCTCTTAGGGTCTCGGAAAAGGAGGGAAGCGTGCATCAATATGGCTTATCCTAGGCGCTTTTTATATAAAATTTAACATTATTTGTTGTGGTATCTCTTAGTGGTTAAAAATCATTCAGCCACGCCCATTTTTAAAGACTTCCGGTATCTTTTAGGGGTCTTTTTGAAAATTTCCGACGAGCATCCCCGGTACTTTTTTCCCGGCCCCCCTCCCCGGGGCTTTGGAGAAATTGGGCAACCCTCCCGACATTGTCAAAGTGAAAAATTAGCTTTACCTTTTACCTTTTAACCATAAGTGGGATTGGAATAAGGAATGGATTGTTTACCCAAGTAAAAAATATTTTTATGTCATTAACTTTTTAACAGAACTAGACTCCAAATCGGTGTTATCACAAATTGCAGACTTTCGAAGAAAACAGAAAAAATTGAACAGTGGTAAGATATGAATAATGGGTGCTCCATATGTGGTGCATTTTATAATTGCCTTTTACCCATTTCATCATTACAAGACGCACACAACTAGCTATAATTTGAGACATCTGGGTTTTAGCTCCCGTCAATCAATCAAATTTCCAATGGTCTGGTTTAGTATTTTTCGAGCCAAAAACCCCAAACAACTAAGGCTGTTTTGGTGGTGCCTAAAAATGGCTTTAAACTCGTATTGTTTATTATCAAATGCAGGAAAGGAACCGGATTTCTTTCATGATTCTTCTTCTATAAAAATAATTTTCTGTCACATTTTATGATTCCTGATTTATTAGTAACTCTACTTTTAATATTTTGGGTGACAAAGGTGAATATTTTTGTTGTTTAAGGGACATGTTCATCGTGTGATGTTCCCTTCTCTATCTTGAAGAAAAGGGTGAGTACAACTTATGACAAAGTTATCGTTGAGTCGTTGCTTAGGTTTGTTAGGCGTCTTTGAAAATTGATGGTGGATGGGTCATCTGAGAACCTCGGACTAACCGTTCTTTTTTCCTGCTAAAATCCTTTGACAAGGCGGGAAGTCCTATCCTGCAAATTCAGTTAATCCTTCAGTTTCACTCAGAGCAAATATTGCATTTTCTATCTTGATTGAACTAGCGGGAAAAGCAAATGCAGCAAACCGTACTCATCCACTGATCTCTTTTATGTCAATGCAGCAATATTGTCGACATTGTGGCAAAAGTTTCTGTTCAAGATGCTGTTCTCACCGTGTTAAAAGATCTGTATTTGGAGCTACAGGTATGAATGATGCTTTACCCATAGCCATAATATTAACCCTATTTTCATATCTTAGCGGCGTACTTGTTATGGGGACAATGGGGCTAGAAGTTACTGGGGACTTATGCAAAAGAGAAGAGGGTGTAGGGTTTACTAACGACTCACAAAAAGCCTGAAATTTAACTGACAAAATAAGCAAAATTTTACCCGACAACTTACACCTGGACCTTATCCAGAGCCTAAAAAAGGAACGCACTCGTCAGTAAAGTAGTGTTTCGTACGCTGTTATACATCGCCACGTGTCTTCCATGTACAACCGATAAACAAAGAAATGACACTCTAGGGACACATGGTATAAACTAGGAAAACTAGGTCTATTAAAATGCTTTAAATATGATTTTTTTCAGCTCCTGCTGCCTACGAAGAAACTGTATTGGTCTGTAACACCTGCTATGACTTGTTAATGAAGGGGACCCCTGAAGAACAGCCTAGCGGCGCTGCTCGGTGATAAAGGGTTACAGGGCCCATATAATGCCAATCCGTGGTTGAGGAACTGAAAAAACTGCGTCGACTTGGCAGTGCATTCCGCTGGAAAAACTGACTGGTTGATACATTACAACCAATTAAATTGGTCATAACCAATCTCAATTGGTTGTTTCAACACGAAAAGCAATTGGTTATTTTCTTGAACACAAAAAGGTTGGTCGTAACAACCATCATACAAATCGTAGACGGTTGTTTTAACGAAGAATAAATGGTTAACACTAATGTTACCAAATAATACAAATAATAAGAAGAAAAGCATGTAAAGCGCTTATACAAGTCTGTTCTAAGTGCTAAATTAAATTACAAAGAAAAAGCTATTTTAAATAAATGAGTTTTAAGATTAGATTCAAGAGAAGATAAATTAGAAATATCTCTAAGTGAAGACGGTAAAGAGTTGCAAAGTTGAAGAGCAGAAATTTAGATTACATAGAGAGTTGACCTATTAAACCTAGAATAAATCATGGTCAACACTAAATAAAATGGGTTATTACTACCAATAACATAGATGGTTTCAACCTAGAATAAATGTTAACACAGTTACCAAATAAAGAGGGTTATTACTACCAATAACATAGATGGTTTCAACCTAGAATAAATGTTAACACAGTTACTAAATAAAATGGATTATTACTACCAATAATATAGATGGTTTCAACCTAGAATTTAAAGCACAGTCGTTAGCAAAGAGGGCCGTGCACGTGCACCCCCCGCAAAAGCTAAAGGTCCGCTGGCTGCGTTAACACGGTACCCGGGACGAATATTTAACCGTCACAACGTCGTATGCTTAGGGGTTCCGTTCACACGGGACTAAGCTATCCGGACAAAAATTTGTACGTCTAGCCCTGCAAATTTGGATCCGGTTCCGTGTAAACGGAACGTATTTTTTATAAAATTAAAGAGACGGTTCCGTGTAAGCGGCATGTACAGGTGAAATTTTTGACCGGCTAACCCCTATAAACGTACAACTTTTCAACGGGTCAAAAATTCGTCCGGTACGCGTTAACGCACCGCCAAAGGGTTGAACCCTTTTAGAGCACGTTGAACCAGGAAGCCTATACTGAGGTCAGAGCAATAATACTTGACAATGACTTTTCTCGATTTATGATTTTAAATGAAGGTGACATTTCTCGTAAGAAATATGACAGAAAGAAAAATTAATTTTCTTGTTATTTTGGCGTTGTTATCGATATCTAGTAAGTACAAGGGAACTGGGAACAAGGCTCATAATGCCTTGCGAGCGACGGCCATATTTTGGCGTTCACCCATGGAAAATGGAAGATGTACCCGAAAGTGTTATAGATATGGTTTAACCTGCTAAACATGCTCACTAGGAGCAACAATCTGGGTCAATTCAAGGCGTATTTTGCGTGTGTAATACGGCATGGAGCTTTACCAAGCCAGAGATAATTTTATCATCCAAGATCGATACTACAGCCTCTGGTGTAACAGGCTGGATGGTGGAGTAGTTCCGCGTCAAGGTACGGATTGTACGGACCTTTTACCAGTGATATTGATATTCCCTCGAAGTGATGCTCTAGAAACATTATTCTTGGAGCTGTACTATGGTATCTGTACTTTTATCGCTTTTGCAGCTTCTCTGAATATTTTTTCTATCCAAGGTGTTCCTCCGAGTGAAGCCTTTGACCCGGTTTGCAAAGGACTCATCTATGGCGTTATTGGCAAAATACAATTTTTCCCCGGTAAGTTAAACGCTTTAGTAAGACTCTGTACGTCCTCTTAACACCTCTAAACCTGAAAGTATCCTAAATAATCAAAGCAAAGGATATATTTTGAGTTTCACGTAGGTTCAACATGGATGTCAATGATGACAGCTATGCTCTATTCGATAGACTCTGCCTTCCTGTTTCGAGCTATTTTTTCCTCAGAACTGTCAACTTCTAAATCGATTTTCATTTATAAGCTTCCACTGAAACACCATCCTTTCATATTGCTACCAATTATTAACGTTCTTGCAATTCTCTTGAACCTTTATTTTTTTTATTCTTGATAAAAATTACAATCGAAATTGGACACCTGCATTTTAAATTCTTAAAAATATACTACAATCATATTTTTTATCATCCACAAATTTACTGTCTAGATTTTACAACATTTTTAAAAAACAACGCTGATATATTAATATAACCTATAAAATTGTTAATATTATTCCTTAAGTATTTTATTACCAATTGTCCAGGCCAAGAAATTCATTGACAATCTTATAAATTGTGGTTTCAAAACCTACTACGGTCACAGCGTATTCTTGCCTATCGATAGATTTTCAGTGTTTTTTTACCAGCATCATGAAACATTTATACCCTACAATTTTAAAAATATTGGATCCAGTCGTTTTATGGAAATTTAGAATTTCTGCTTGCAATACGATCTTACAAAGTGATGTTTTGAAACATAAAAATGGTTTTCCCAGACGTGTCAAAATGGTTTCTTTGATAATGTCCTTATGAACTTTTATTTTTAATCTAAAAATCTGCTGATGATCTTAATTTCCATCCCCTATGAAACAGTGTGAGCTCCAACATATTTGACACATAAGAGAAATATCACTTCAAAGTTTAAATGTTTTTGGCATTTTTTCCTTCATTTAAATACCAAAAAACAGAAAAATTCTACATTGTCTGAAGTGCATTGTCTAATCTATTAAATTATGTCAATGATGTTTACTCCAATTTAAAATTCAATTCACTGGGATAGAATTTAAATGAGATTAATATGTAAATGAGGGAGTCATTCTTCAGCGATTTTTGAATTGGTTATCTGCGTCATTTCCTTAGAGTTCTCATAGCACTTTTGACAGGTAATCAACAACCTTTAAGAGGCAGCACATGTACTATATCATTCTAGATCAATCTGTTTCAAATTAATAAATATTGCATTATCTTAATATTTCCAGCTGATCTGAGGGTTTTGTAAGCCAATCAGAATTAAGAACATTTGCAAAACCGAGGTGTCACTTTTGTTCTTGGATTTCCAGGTCACCAAATGAAAAAATAACATTGCTAATAAGCACTTGATAACAGTCACACAATATTTTTATTTTGCTGGCAGGCATGTTTTTATTTTTCACTTATCAATTTTTGCAAGCTTCATAACACCTCAGATGTTTTGCAGTGAGGACTTGTAGATAAATTGGATCACCATAAAAAGCTTTGTGAAACTGACGTTTCGGGCGTTAGTCCTTCATCGGACTAATGTCCGAAATGTCAGTTTCACAAAGCTTTTCACAGTGATCCACTTTATCTACAAGTTCCTACTGTTTTATTCAGAAACACTGACGCAGTCTACACTAGTTCTCTACTAGTTATCATCACTAGTTTTGTAGTGATATCATTTCTACCTCACCATTTGAGAACAGTTGGCTGTTCTTGGTAAAACAATATGTGTAGAATTTCCCAAACATTATAAAATATATTTTGATTTAAGATTGAGTGGTTTTTCATATTGTTTTTCATTTTCACATGTGGATTTAACAAAATGCCAAGAAATTTGGCTTAGTTGATTCCAAAAGTTTTAGGAAAATTTCCAGAAAAATTATAATCAAATCCTAAAAGAATTCCATTTGTCAAGCTGCCAAAGATAAGAGGCTACTAGTAGCTTTCCGTAATAGTCTGAGTATGATACTGTCACTTTCAGTTGTTAGATACTATAAACCACACATATTATTTTGGAGATTTAAGTTCATACAAATTTCTTTAATGTGTTGTTCCCTTCTTTGCCACAGGGGGTTTTCTGTTGCTTTTATCCTTATTTTACCCTCTGGGCTGATCAAAGTCAGGGCATGATTAACTCACAGATCGAACCCTGAGATCAATATTCTCATTCTCATAATTTTGACAGAAATCAATATTTTGATATACCTTGAAGATTTCTGTCAAAAAAGTGATAATGTGAATGTGGATTTCCTTTACCTGCGATCTGTAATCAATATTTTCTGTCGTATGCATTTTGAAAATTTTGCGATTGAGGCTCCCAGGAATGTGATTTCCATTTTTGAGGGGCAATTGCAGCTGCATTAAAGTCATGTCAAAGCTTTCGGTAACTCATAACAGAAAATCATTTTTTTGCTAAAAACATGGTTGTACTGAAGTCTCCACTCTACCTCCATGATGCCTGTATAATAATATAACGTATTTATAACAATGTCCAATCATGTGTATTACTGACAGGAGCCGAGTGGAAACTACTAGTCATCACAAAGAGAACATCATTAGGACTGTTGCCTGGCAACCATAAGGCCTATAGAATTGACAGGATTGCAGTTCTTCCACTTGCTCCTGGAGAAGTTCCTGACCTTGAACTTGATGTGAGTACATAAAAGTGAAGACAGTAGAATTATGTGGTCTTGATCTCATGATTGAGATAAATATAAAATTCAGTACAGTACTTTGAGACAACTGGAAGCTTCTACTCCGAAGTCATGTGACCCTCTACTAAGAACTCGCATGACCTTGTCCCCCGTAAAACAAAGCAGATGTGTCAAAATCAGGGAAGCATGGGTGGCGTAGATTTTTTCTTTTTTTTAAATGAACCCCATAAATCATAGAAAGAGCACTTCAATATTAGTAATACTAGTACGATAAAGTACTAAGAGAACAAATGGTATTATATTATAATAATATAATTGAATGTTGATTTTAGGGATTTTTTAATTTTTCATCTCATTAATGTGATGTACCTGTAGGATAAATGAATAATTTCTAA
Source organism: Actinia tenebrosa (assembly GCF_029948245.1). Lineage (NCBI taxonomy): Eukaryota > Metazoa > Cnidaria > Anthozoa > Actiniaria > Actiniidae > Actinia > Actinia tenebrosa. The sequence goes on along the minus strand of NW_028292572.1, from coordinate 9,517,688 downwards.
ATAATAAATGATAATGATTAATAAATGAATACTTAATTTTTGGGGAAAATAAGTTGTTGGACAGCAAGCTCTTGCCAGTCACTGTATTATCTCATATGGATATTCAATTTTTTGGATGAATAATGAATGAATGAATGCAGGGTTTTCATTGAGTTTTGAAATAATAGGAAAAAATCATAAGATGGTTAAATTAATATTTCTTCAACCAAAAACAAGTCGCTTCCGAGCTTTCAGGCACTAGTGCCCATCTTAAGATCATTAGATCTTTTAGATCGTTAGACTTTTTAGATCACTCTTTTATATTTTATAACTTTACATTTTTCTTATCGTATTTAATTTATCTTTTTATGCATATTTTTGTTTATTCATATTTCTTTAATTGTATTATCATAATATTACTTATCGTATATCCTTATTTAAGACCCTACTCAAAACCACTTTTAGTGAGTAGGTTTCCCTCATTAAAGTGCTACTACGACGAAAATTGCTCAAACTTGGATTCAGCTGAAACTTCTTAAAAATACTCTTTAAAGGTCCAATAATCACTGTATGAAGTGTTTTCTCGATATTCAGTACAAAAGTATGATATTTTTACGATTATTTTTTGGAGTCTGTGACGTCATACACTCAACATCAAACATTGCTACATATATTTCTTTGTATATAAATCCTTAATTTATTTTATTCCTATGAAGCCCAAAGGGTGGCTAATGTGCTTATTTCACATTACTTGTGACTATAATTTATATTTTGGGGTGTTTGGGTATTTCTTTCTCCCTTTACTACTGATGTTTTGATCATAAACTACAAAGAAATGTATGGAGCGATGTTCGATGTTGAGTGTATGACGTCACAGACTCCAAAAAATAATCGTTAAAATATCATACTTTCGTCCGGAATATCGAGTAAACACTTCATACAGTGATTATTGGACCTTTAAAGAGTATTCTTAGGAAGTTTCAGCTGAATCCAAGTTTGAGCGATTTTCGTCGTAGTAGCACTTTAAAGATTAGCAAGAGAATTTTGCTCAGTTACCAGAACATTCTGCATTCTCTGACCCTTAATGATAACCCTGTTAATAAATGAATATTATTATTATCCACAGTTATGTGAGAAACACAAAGGGGGTTCAAAGAAATCATTAGGGGGTGGTGATGGACAACAGAAGGGTTTACAACAAACATGGAAGTCTATCAAGTCTGCAGCAAACAACATTAAAGACAATGTTAAGAGCACTGTAAGCATATTTGTTATATAATTAGGATAGTACACATGCATTGATTGGTCAAAAACTGTGCTTTATTAGTGAACAGAGCACAGTGGGGACGCCATCTGCATGCGTAAAGTCCTGCTAGATCCTGCGACCTTCTTTCTTTTTGCAAAAAAAAATTTATTACTGAAATAAAATTTGTAGCTATATAATAAAATGAATAAACAGCTTTTTCTGTGCTCCACTCAGTAATAAAGCACTTAGGAAGCGCCCTAAGCACTTTGGATTAGTGCCGGAGGTGTTTATCACGTGATAGTGTGAGTTTCTCGACCAATCAGCGCGCGAGATTTTCAATAATAACCTGTGTATTTTTACTAATAACTAATATTAGAGGAACACGAAAGAACCACATAGGATGTGATGAAATCCTGGAATGCAGTGACCAACATCAGTTCCTACCCTTCATACTAACTACCTCTGATGAATTCATGAGTGATCACATCTGTATGGTATAATGGTGCTATACAAATCATATCCAGAGGGAGGGAGGGGAGGGGGGGAATGTGCATAAGGTGGCTAGCTATCATAATTTTGAGTTGGACTAAAGTTAAGGCAAAATCAAAAGAGGACACCAGAAAAACAGCCCGACATTGGGCTCCCCCACAAAAATAAAGTGTCCTGAATCTGCCAGTCCTCTACAAATTTGAATTCACTCCTTTGAATCAGGTATTAGGTTATTTTTGGACTTAACAGTAGGAGGTTCAAAGATTGAAGTTTGTTTGTATGTTTTGTAGAATACACCAAGAGATGTCAAAGACAAAGAGAAAGAAAAGCTAGAAAGAAGATTATTAGAGGTAAGTTTTGTTAATAATGACTTGTGACCTCTAACTTGAACTAACTTTCATGAAATGTAGAAGGTGAGAATACAATGTAGAAAATATGAAAAACCATTAAATAATGGAATTAAGGGTGCATAGTTGTACTGTACGTTACTGCACTTTTGATTTTTACCCCTAAGAGATACGATGAGCACCGATACTAAATATGAAAGTATCAGGTGTGCTCATCATATCTCGTAGAGGTAAAAATCAGCAATTTGGTATCTTTTTAGGGTTTTCCTTAAGTTTTGAAATAACAGATTAGGTCATGGTAGTTAAGACCAGAGAATTACCAAAGCATTCTCTGATTTCTGAACCTAAATGAAAACCCTGTATTTAAAGAACAACAATTTTTTTCCCCTTTTTCTTTGCATACTAGGAGACATATAAGATGTTTAACGATGCCGACTCATTCATATACTCTCCCACTGGTGACATAACAAACACACTACAGAAACAACATGGTGATTACTACGACAGTAGTTTACCCTTGTGGAAACGAGTGAGTAGCTTCTTTAAGACTTATTTGTCTTTGTTTGCTGTTACTACCATTTGCATCTAGGGGTGAACACCAGACATCAAAACATGCCCTAACTAGCTCCTGAAACTCATATTTTTGTCAGCTAAAAAATTTGGCAGTTTGGGAGATTGTTGATGTAAAGGACGAACGAAAAGGCCCCAGGATTGTCCCCTGAGGAATGCCGCAGCATAGTGAATTGTTATCTGACAAATAAACATTCACTAAGCATCTTTGTTTGCACTCACTCAGGTATGAATTCAACCAGTCATGAGCGAGGATTGTACCCCTGTACACATTTCAGGAGCCATTTTAAAAGACATCTTAATTAATGTCTAGTGTTTGCATCTAGATGCAACAATAACAATAATTGCCTTTTATTTATTCTCTTATTTACCAGTATTGGTTTGTTTTAAATTATTATTATTTATGTTCATTTGATAACTGATTAGAATAGATTATGTTAACTTTACTTTAAATTTCTTATCATATTTTCTAGGCTGATCAGAGATTTTTCTGGAACAGATACATGATACAGGACTTGATAAATAATGAAGTAAGCTATGACAATAATTTGTAATTCCAGGTTTTTGTCTCAATAAACAACAGCTTTTACTCAAAATTAAAGAAAATAAACTCATCAATGGACAAATACACCTTTTATCTTTTAGAAATAGTATATTTCGTTGTTTCATTGTTGGTGGAAACTATTTCCTTTTGACAAGAAATAATAGAAAATGCTTGGAAAATTTTCATTTTAACGAACAGTGCATTGCATGCCTAGATTCCAAATCACCTGGTACCTCTTAACATTTTACTCACTATTATGCCTCTGATTGGCTGAAAACATTCAGCAAAAACCCCCGATACTGTGTGAACTTGACACCAATATGTATGGCTGCATTACCTGTAAGTTTTTCTAATCAAAATATGCAATGCTGAAAACTCTCGTTGCAGGACCCACTGTGTGCCCATTGGATACTTCCAATTATTCAAGGCTACTGCCAGATAGTTCACTGTGTAAACAATTTTGAGGAGGAAGAACCAGACGAACTGGTTGAGATCCAGAGAGGAGATCTGCCAGCAGAAAAGTTTGATATTCTGCTCATATCCCGACGAAGCATCCACAGAGCTGGTGAGATTTATGCAGGACTTAAAATAACTGCCATGATGTCTCCTAAGATAACCAGTCATGGGACAATGTCCAACCAGAATTGGTGCTTGCCCAATCAAATTTATTTTTTGCCTTGCTAGTTATTTTTAGCCAGAAGTGAGGTATGACTGAATAAAATCTAAGTTGGGCGGTGATTATGATCAGTGACCAGTGATCAGTGACCTGACCAGCCAATATCTTAATTTCTGTTAATATATTGAAGAGTTAGTGTACATGCAAGCCCTATGCAGTTATAATTAGCATGTCAGGATTGGCAGACCATGAGTCTAATGAGAAAAGTGTTACCGGAAAGAGAAGCATAAGACATGCAGAAATCTTCTCAACATTTCTCGAGTGTCTCATTTTCTAGGTGACCATTTTTAATAGTTAAGTAAAACTTGATTTAGTGTATTTTAATTTGAAGAGATAACTAGCTAAAAACTAGTGTGAGCTGCATCTGTGTTTCTAATGAAACCGTAATGATAAAAAGGTAAATTATGGACCGTGAAAAGGTGAAAAAACTGACGTTTCGGACGCTAGTCCTTCGCCGGAGTAAAAGATGAAGGACTAGCATCCGAAACGTCCGTAAGTTTTTTCATCTTTTCACGGTGTATAATTTACCTTTTTATCTTTACTGTATTTGAATTTGTGGGTTTCAAAATATCAAGCCACTTTTGCCTAAAATCTTAACTTTTGCTTCTTTTCAAGGTACTCGCTATAAAAGAAGAGGGGTAGATGAAGATGGAGAGGTAGCTAATTTTGTGGAAACAGAACAGGTAAGTTTGGTGTTGTGATGAATTAATAAATCAAATGGTTTTTATGGACGGCTAAAGGTTGTCTTACAGATTGAAATTGGGAAAGTGATCTTTGAAGTTAAAATAAAACGAAATGGGCAAAGGAAAAATGTACTTGCCTCTCGCCTTCCAGCTTCTTACTTGCAATAGTTCCTTCCACTGTTCCCTACGCCATCTTGAAAGGTAGCCGTGCCTTTGCATCAAAGCGAGATGATCGGTGAGCTTGCAATGATAGAGACATTTTTTTAACACCTTGGACAATTATTCACAAGTATCATTGCAAGCCCACAGTTCGTCTCACTGCGATGCAAAGGCCTGGCAACCTCTCAAGATGTTGCAGGGAGCCATGGAGGGGACTATTTCTGGAATCAGTAACACACAACTGAGTATTTTCTCCTTTTATGAAAGATTTTTCCAGTTGCTCAATTTGTTCTTTGAGAGACAAGCCTAACAGATCTGTCCAGTGGTTGTTTCATAGTTTGTAGATAATTGAGCACTGATTTTATTTCTTCATTGCTCTTACAACATAGATCATAAAAACAGATGATCATTCTGTATCATTTGTACAAGTGCGTGGTTCTGTACCCATTTACTGGAGTCAACCTGGCTTTAAATACAGACCTCCACCACGTCTTGATAAAGGTACAGTTAATTAATTGTTCTTCATATATTCATTCCTACATTCATCCATCCATCCATCCATCCCTCTCTCCCTCCCTCCCTCCCTCCATCCATCCATCCATCCATCCATCCATCCATCCATCCATCCATCCATCCATCCATCCATTTACCCTTCCAGCTCTTTTGACCATTACTTTTGTATTTTCTTTTCATTCATTCATCCTTTTTTTCAGATAAAGAGGAGACTCTGATGGCATTTATGAGTCATTTTGCATCCCAGTTGAAACACTATGGTGGAGTGGTATGTCTATCTAAGGGACCATTCGTTAAGGGGGAGGGGGCTGGTGGGATTTTTTGAATTATAAAAATGCCCATAACAAATGAACAGCTAAATCTTTGATCATCTTGCTAAATCATCTGAATCTTAGCCTCTTTATACAGGCTACAAAATCTCTCTTGATACATTGTATGACTATCTTTAGTCAGTACACACGTACACTTTTTTACATGGACTTTTGTCATGTCCAGCCATTAGGTACCTGTTATTTTTACTTACCCTGTTACATAATACCCACCCATTATTTCTTTGATTTTATTGACAGGTGATCATCAACCTGATTGATCAGACAGGTCGTGAAAAGGTTAGTTCAAAGCATTAATATGCTATCTCCTGGATTAAATTTCTAACTTCCTGTATTTCAAATTCTCCTTTACTTACAACTTCAAACTACCAGTAATCTTCCATTTTAAAAAGAAGTCTTCAAATTTTATCGATACCCTGAAACCCTCCATTTTCCAAAGAAATCTGTAAATTTTACATCCTGAAACAGACTTACACCTTTATTGACACCCTGAAACAGACTTAAATCAAGGAAGAGGCCTAACAAATCCTGAAAAAAAAACCCACTAATTTATTCGCATCAGTGAGTGAGAAAAGAGATATTGAGGTTACCCCTATCGTCAACATCTCCTAGGATTGAATTAGAATTTAGTAGTTGATTTTTACAGAGGAAGGAAAACTGAGTACCCAGAGAAAAACTTTTGAAGCACAGGAGAAAACCAACAAACAACTCAACTCACATAAAATACCAAGCTCAGCGAGGTCCAAACCCGGGTCACCTTGGTGAGAGGCAAGTGTTCTCGCAGCTACATCACCCGTGCTTCCCCTAATCACACATGTACTGAGTCTGGATTTCAAACCCGAGAACCCAGAGACCTGCAAGATGGGAGCACAGCTGCTGCAGCACCCTTGATCCCCTGATTATAGTCTTAACACTTGTGGTGCTTTTCATCAGATTATTGGAGATGCATTTATGGAAAATATCCTTCTCTTTAACAATCCTCTCCTGACGTACGTCACTTTTGATTTCCATGAACACTGGTAAGTTACAACAAGTAATTGTGTAGTTCCAGAAATTATCCATACCCTCTCCCCCCACGGAGGAATTTTTAGTCCCCCCTACCCCCAGAAATCCCAATTTTCTTCCATACAAACTCTGTCATTTTTTCTTTCTCTTGCCCTCCTGGGGGGGGGAGCTTTGAATATACACTGCAGTATTAACTGTGCTGTCTTTCGGTATTTGTCTTTTAGTCGTGGCATGAAGTTTGAAAATGTTTCAGTATTAGTGGAGGGTATTATGGATGAACTGAAAGACATGAGATATTGTTGGTTTGTAAACCATTGAAGATCGTTATTTAGCTGTACTGAGGTTGAGAAAAGCACTGGTTCCAGTTGGTATTGCAATACATTTTGGAGCTGTTTTAGGGGGCAAGATAGACACCGTTTTGAAAATGTCCCCTAAAAAGTCCCAAAGTGCATTGCAATGTCAACTTGACCCAGATTTTTTCTCAAACCCGAAGCAGTTAATAGCATATCACAAATTTCAATTATATGTAAACATTACAAAAATCTTACAAAAGAAATTATTTGTGAAAATTCAAGAAGCAATATGAGCAACAAAGTCATGCAACCTGTCCCTATGTTGAGCATGGGATGATAGCATGAGTAAGTAATGTAATTACATCTGCAAATGGTTAGACCTTCATATCGCCAGATGACCAACTTAATGGAGGTCCCATCCCTAATCAACCAGAGACGTTAAAAGTAGCCTGCAGAGCAGGTGTTCTCGTGATGGGTATGGGGAAGAATTGGAGTTTTGGGGTTCCTGTGTCAACTATGTGCCAAATTTCCATAGTTCCCCCAAAACCCCGGTTTCTCCCCAAACCCACAAGAATACCTGCTTTGCAGGCTACCTTAAAAGAGGACCACGAGTTTATCAGTTGAATCACTGTCAAGTGTCATCCTCTATAAACAAAGTTAATTGTATTTCTAAGGCTTCTGTTGCTAGTATTATCTCACCTTAAGAGATGTTTTTCAATGTTTGTTTGAACAGGACGGACTCCAAGGGGATTATCTGTGAACAGCGTAGTGTGTTTCGCATCAACTGCATGGACTGTTTGGACAGGACGAATGTTGTGCAAGCTGCTTTAGCTCGTCAAGTCATGGAAGTCCAGGTAAAATTCTGTTCAGTACACCCAGCATTCTAGGATCATAGGCACAAATTATTGATACCCTGGGATTGAACCCTAAAACAACCTCTGGGCTGATCTAGGTCAGGGCTTGGTTAACTCACAGATTGAACCCTGAAACAACATCTAGGCTGATCTAGGTCAGGGCACAGCTAACTCACAGATTGAACCCTGAAACAACATCTAGGCTGATCTAGGTCAGGGTACAGCTAACAGATCAAGCCCTGAAACTTGTAACCTCTAGGCTGATCACAGTCAGGGCACAACTAACACACAGATCTAATTGTGATTTTAGCTAGGTAGGGTAACTTGCAGAAACAGGAAAACCAGAGAACCCATAGAAAAACCCTTGAATCAAGGCAGAATCTCAACAAACATGAAAATGATGATAAGAGCAATTGTGTCAAATCAAATCTAACCCAAGATTTATCTATCTAAACAGCTTCGTAAGCTTGGGAAGCTACTACCAGATCAATCCTTACCTGCTGATGTTCGCTCATCATTTCAAGAAATGTGGGCTAATAATGGAGATGCCATAAGTAGACAGTACGCTGGGACAGCAGCTTTGAAGGTGAGTTTCTATCATTGGGTAGCCTGTGTTATAGATCAGGCTTGTTCACAATAGCATCACAAACCTAATCACTTTTATAATCTCAGGAAGAGTCCAATATATAAAAAATCCTATTGGAATCTAGTAAAAGAAGAGCCACTCTGTGCAATATTCTCTTTTAATCCCATTATCATCATCATCATCATCATGGTCATCATCATCATCATCATATTTTATATATACACCTACTTGCAAGAAGGTTGTCATACAAGAATAGAACATTCGTAACTTAGTGAGAAAGGAATTATTTAAAAGACAAAAAAAAGTTCAGCTTCAGTGATCTTCTTTTGTTTTTTAATATAATTCCTATCCCACTAAATCACTAATGTTCTATTTTCGTATGACAACATTCTTGAAAGTAAGTGTATATAGCAGTTTTTGCATAAGTGAGAAACAAAAAACGTACTGAATTACAGCACATATTTTAATTGACTTTTCTAGAAGTTTAAAATGGTTTTCCCTTGTCTTCCAATAGAATTCTTTAGCTTGAGTGTAATCCCAGGTTGCACATGACAAGACACTTGAATGTGGATACAACTAAAACCAAGAATCTTATTCTCTGGGGAATAACATGTGGTCTGTGATGAAAAAAACAATACACCCAAGCTAAGGAGGTCTATGATTCATCGAATCACAACGCATAGTTACGGCTACCTTAAAGATCCCACCCCGTCTCCCACCTCGTCTCCCACCTGTTCAAAAACCACCCTGTCAATATGTAGTAAGCTTCATCTCTTTTGGCACTTTTTGACATTTTTAGCATTAAGTGAGAGCTGCCACTGGGTATTCCTTACTTCACACTTGTTTTTGATTATTCCTCGGTTCACAAATGATCGTAAGGTGATCGTAATCATAGTCATAAAAAAAAACCTTTCGCTCCTAGCTTCATTGTAACGATGCTTTATGTTTCTTATGATTGCAATTACGATTACTTCTACAACATGAGTGTGAACTCGGATTTCGTAATGAACAGAACATGGAAAAAGAGTTATGGTTGAGTGACATTGGATTGGATTTTGCTTGTTTTTCAGGGGGATTTTACCAGAACAGGAGAAAGAAGATTTACTGGTTTTATGAAGGATGGATATAACTCAGCAAACAGGCAAGAAGAAAGGATATTTATAATCAGGGGCGTATCCAGGGGTTGTCCTGCAGTGCACCAGACACCCCCCTGATGCTGTAAATTTACTCTTAGCTTTTTTGAAGCTAAGCATAATTTATTTTTTCGTGATTCGCCCAAGGGCAGGAGATAATACAATAGGACTCTAGGTCCCCTATATTAACACCCAATATCTCTTTATATACATTTCTTCATTTGGGAAACCCCCTAACAAATTCCTGGATCTGCCCCTGATAATATATTGCAGTGCACCAGACACCCCCCCTCCCTCCCTCCCTCACGCTGTAATTACTCTTAGCTTTTTCGAAGCTATGCATAATATCTCTTTATATACATTTCTTCATTTGGGACACCCCCTAGCATAATATTTTGCCATGTCCATCTGGCAATCAATCTGACTATAGAAATATATTTTGCAGATACTACCTCAATAGGTTCAAGGCTGTTTATAGACAAACTGTAATCGGTAAGAGAAATAGTCATTTTCCTTTCTTCCTTTCTTGTTCCATCCATCCATCCTTCCATCCATCCATCCTTCTCTCCCTTCTTCCCCCTCCCTTCATCCCCCTCCCCACTCCCCCCCCCCCCCTCCTTTCTTTCTTCCTCCCTTGAAACATTTACTCCTTTCTTTTCACTTATTATTTTCCTTGATTAACCTCCTGCGAATTTTTCACTCTACCTCTCACTCATTTTTCCTTCCATCCTTCTCTCCCTTCTTCATCCTCCCTTCTTCCCCCCCCCCCCCTCCTTTCTTTCTCCCTCCCTTGAAACATTTACTCCTTTCTTTTCACTTATTATTTTCCGTGTTCAACCTCCTACGAATTTTTCACTCTACCTCTCACTCATTTTTCCTTCCATCCTTCTCTCCCTTCTTCATCCTCCCTTCTAGCAGCAGTAAGGCGGACTCGCGGAGCGTCGGCAATGCACCTGGAATTTCACGGGTATTTCCCGGGCTTGGGACCCCCTTGCGCGATCCGGCGACCGTGTCGAGGAGCGCCTTACTGCTGCTGTGTTTGCGAAATCTATGATATATATATGCACGAATGTAAAGAGTTTGTTTATGATTTCTGTGTAAAGTGCTTGAAACCCAAGTTTGTACCTACTAAGCCAAATAAGTATATTTGTTGTGGTAAAAAAATGCAAATAGAAGATGACACGTCAGCACAGTGTTACGAGTGTGGTAAGAATATCCGTAATGCCGTACCAAACGCTACCAGAGAGCAGTATTACGCCAATGGAGGTCGTAAGAAAACACCCTATAAGAGAATAAAATACTTTAGGGACTGGATGAGTCATATCCAAGGTTATCGACCAGTGTATTTAGACAACGAAGTAAAGAAGAAAATCATAGGCCACTTAGAAGAGCCAACCCCGCAAAGTCTACGGAAGACATTGAAAAAATTAAAGCTAGGAAAATATTACAAGGCTATTCCCTACCTTTTATCTCAAATTACCAATGAACCCATCCCGGAGGTGTCTAGGGATGCGATGAGTAGAGCTGAGTGGTTGTTTTGCCGTTTGGATAAGAATATTCCCCACTATCCAGATGCGATCTACGAGATCTTCAAGGAGATAGACCCCGAGCATCCGCTGTTAGTATGGATACCCAGACGTTGACGTGAATTCAAAGTGAATGTCTACTGAGCGAGTTTTCTTTGTAGGTCTTCCTTGGCCTGTTCGTAGATCTTCTTTCGGGTTTCGTCGGACAGATCTCTTATGATTGTTTTTTTGGTGCCCGATTTTAATTCCTCGTACTTCTTCTCCTCCGCAAGAATCAAGGAGAACTCCACGTCGTCTATCTTACGGTCGACAAGAGCTTTGGAGACGAGGTCGGCAATCGTGTTAGATTTTGCCCTTGCTAGGGCTATGGTCGTGTCATGTTTGGATATCTTATTCGATAATTGTTTCATGATGCCCGTGGAGACAGCGGAGACAATACCACAAGCCGCCCCAACGCCGGCCAAAGGAACACCCACAACGACGCCGGGCCCCGTCAAAGAAGTAGCAACGCCGGAGCCCGTTAACACTACGGATATGGACCCCGAAGTTACCGCCGCCTTATGCAGAGTGCTGCGGGCGCGGGCATGCTTCTTCCTTACGTTCTCGTAGTGTTTAACTTGTGCGTCCAAGTAAGCCAGGATTAAATTTGCTTTGTTTAAGCGAAAGTTCTCAGCGTTTTCAATTGGTGCTGTGGTGTGATAGTTTGGAACATCTGGATACAACTGAGGTGCTGATGGTATAACATCCATTATATATACTAATGTACGACGCTTTTGGGAATGATATTGAGGAGCAGCCACATCACGACAACCGGGATTACTGGAACTGGAGAGCGTTTAGGAAGATGTTTCCGCATGCAGACCCTAGTAAGTTCGAAAGAAAGCCAGATGGGATTTACTTTAACGGCTCCAGAATGTACAGCAATGAGGACTTGGAGCCAAAGGCGACTGCCAAGGCGACTGCCAAGCACGCGGTAGAAAGGCAACCCAATTTTCCAGAGAATCTATTACCGGCAACGGAGGATTACCCATTTTACGACAACAAAGGTGGAGCGAATGACTTTGCTAAGATGGTTACCTCCTTAGAAATCCCCGTGGGCCCTACCACGTTCAAGACAAAAGTCAGAGACATCTTCAAAGAGACGAGGATGAAACATAACTCAGGGAAAGAATCCAGAGAATGGTTATCGGGCCCCAACATGCGGTATTGGCCGCAGCAGTTGAACTTTGCTGTCTGGGCTGCTACTAAAGGATGTGGCATAGCCGCGGACATGTTCCATATTCCTTTCCTAAGATTCCACGTTACTTTTACTATTCGTAGGATATTGTTTGAGTTAGGAGTGCCGCTTCCGGGCGACACTGTCTTTGACCCAAAGGATAACAAATATGACAAAGTCGCATGGGAGCGATTAAGGAATGAGTTTAAACTTACCAACCCTGATTTTCGCAACAAAGAGGGTGCCGCCCATGGTTTAGGAGAGACTTACACCTATGCTTCGTATGTTGGTGCCAGCATAGAAACGCCGGGTATGGGGTACCCCAGTTCCTACGAATTCTCAGACTTAGGAGGCAGCGGAACGAAAGGGAATCTAATCTACTTCATAGAAAGCAAGCAGAGATACCCATGGACGCCTTTCTTTGCCGCAAAGGGCATTGGACTGAAAAACCTAGCAAGGATTAACCGCAGCATTGAAGCCTTTGTTTACTGCATTCTAGGGGCCCAGGTTAGCACTCGCAGCCCCATCGTAGATGCTAGTGGTGCGTCGCAGGAAACGCAACAAGTATTCCTTGTCCTCTTCGAAAGCGCTGTTATCGAGAATGAGATCTCTAAGTCAGTTCAAAGGTATCAACTTGCGGTGCAGCAATCTAAAGTGCGGCTAGATTATGCCTTGTCGCCCGGTTGTTGGTTAATGCCAAGTAATTTGGTTATCAACGCCGATTCCGTCGTGGGTTACAACAACAAACTTCAACGAGCTACCAAAGACATGAAGTTTGGGGTGAATGACGTGAACTCTGACACTCTTAGGAACATTCCCCATTTCGTGGAGAAGCCAAAGAAGGAGCACGTAGAGAATCCTGCAGGGAAACCAAAGAACGTAATCAAGAAGAAGGTCCTGCCTACGATACCTGAGGAATATGACCATAACTTACTAAAAGCCGGCTTAGCCACCGCAAGCATTGGTCTGAGTTATTATATATGGCGATGAACAACCCCTACGTAGCTGGAGTAGATTGTGTTTATACGACTTACACAGGCAAGAAAAAATACAACCAGAGCTCTTGGGTTGATGTCACGGGGATGTCCGTGGACCTGAACTACTCAGGAAAAAAGCTGATAATATGCAGCATTTGCATTGGTACGAGCAGCCATGCTAACGTCGGCTTTAGGTTTCTAGATGAGAATGGCATACTGCAGCCTATGCGTACGAAGACAAACAACAGGGAGCCTGCGCATTTCTCCGTAGAACCCAATCCCGGCAGCGCCGAGAATCTATCGGTTTGGACTTTCCACATGGTTGCCGATTGCCATGGGAAGGTAAAGCTGCAAATGCGCGTAGACGATACCGGAAAGGTTACGGTAAATAGCATAGAAAATCAAAGAGATGCAGCTTATAACCACAAAAGCATTAGCACTCTTACGGTGCTTAGCCTCTAGAAGCAAACTATGTTTGCTGGAATATATGAACCCACACACGAAAGAGGACTGGTTTCTTCATTATTTGGAGGATGGGGGGTATGGAAAGGGTGACAGTTGGCGCGAGACTGGGTTGTGGGTAAAGGTTGGGGGTTTGGGATTGATTATGTGCACCATTACCATTAGCGGGTGGAATAACTGCAATGCCGGGTTTAGGATCGTTGACGAGACCAACACCCCATTATTGCCTTACAGGAAAAAGACGAATAACAGGGCTCCGACTCATTTCACGTTTGAGCCCACGCCCGCAAGTGCGGAGAACCTAACGTCGGTGACTTTTCATATGATAGCCAATTGTCAATATGCGAAGCTTCAAGTTCGCCCCAGTGATGCTGACCCCTCGAATCCCTCCCAGTATCCAGGTTTCGTTGGAATAAATACCGCCTATTCGAGATCCGGTGCCGTGGCGGATGCTATTTGGAGTCATAAGACCATTTCCACCATGACCGCCATACCGCTAGTTCCGTATTATCAAGGCGGCGCGAATACTATCTTTACTTATCCCCAGTCGAGGATGCCTGACGACGATAAGCCCCCAGCAACGCACAAGGGTAAGACTAACCCTTCATCTTTTTCAGGAGGACCACCCCAATAGCTACTACTAATATCCAGATGTTGTTGCCCACGAACTTCAACAGTTCGCCGCCGGCTCTAAGTGCCAGGCCAATAACGCTACCAAGCAGCCCAGGCAAGCCGGCTGCCATCTTTTTTCCTAATTCGGTTAAGCCAGCCCCTAATTTCTTTACGCCTGCGCCCGTAGCCTTAAGCGCGGATAGGATTACTCCTACTACGCTAGAAATAGCGACCGCAAATGCCAGCGGAATGCCATACTTCACCAGGAGCTTTTTTATCTTTTCCTTGGTGGTAAGCCCCAACTCTCGCTCTATGCCTTCCCTTTGCGCCTGTAATTCTGCGACCCTTTCCCTAAGGGTTTCTAATTCCCTTTGAGCCGCTTCCCTTTCCTCTTCAGAGCGGTTTTGGTCATTACTTATTTCCTGCTGCCGCTCTATTTGCCCCTCCAAGTCTTCGACGGCCTGTTGAAGTTGTCGTATTTGTTCCTCCGCCACTGCCTTGTCCGCCATTACTTGCCTTTCTCTGTCGACAGACTCCATTAATTCTTTTCCCAAGCGCTGTAGCTCTGCGTCTTTTCCCGCCGATTCATTCAAAGCAGCCCTTAGCTGATTTTTTGCTGCGCTTTTTTCTTCTAGCAGCTTAGAGAGCCTAGCTTTAAAGTCTGCAATTTCGACGGCATGACTTTCAGTAGTTAGCCTGCCTTGTTTCATGAATTCGTCTTCCAATTCTTCTATGCGCCCCTGTAATGCTTGGTTTTCCTCCTGGACGGCTTCGAAGCGACCATCAATACCACCCCCCTTCTTGGCTGCTTCGTCAAGTTGTCGCGTAAGGTCGTCGATGGTTGCCTGGTTTTCCTGCATTTCCTTTTGATGTGCTTCCTTTTCAGCTTTTAGCTTTTGCAAGAAGCTCGCCAAGCTTTTAGTTGCGTCACTATTTGGCGGAAGTTCTTCGAGTTCTTTGGTCTTTTCCTCTTCAGTGGTTTCTAATTGTCGGAGTTTTTCTTGTTGCTTATTAAGTAATACGTTTATAGATTCAAGGCTTGCTTTAACGCTTGGCATTTTGACGCTTTTAAGGTATTCTTCATGGAGCCTCGTAGTTTCCTTTTTACTCAAGGTAGACAACAGCGTTAGGTTAGGATTTCCCAACGCTGTCGTTATTTCTTTCGAAAGGCCACTGTTAAGTAAGGTAGAGTCCTTTCTTTGATAAAAGTTGTACCATTTTTCTCTACCTGCGTATCGAACTTGGATTTGGCCTTTATCTCCTACTCCGAACTCTAAAAGAACCAGATTTGCGTTAGGATATCGCTGCTTTACGTTGTCGATGACTTCTCTTAATATTTCAGTTCTTGCGTCCAAGTCTTCCATTTGTAGATACTCCGGGACGGGTTCGTGGGGATTCTTAGATTTGAATTTATCTCTTAAAGAGCGCAGAGCATCACGGGCCCTGCTGCCATATTTGCGTCTTAGCTTATCGAAGAGACCTCGGGAGTCTACGTTGTCATCGGGAAGCAAAGACTCGTATTCTTCATCGTTAATGTCGACTTGACCTTCTTCAGTGGTGGGGTCGAAATCCGTTCCTTCTACTTCCATTATATATGATAAGCTCAAAGTTAAACCCCAACGTATTACCTAAGCAGGTTGGCGGGCTGAAAGCAGAACGCACCTTTCACCGGGTCACCTTTACCCCCAGCAGCGCAAAACCAGGGGAGACGCTGTATGTAGGCGTGCCCCGCCTAACGGATAACCTAGTCTTAGTTCCTGGCACCTTGGCGCTAAGGTTTGACCTAGCAATACAACCAAGCACCAAGGACAAGCGCTATACCGTCAATAATGTGGGTAGGAACCTCGTCTCTAAGATGAGAATCAAGTTTGCCGGGGAATCCCTTTTAGACTTAAATAGGTACGATTTGTACACCACGTATAAGGATCTGTGGCTAACAGCCTTTGACCGTGCACAAAAGATAGAGCAGGGAATTGGAAGCGTTATTCTTCGTAAGCTTCGCAGCGACACCAACCCGGCGCCTACGGACTCCAGCGGAGCAACCGCAGTAGCAGACGCAACGAGGGTAAAGACCGCCTATGGTAGCAAGTACGTTATCCCTTTGGACTTTGAAGTGATTACGAACCATGGTGTGTATTACCCCAGACAGTTATCCGAGTTACAGTTTGAAGTAACCTTGGCGGACACTACGAACGTCATTGGAGGCATGGACACCGCAATTAGCGGGGCTGTTGATCCTTATTCTATCACCAACTTAGAGTTGCAGTACGAAACGGTATACAGCGAAGAGCTGGCCCGTAGCGCCGGTATGGAATACAGCTCCGGCAAGGCATTCCTTTACGACCACGTAGTGATGTACAAGACATTTAGCTTCTTGGATAAGACGGATGAGGTTATTAACCAAAGTATTAACCTCCCACGAAGAAGTCTCACGGGGTTGATGTTGGTGTTTGCCAAACCCTATGAGGCTGGTAAGCGCGACTCCGAGGCCTTCCACAACCCCAACATTACTAACGTGGGGGTGAATGTCAACGGAGTCCCAAACAAGGTTTACTCCCAGGGAATAAAGCCCGCAGGCGTGTACAGGGAGGCAATGCGCAAGTTTGGCGACCAAATTAGCCCTGAGGAATTCTTTAAGGATAAGTACGCGTTATGGATCGACATGCGCACCACCAACGACGAAGACCTACATGGTCAGGGGTTACGTCTAGTAAATACGCAGGATGGCATAACATTGGAGATCAAGCGCACAAAGAACACCAGTGCGAGCGACGGCGATAAGATAAACTGCTACGTCTTCGTGGTGTCTGACGCGCAGTTAAGCGTAGAAATGAACCAATTAAAGAGCGTCGCCTACTAGTTTCGTGAACAAAGTGAACGAAAAATTAAAATATTCGACTAATATACCATGTTACGCGTCTTCGAAAACAACAACACCAAACTACGATGCATAGTGCAAGGCGATGAGCTGTACTTCAAGGGGAAGGAAGTCGCCGCGGCGTTGGAATATTCCAATGCTAGAGATGCTTTGATCACGCACGTTTCGGATAAGTACAAGAAAAGACTGTCTGAGTTAAAAGGGGTCGTGAATCGCGACACTTGTACTATGCACCCACATTCCGTGTTCATTTCCGAACCTGGGTTGTATCAGCTGATATTTAGCTCCAAACTACCCAAGGCCGTAGAGTTTCGTGATTGGGTCTTTGAGGAAGTCCTTCCCGCGCTAAGGAAGACCGGCAAGTACGAGATAGAGCGGCGCTTTGACGGCCCCAACAAATTGATATTCAAAATCGAGAATGAGTTTGACTTACATAAGAAGGTGGTAAATTACATCCGCCGCTTTTACCCTCAGATGCTCATAACACCGGGTTTAGGAGAATTGCAGGACAGCGACGGCAAGCGCATAAAGTGCTGGCAGAAAGGATATCAACGCGGTCAACCTGATCTGCTCATCCTTAATGCTCACAGGCGGTACCGTGGATTCTGCATCGAGCTGAAGACTCCGAAAGGCAATGGGGTATTGTCTGAGGATCAACGCCGCCTCTTAAGCGGCTACGAGGAAAATGGATTTAAGGTGCTGATAAGCAACGACTACGACGACATCTGCAGGAGCATCACGGAGTATGCGCGAGGAATTCGCCTGCCTTGTAGGTGGTGCTGCAAGCGCTTTAGGAACACAGACACTTTAAAGACGCACTTAAAGATATTTCATAGAATATATGGCGTTTAACGCGGTAAGGCAGATACACTGGCGAGACTTAAAGGAGGACGTTACCTACGAAATAAAAAATTACGTAGCCTTTGAAGACAGGCTACGGTTGTTATTGGCGCATGAGGATGTCACGTACAGCCTGTGGGCGCCGGATCGCGTCCGTTACGTCATCGAAGGACAGGAGTTTACGCATCTGAGGTCGTATGGTAAGAAGGATGGCCGCTGGGCCTTTGACGTCGCAAAGTGCATCCTTCCTTCGATCCTATGTGGTTAGGCGCAGCATTATCTAAGTGGGGTTCGTCGACAATGAGGGCCGGCGACTCTTTTTTAACGATGCAGTCAGCAGGGGGTTCGCATGTAATACAGTCCATATATTGAAAGGGTGGTTAGGAATCCTCCTAGGAATGCTGCAAGGTAGGCTAGCATATACGTAGGTACAAGGCGATTTTGGAAACTATTTTAAGGAAGTCCTTATTATTTATTAGATCCTTATTAAATGCCCCGGAAACTATTTCAAGGAAGGGCTTATTATTTATTGCGTCTTTATTAGCCCTAATAAGGATCTAATAAATAATAAAGGATTTCGTCAAACACTTTCCGAAACTCGATGAGAGGTCCTCCAGGCCCCCCTGATACTTTTTCAATCCTTATTTAGACCTTATTAGGCGCTGCTCCTCATTTCTGGTGCGCCTTCTTTCAAGGTCATCAGCGAATTCTTTAAATGTCCTTGGTGCGTCCGCGTGCACATATAAACACTGCCACACATGCTGTTCATCCCTTCGACATCCGCAGCGCGGACAGTCCGCCTCCCAATATTCTCTGTCTTCCCAGCGCACACCTTCAACGCGGTCGAACATAGCAAAGCGCATGTCTATTTCCTTCTTTCGACGTATCAACGCCGTCGTTGTTTCTTTAGGGCAGCAGCGCAAGGCAACGTCGCCGTGCGTCTCACACGCTACGCCATTTAGATCGTAGTTAGTCAGGCAGCGCAGCATGTGCCAGTCATCATCTTTGTCTTCTTCGCAGCGCTTACATACATTCTTTAGACACACTTTGTTCTCTACGTGGTACGCTAACATCTGCTTACTGCTGAACAACCTGCTACAGTGTTCACAACGCCTACTTTGTGTCTTCCTACAAACATTCTTTGACGCGTGATATCTTAACATCTGCTTGCTGCTGAACTCCTTACCACAATGCTTGCACCCCATCTATATAATAAGAATTTAATAATCCTTATATGGGATACGCCATGAAATCCTTAACGGACTCCTTAGCCCATGAGGCCATCGTTAACAGGGCACCAAACCTTTCCGCGCGCTTCAGACCACACATTTCATCGTACAATTCCTGCACGCGCTCTTTAAGGCGATCAATTTCCTCCCTTTGCATTTCAATGGTGTCTCTCTTATCTTTAATGTCGTTAACGATTCTCTGCACTGCTTCCGTAGGCTCCATATATACCAGGGAATAAATTTGTTTGCTGGAATATATGAACCCAGATCACATGCCTTGTAACGCTCTGATAGTAGGACCCACCGGCTGCGGAAAGACCCAATTCGTCGTGGAGCAGCTATTAGGACCCTTTAGATACCGCTTCGACTACATAGTGCTACTTTGCCCCACCTACGTGAATAACCGCACCTGGACGGGTGTAGGCGCAAAAGATGACGACTTCTTTGTGGATATCTTAGACCCTAATGAGTTATCCAGTCATCTTAAGTTCTGGCATAAACAATTCCCTAAAGATACACAGACACTCCTCATACTGGATGACATTGCCTGCGGGGACGACGTAAAGAAACGCACTTCCGAGCTCGTTAAACTCGCCTTTAGCGGCAGACACGACAATATTAGCGTTTGGTTGCTTTCCCAGCAGCTTACCAGCGTCTCTAAGCCCTTCAGGGAAAACATAGGTTCACTCGTCGTATTTTATACTCCGAGCAAGTCTGATCTGGAAACCATCTTAAGCGACTACGGCGGTGAGATAAGTAAGGAACAGTTGCATGAATACATGCGGCATCTAAAAACACACCAACATTCCAAGATGATCTTCTCTTTGAGGTTTCCGTATTCCATAAAGATCTGCGATCTTTGATTCCTAATGTATATGGAGATTGAGCAGCTCTTAGATGAAGTCCCCACACAGTTAGACGAAAGTAACCTTAAGGAACAACTTAACATCCTGGTGTCTTCTGGGAAGTGCAAAGAAATGATAGGCAAGGAACTTACCCATGAGCAGGTTAATAAGTTGTCGGAAGAGGAAGTCAAGAAGTTCCATAAGAGGTACGAGGCCGCCCTTGCAAGTAAGACCACGGACGCCGTAGCAGATTCCGCTATCCGACTTGCGACTAAATTACTTGGACTTGCGCTGCCCATAGACGACGTGGAGCAACTGCGGAAGGACATAAGCGAGGACTATGTCATCGCCCAAGAACTTAAGATAACCTGCGGCTGGTTGTCGTTGAAGTGTGGTAAGTTAATGGCAGTCGCCTCTGCGGCACTTCACGTAGCTCAGCATGTCGACTTGAAGGAGGTACTGGTGTCTTGGAAGGACTTCAAGAAGGACAGAGAAGTCGAAAAGGTCTTCCAGGCGGCACTTGCTGAGGTACCTGATCACTTAGTCAAGTCGTCCTCAGGAATTACCCAGGTCGCCTCAAGTACTTAGTCAAGTCGTCCTTAAGTCATTCTCAAGTACTTATCAAGTCCTTCTCAAGTACTTACCCAGGTTACCTTAAGTTACTTATCAAGTCCTTCAAGTCCTTAGATATAAATGAGTGAACCAGAGTCGAAGGTAGAGCAGCCCCAAGAGGAGCAAAAGATTACCAAGGCTAAATCTCCAGGCAGAGTTGCCGCGGGGAAGAAGCTCGCAGAGATGAACAGGAAAAACAAAGCCAAAAAAGAAGAAAAGGTGGAGGAAAAAGAAGAGGAATCCTTTATTAATCCTGGGTACGTCATTGGCGCGTTGGGAGTCATCATAGCAGCAGGCAGCCTCTACTTACAATGGCGGGCAGCAAAGCCAAAAGTAAAATTGGAACCAGCACATTACGCACCTGCGGAGCCGCCCGTGAGAAAAAGCAAAATCCCTGAAATGGAGTAATAACCTTCTCGCTTTGTAATATAATGTCAACCGCGTTATTGAAAACTGTTGAAGAAGCAGCTATCATTACTTCCATCGTTGCGGGTATTGGTTGGGTAGGTAAGAAAGTGCTCAAAGAAGACTTTACTGAAGACCCAAGCAAGAGCTTCGCTAATTTTGCTAAGATGACCGCTGCCGTGGGCGGGGCTATCATGGTAAAGGATTACCTACGGAAGGAAAAGTACCTACCGACGACATAATCTAGAAGCAAACTGTGTTTGCTGGTATATAATGGCTAGCGTGGTCGTAGGTGGAGTCATTGCAGCTTTAGCATTCACTGGAGCTAATTATGGTGGTCAGTATTTGGATAGATTAGTCAGAGGCGACAAAAGCGGAGATTTGGCCGCCGAAAGGAAGAGACACGACTTGGCGCTGGAGAAATATCAGCGGGACGTGGCAGCTTGGAATGAAAAAAGACAAGCTTACAGGGATTGGTTGGACAAGAATTACCAAGACAAGATGCAGGCGGATAAGAACTTCGAAAACACAGACTACGCCTTTAAACTTTATGCGCAAGCACACCCCGCGGCATCGACGGGGTTGAGAAAGCCTCAGTTTAAGAATTACTACCAGCCTTCTAAGAAACAAAAAGATAGTGAATTGGTCTTCGTAGGAATCGCAGGGCTGGCGGGAGGCGTAGCTTTGGCGTATTTAGTTTAATCTCACTACGCGAAGCATGAGCGTCTAATATATAATGATCGTCTTTTTGGAAAGCGACAAGAATGACTTTACCACTTATCTGAATCCCCCCATCAAAGCCCATAAGGTTCGGTTGGTTAGTTGCTCTTTGTACAATTCTTGGTATAATTTAATTAATGGCTTTGTCATCGGAACTTCCGGCACCAAACCAAAGTTGCCAGATTCCCATTACACCCCTATAACACTGGCTAAGGAGCTAGCAAAGCATGGATATACTCTTACCACAGGATTACCCCATGAAATGAAATTCAAGAAAAATAGTGGAAGCGCCAATCTAAAGGACAGTTCATTGGTAGAACTCCTGGGCCTTACTAGTACCACGATAAATAGCGGCAGTACATATGATGTGAAATGGAAAGTCGCATCCTCTTACGAAGTCTATTGCGACTTGGTCAATAGTTACAACAATGGAGAAAAGTCTTCTCTTATGTCCAAGTTTCTGCCCAAAGGTAATCCATTTGACCCAGTAGAATACACTCCCATTTCTTTGAGCTATGACTTGTCTCATTTGGTAGAAAGCATAAACATCACCATTAAAGTGGACGGAAAGACGGTGGATTTCAACGGGCGAAAGATCAATCTTGTTTTAGAATTCATATAATGGGTCGAACAGAGGACAAACTTAAAAGGATTTACTATGGGCCTGAAGGCTATTGGAGAGGAGCGTCGGCCATCAAGAAACTCGCGACCGCGGCCAGGGTATCAGAAGAAACGGCTAAAAACTGGTTAAAAAAACAAACCCTCTGGCAGGTTTATCTTCCCGTGCCCAAGTACATTCCCAGGCCCAGCTTCACCGTAAATGCCCCTAATGAAGTTCACCAGGCGGATTTGCTTTTCTTACCGCACGACAAGGTGAGAAGAAAGACCTATAGATACGCTTTGACCGTAGTCGATATCGCAAGCAGATACAAGGACGCCGAACCCATAACCAGCAAGGATTCTGGGGAAGTCGCAGAAGCCCTAGGTAGGATTTATAAGCGCGTCTTGAAATGGCCTAAGCTGCTGCAAGTGGATACGGGGACAGAGTTCATGGGCGCAGTTACTAAGACCCTGAAAGACCACGACACCAAGATTAGGAGAGCTGAAGCTGAGTACCACAGGGGTCAGAGCATCGTCGAAAGATTCAATAAGACCCTGGCCGAGCGTCTCTTTGGGTACCAGTATTGGAAAGAGCTGGAAGATCCCTCCAAACGCAACAGGGAATGGACTCAGAGGCTCCCCCAGGTCGTCGCGGCTTTGAACAACGAGGCGGCCAGGGCTACGGGAATAAAACCCAAGGATGCCATAAAAAAGAAACACGTGGAACACAAGTCCTACGTCAGAAGTTCAAGGGCGGTCGGACTGAAGGAAAAAAAGCTCCCCCGTGACATAGTGGTCCGATACCTCTATCAGCCGGGGGAACTTGAAGGTGGCAGTAAGAGAGCCACGGATCCTAACTGGTCTCTGGAAACGTATGAGATTTCGAAGTCCGTCACCAAGGAAGGGCAACCCGTGTTGTATTACCTAAATGGCCCAAGTCGTGGATT
The DNA here is from genome assembly GCF_029948245.1 of Actinia tenebrosa. NCBI lineage: Eukaryota > Metazoa > Cnidaria > Anthozoa > Actiniaria > Actiniidae > Actinia > Actinia tenebrosa. The sequence continues at coordinate 9,494,413 of NW_028292572.1, read as the reverse complement.
CGTCAAGGAAGAGCTGCTCATAGTCCCCAAAGACTCAGAGTAGTGCTGCTCCACGCGCCCGATTACACTCTAGGCATGTCAGTCTTACGTTGCCTCTGCAATGCCCGCGTTTATTATTTATACGATCCACGGAGAACTGCTGATCGTCATTTGGGTCAAACCTCCATAGTAGCGGTATGTTACACTTTGCGCAGCGGGCGCCTTTCTTATAGACGTCGTCCACGCATAGGTCGAACGTCATATTTATTTCTTGGTCGTGCCGCTTGTAGCGAAGGAGTTTCTTAGCAATGTTCTCCTTTGCTATGTCTTCTGGGGTGCGGTCGTAACGCAGTTGCGGACCCCAGGCTCTTTTTAACTGTTTGGCATACTCCACACGACTCACGGCGGTGTAGATAAGGTTGCTCCAACACAGCCGCTGGTCTATGATTCATAAGGTTTCTTTTATGGTAAGACCTTGCGCGCTGTGGACTGTCATGCAATAGCCCAAGCGCCAGTCTGGATGGGAGGTTATTTTTTCCACCTTTTCTATGGGTACCCAGGCTTTATCGTGGGTAACTGCGTTCTGCAGTTGAACATTCGTGCCGGGTACTAAGACATCTCTTCTTTGCATGCGAGTGTCACGCGACTTATAACAAACGGGCACCAAATGACTAGGGAACCGCTCCTGGTGTATTCTCAGTAAGTCTTTCTGTATGCGCGACTGTGCTGCGCGCTTACTGCTTAACACCAAATCCTCAGGATGCCAAGAATACAGGAAGTCTTCGTAAGACTTTGCTCGTACCCTCTTACGTAACACCTTAGATTGTTCGGCGTCGCTAAGGCCCCTTAATTCTGCCTTTAATTTCCTCACTTGATCCTTGCTACGGTAGTCTGTGTTAATTTCTTCATGATAGTCTACCATTTCTTTTAACCATTCATGGGGCATTTCTCCGGCTATAGGAGGTGGTTGACATGGATCCCCGGCAAATACGACTTGGCATTTTCCACGGAGGAAGTCTACGAACTCCTGCAGGATTTCTAAGGGCACGGTACAGATTTCATCCCAAAGTATCACGGGAGGTATGTCGTGGATGGCTTCAGGTACCCACTTTTGGCCATTCCAACGAAAGAAGCTGTGGTAAGTCTGCGCGTCGTGGCCCATTTCGCAGAGTTCTCTTTCCAAACGATGTGTTGGCGTTAGCACCTTTATCTTAGGAAAGAGTTCTAACACACGCGTCGTCTTACCACTGCCTCCCGTACCGTAAAGGTAAGAGAAGCGTTGGTAGGAAATAGGGTCGGCAACTGAAGGTAAGAGCTCTTCCGTCGGCGTAATGGAACCGCGGGTGTGTTCTCCGTGATATTCTACACGTGCCCTCCAAGCTTTGATCTCCTCATCTTTGACGCGCCACTGGCCACTTTCCGCCAACTCATCTTCGGTGTAATACTCTTTCATCTTCTCTAAGACGTGCGGTTTCACGTACAAGGAATCCGTAGCTACGCGTGGTACTTCCTCTTTGTCAAACCGCAGGAGCATTGCTAAGAGGTTAATATGCGTGTAAGAGAGCATGCTGGCACGCAGATGATAATATTGCGGTCGATGGTCTTGGTAGTAACATAAAGCATTCCATTTACGAGTTTGCTCACCTTCTACTAAGTAGTCCCACTTCTCCACAGATACCATCGTTCCCTGGTCATGGGCACGTTTTATGAGGAAGCTTAGTTCGCCTTCGTCCGTTATTAGGCGTCTTTGCATGTGTTTCTCGCCCTCCTTAGCACCTTGCGTGAACTTTCCTATGACTATTCTTGCAGTTGGATTGTGTTCTGGTAACCATTTAGTAAAGGCGCTATGGCAAAGTATGGCTTCATGCGCTGTGTATTTCAGGAGTTTACGCTCTTCTAAGAACTTTAACAATGGCACTGGTATCCATTCTTTCTCTTGTAGATGCTTCCCGTACCATGCGTAAATTATGGGGTGCAAGTCTTTAGCCAACTTCCAAGACGTTAATCTGACGAACCCCGTTGCTGGCGCGTCGTAGCTGCCGTCTAAGGACACACGAAAGAACTGTGAATCTGGATGGCCGTAGCGGTCGTAATATTCCTTACAATCTCCCAGGCCCTTGAAAGATGCTGGGTAACAATGTTTCATATCTAACGAGACATACTCGTCTTCGTCGTATTCCATGTTCCAAAGACCTCCATGACCGTGTTCTACACAGGCCTTGGAGATATCTTTGAACTCTTTTGGGGTAGGTTTCCAACCATTCCTTTTCTTTGCGGCTAGGAAGTCCAAGCTGCGGCTGCTAAGGACCTCGTCTGAGAAGTCTTCCCCAAGGGTTTCGCAGGCGCTTTGGATGCGCTGGTGTTCGATTTCAGGGCGATACAAAGTGCCGTCTTGCGTCATGAACTGACTTCCTTCTGAATCCATCAACCAAATGGAGTTCTCGTCTATTAAATCTGCTAATGGAGAAGTTTCATAGACCTTAGTCTCTTTCTTGCTGGGGAATCTCAACTCCCTCCAAGCGTGTCCATTATGTTGGTAGATGACTATAGGAGCACCTCTACCTCCATACTTATGAGTCCCAGGATAAATGTACCCATCCGTGATATCTTTCACATGTATTCGCCTCTCTAAGAGGGTTTCTAATTTTTTGATGTTGTCTATCGTTGCTCCGGCCTTATAGGTGGAGTTTTCCCATTTTCTTATGGCTTCTTTTCTCTTTGGGGTTAACTTACCACCACGAGAGGAATCCTCAAAGAACTCCCTCACCAACTTCCCAACGCAGTTACCGGGATGTCTCATCGGCCTGAGTCTCCTAACGTCTGGCTCTTCAATCTTATACGCGCCGTAGATAACTACAGTAACAGGATAGGCAACTTCATAGAATAACGCGTCTATACCCACCATCGCACCAGGTCTTGTATCCTTGTTTAATACAAACAAGTTTCGCTTACCTGACGCCCGGATAGGATTACGACCCCTCTCTATCACCCAATCGCCATCTAGATACTTTATGAACGTCAATTCAAGACGGTAGTCACCTTCCGGCATTAAGTCGATTATTCTTTCAGCTCTTTCTTCGTCCATAATTTCTTCTATGTCTCCTTCTGTAAATGTCGTGAAGGCGAAGTCGGCATCCAAACGATCCAACACTTGAGTTCGTAACCTACGTACAGTTCTATTTCGAATGCTCGTGATGTTGTCCATCTATATCTAGGAAATATTTTAACCTTCGTTTGCGATAGCAGCAGTAAGGCGCTCCTCGACACGGTCGCCGGATCGCGCAAGGGGGTCCCAAGCCCGGGAAATACCCGTGAAATTCCAGGTGCATTGCCGACGCTCCGCGAGTCCGCCTTACTGCTGCTCTTCTTCCCCCCCTTCCTTTCTTTCTTCCTCCCTTGAAATATTTACTCCTTTCTTTTCACTTATTATTTTCCGTGTTCAACCTCCTGCGAATTTTTCACTCTACTTCTCACCCATTTATCCAGCTACTGAAGAAAGTATGTCTCTCCTCCAACAACCACCCTAACGCTACGACATTCTTGTTCCAGATGCAATGCTCGGCAACCCCCTAACAGAAGATCTTACCGCAGCAATGGCTGCCTTGAAGGGGGGCGAGGAAGAAGATCCCTGGACAATGGAGAGAGAGGAATGTGTGGCACAGTTGGTGCTTCACTGCCAGTGGTTATTGCTATCTGAAACTGATGAATGTCTTGGAGGCTGGGCACTAGTGGATCCATTCTACAGGTGCGTTACTATGGCAACAGGCAGTCACATTATTGATATTCTCATAATCTCTAATAATAAAATTCACCATAGATTATTGAGCCCCGCTGATATTTCTAGTGTCGTCACTAAGAACGACTGTGGGGGAGACTATGATTCAGGCTGAGTTGCTCAACATATATTAGAAAACTTTAGCATCATGTTTACCGCTAACCAGTAACCGCTAGGAATTAGGCCCAGAAACATTCGGCATTATTGAAATTCAACATGGCGGCTCTTCCAGCAACAACTTGACGCCACGCTAACTAAAGAAAGTTTGACGAAAAACGCCTGACGTCGAACTGCAGTTTGAGGTTTGCGGGGCTAGCAATAACGCCGTGCTAAAGGTCTCTAATATCCAAACTCAGCTGTTTCAAACTAATAGACAAATGTCGGAAATGTCGGACCAGTAGCAGTTTACTCTACAGCTTGAAACGCAACATTGAGAATGTGCGCGTTTTTGTTACTCGTATCAACACAACTTAAACGCCTACCTTACTGTGAGGCCGTATACAAACGTTGAAACTTCATAAGAGCCAAACCTATAGAGCGTTTTCACGTGACGTCACAGCGGCTATGTTGGTGTACCAAAACATTACATTTTCTATCCTCAGGGAATTGACTCTATTTTTATGCAAAAACTGTGCAGAAAGTCTCTATTGTTTGGTACGCCAATATGGCTGCCTAGTCACGTGAGTGAAAACGCTCTATTATAGATATCATTTTAAAAAAGCCGACTTATAATCTATTGTTTCAATGCGTACGGTTCATGTGAAGTCTGATTTGAGACTTAGAATAAACATCAGTGCTTTCGCTTTTTAGCCCTGATGGTGAGCCCAATCAAGACCAGGACGTTATCTTATTACTCACATATGATGATTACTATGTAGCGAGGTAAGAATGTCAACAACAGGGTTCCCAAACCTTGATGTACGTCGTCTCTGGTTTCTTCATACTATTGATGGTTTTCCCGGCGGCCATGTTGGAGGAACTTTACAAAAGAATTGTCAATGAATTCTTTTAAAGAATTGTCAATGAATTCTTTTGTTATATCCTACAACATGGCCGCCGTGTCTTTTGTTATTTAATTCTCTTAGGAATGGTTGAAAACCATCAATTGTGGATAGCATTCTACTCTTTTTCCCATTCATTCACTTTTCCTTTTCCTTTCTCTCTTTTCTTCTTACTTTTTATCCTATGCCACTATCCTATGTCAGTTAATGGGGTTTTCCTTTTTCGTTTCCTTTTGTTCGTTTGTTTCTTGTTTCTTTTATATTTTATTTTCCTTTTTTATAATATTTTCAGCTACGATGACGATGCAGAAAGAATAACCCAGTATGAACGTATTCCCCTTGAAGACGTGGAGAAAATTGAAATTGGTAAGAGACGGGGGTTACTTGTATTAGGATTTTCTATTTGACCTCAAATTGAGGTCCCAAGTATTGTGTTATGGGTGCCATTCAATATTCAGGAAGCCCTTATCAACACAAGTGAAGTGAGTCCTGGGTCTCAAGCGTTCACCATTTTCCATACATTGGTTCACTGGTCAAACACAAAGCATTCAGTCGAGGTTGCAAGGTCCAAATTTGAATAATCCTTTGAAAGTACCTTGGCGCCTCGCTTTACCGCTTTGTGTTTGACCAGTGAACCAATGTATGGGAAATGGTCAATTGTGTTGTGGGTGTCAATCAATATTCAGGAAGCCCTTCAATAGACCTCCTCGGCTCTGACGTAATGTTTTCTCATTTCAGACCACGTGTCATTCTCTAGAGTGTCATTTCCTTCTTTAACGGTTGCGCGTGAGAAAACACATGAATATGGATACAACTAGAACAAAGAATATTATTTTCAAGGGAATGACACGTGGTCTGAAATAGATTTTGAGTCCTGTTTTGCATAACGATGCATGATCCCCTATTAAACCCCTTTTCCCTATTTCAACCTCTCCCCAAAAGTTAAATACCAAACCACCTTGCCCCTGTCAAAACGAAATCGTTATCTGCCATCATATAGTATACTAGCTGAAATGTGTTGTTATTATAGGGTTTGAGCCGTCGTTCAGGACGCGTTACCTTTTTATTCGTATATTCTACAAGTACCAGAACAGTAGTGGGTACTTCCATACCTTGAGAACCATCCAACATCGAACACCAGAAGAGGCTAGAGGTAAGATATTTAGGTATTTCGTGCCGTACAAACTGTTGTGTAGTGTCAATGGTAATGGTTCCAGATAATAATGATGTTGGTGAACAATAGTGATGGTGATGGAAGTGGTGATGGTGATAGTGATACATTAGAAACGTTTTCGTATGACTTTGAAAATCTCACGGCACGAACACGGTCGTGACACGGCAAGGGATACGCCCAATCACATTACACGAGAATTTACTCTCCATCCAATCAAATGCCCGAAACACAACACAAACACGGCGTGGTCACGGTCACGCCAAGGTCACGGAACTGCAAGACCAATCACATTACACGAGAATTTACTCTCCATCCAATCAAATGACCGAAACACGACACAAACACGGCGTGGTCACGGTCACGCCAAGGTCACGGAACTGCAAGACCAATCACATTATGCGAGGAAAAAAAATCCCCCGATCAAAATTCTAGAAAAAATCTCGGCAAGGCAAGACACGCTTATGGCACCGACTTTTTCACAGTCATACGTAAACTGCTATATAAAATCTGGCGGAAAGCTTTAAGTGACTACGTATCATTATATCATGATGGTCGTAAAACCACCTCCAAAACCGCCATTTTGTCTGACAGAGAAAATGGTACATTGCATAGCATTACATTGTTTCCGGTGCGCAGTGCATTGTGGTAATGAACCTATATCACACGGCGGCCATGTTTATCCTCATAAGAATAAAAACCTTTGTTTCACCTGCATAAATTCATCCTCAACTCACTTGTATACGAGGCTACGTGTAGTGGAATCTATTGTTCGAAGCAACATGGCTGCCGCGTTAAAAAGACCCACGATGACATACTTCATATTTCTTTCAGGTGTCCTTCTTGGTATTGCTGATGCATTCAATACAGCACGATCAGCCAAGTCTCTTACATTGAAGATTATTGAGGGAAAACTAGACAAGTGAGTCATATGATGAGCATTGATAATTAAAGAATATTTTGTATGACTTTAAAATTCATGGTACGGACGTGCCGTGCCGTGAAGGTACCATGTCCAGGCATTTTAATAGGACGAGTAGAAAGTGTGCGCACTGTGATTAGTTTAGCGGATGTTGCTTATTCCGTGCCATGATGTTCTACAGTCATAAAATCCACTACACAATGATGATGGTTGTGGTGATGATACATGATGATAATATCGTGCCATGATGTTCTACAGTCATATAAAATCCACTGCAACAATGATGATGGTTGTGGTGATGATACATGATGATGATATCGTGCCATGATGTTCTACAGTCATATAAGATCCACTGCAACAATGATGATGGTTGTGGTGATGATACATGATGATGATATCGTGCCATGATGTTCTACAGTCATATAAAATCCACTACACAATGATGATGGTTGTGGTGATGATACATGATGATGATATCGTGCCATGATGTTCTACAGTCATATAAAATCCACTACACAATGATGATGGTTGTGGTGATGATACATGATGATGATATCGTGACATGTTCTACGGTCATAAAATCCACTGCACAACGATGATGGTTGTGGTGATGATACATGATGATGATTTATCTGGTGATACATGATGGTAACGATGATGATGATGCATGATGATGATGATGCATGATGATGATATTGTCGATGATGACGATGGATTATAGTGATGATGATGCGTGATGATACTTGATGATGATGATGCATTATGATGATGATGATGGATTATGGTGGTGATGATGATACATAATGGTGATGTTGATGTTGATGCATTAAAGTGATGATGATGATACATAATAATGATAATATAAGATGGTGATGGTGACGCATGATGATGATGATGATACATGATGGTGATGTTGATGATGCATTATGGTGATGATGATGATACATGATGTTGATACGTGATGTTGATGATAATACATGATTGTGATGATGATGATACATGTTGATGATACGTGATTTTGATGATGATGATACATGATTGTGATGATGACACGTGATGTTGATGATGATGATACATGATTGTGATGATGATGATACGTGATGTTGATGATGATGAGGTCTTTACTTCATTTGTCCTGCTTAACAATATCTATTTACCTTCTATTTGAATGGACAAAAAGAAAGAAGAGTAAGCCTCCACCAGACGTGATCCAAATATCTTCCAAGTCTCGACTGAGTGGATGGTCAAAACCGAAACCCAAAGCAAAAACCCAACAAGATTTAGACTCTTCCGATCGTGACACAGGTAAGCAGTTTAAATCGTATCTGAAGCACCCTCTTGGAGGTATTCCGAGAACTTACTCAGACCCTTGCCTTAACAACCAAGACGTCCTCAACAACTACCAGGCTCAGAGGAAGAGATCTGGGACTAGCAGCGCACCGCTGAGCAGTGCGAGTAGCTCATCTGAAAGTGATTCGAGTGATGACGATAAACCAACCGACCAATCAGAAGAACTATTGGCTATGCGAATGCATCAAAATAGATTAGAGATGGTGTTGCAGGAAAAACTAAAACCTGCGAGAAAGTTAGAATGTAGGAGCGAAGAGACTCTCATGGTCACCAAGGATACCGATGGCGAGAAGGAAGGCCAGGTCACAAAGGAATTGGCTGTTGCCAAGTTTACTGAAAACGAAGGTGAGGGACTGGTAGCTGAAGAAAAAACGGTTGCCAAAGATACTGCGAGTGAAGAGGAATGTCTAGTTATTAAAGAGTCGGCTGTTGCTAAGAATACAGAAGCAAGAGTAAATCTAGGTGGAGATAACGATAATGGGGCTAACGAATCCACTTCTGAGGTAACAAGTGAACATGTGACTGAGGTAGAATGCTCTGGTTCACCAGACACGGAAACACAGGCCGCTATTTGTAATGATACGTCTAGTGATCAAGAGGTTCAAGGTTCAAAGACTGATGCGAGTAGTGAGGGATCGAAAACTACAATTGAACTGGAAAATCAGTTGCAAGGAGGAGAAATTCCTAAACCAATCGAGGTAAATGGAGAAGTTAGTGAAGGATTTCAAACTACGAATAATCCAGAAGAAACAAGCGAAAAGGAAGTGGATATTTCCACAGGAGAAAACGATATTGACCTAGATAATATTTCTGAAATTAAAGAGTCATATTATGAAAGCAAAAAGAAACTAAGGAATGAGAACATTTTGGGCTTTTCAATGGAAGAAAGCATGATGAACTTGAATGCCCAAGACGAATCAGAAGTAAGTCCGAGTCCCACGGTAAACCTCGGCCTGGGCGGCAGCTTCCGGTCGATGGCCGTGAGTTTCAGGAGTAAATCATCCGGCCAAGATAATACCGAGACAAGCCCAGCTGAGTCTAATGGGGAAAGATTACCAGAAGGGGAGGAACCCTCCCAGCAAGGGTTTAATAGATTTCGTTTTTCAGGTCGTTCACTTGGGGGTCGTCCTACAAGTACTACAACTTCCAATAAAACAAATATATTTGCTTCTGCGCAGGCGCGAGGCCGGACCTTGTTGCCTGACTTGCGCAATAAGCTCTCATCGATTTCATTCCCTCGTGCTAAGTCCCCTCGCTTGACGCACAAGCAGCCTCATACAGTAGACCCTGATTCTGTTCACCCGCACAGGCGACACAAACACAAGCATAAGTGTCTCACTAAGATCATAGAACTCTAATAGACGTATGCGTGCGTCTGGCTGTCCATTCGTATGCCAAATGTGTCGTACGATATGTTAGAAAAAAAGATAACATCGAATCAATGATACGCATCGTGCGCGATTAAAAAGAGATTGTGTTCTAAGTCGTATGTGACAAATCGTAAAGAGAGATTGTCGATACGACTTGACACATTTGTCGTTTAAGAACCGCGCTTAACGGAAAGGAATGGTTACTCTCCCATCATAATGAACACGAGACGAACGGTGAATTGTTTCTTGTTCTGTTGATTTTAAGACATCGCAGTGTCTTCTATCATCTCGACGGATGTTATAAGATGCTTTCTGTTCTCCTTTTCAACTTTTCTGTTCAGTTTAGTTTTGTTCGTAAATATGTAACTAACCGTTCGTCTCCTTTTGTCGTTCATTATTATAATTATTCAATATAGCAGAGGAATCGTGAAGGAGACTATTCGACCATTCGTTGGATGACAATGTCTCATGCGCTGCCGTTGAGGAATCGTGCTGGAATTCATAACGCGTTGCGCAAAGAAAACAAGTATCATGCATGCGATGTATTAAGTCTTATTACCCAGTCAAACCGCAAGGTATGATACCACCTTGATACCCTTGGCGCAATTATATACGATTTCCTTCTATAAAACGGTGCCGTTGGTCTACCAGATAATTAGTTATCCCCAAAAATGCCGCTAAAGTATCCCCAAGTCAAAAATTCTGCATGTATCAAAAATAGAAACCAAGCTTATTATACTCCTACGTGCTTTTCGGCTCCTGCCCGCGGTTATTATGTACGTGCAGCTTATCCATCAGATATTATTACATGATAAACAGTGTTTTAGCAAAGTATCGGCGCGAAAAACGTCAGAGGTGATAATAAGTTTTAGTTCGTGCGTTTTGCCTAAATCAAGCAGACACGAAAATCGCTATCGGTTAAATGATCTGTAGTTAAGTTAATGACTTAAAGACATTTGATTTCCTATTGACTCCAGCGGATTATTGGAGACCCGATCACGTCCTTAAATATCGCTATCTTTGATGTTTTACTCTCTTCATTTCGATAAGACGTTTTAGAAGACGTTTTAGGAGATCTTATCTTTCGCAAATGATAGCACTCAGAATTCGGACGACGTTTCTTGAAGGGTGCAAGACAGAGATATCTTATTTAAAAGCAAAACAGGAATTGGTGAAATTTATTGTCTTGTCGTTTAGTCATATCTTTAAACAAACTCCTCGAGTGGTAAAAAAAGCATTTATGAAGGATTTTAGTTCATGCGCATGCGCAAGTTTTACTCGGTCAAACGTTGCTAATAAAATATCTCATTCATTGATTTTGTTATTCTCCTCCGCAGCTATCATTAGTTTCGGTCCCAGATCCTCTCGGGACCGTGAGGATCTGGGAGCAAAACTCATGACGGGTGCAGAGACCATGAGTTTGTGTAAATAGCGCTGCGCAGCCGTGACGTCATAAAAACGAAGACAAAGGCGAAATTCGGACAAACAAGCTTACTTTCAGCAGATAATTTTCACAGCCGATCGCAGTTGATCTTAAATTACATGGGTTATTATTGTAACTTTAAGTAAAAATAATAAAATCGGTTCGTATAATCCTCGTAGCGGTTAAATAAAATGCAATGTTTGTCCGAATCTTTAAGCTATTTTTAGAATCAGTGCGCTGCGCTATTAATACAATACTCTAGAACTTTTAATACTCAAGAAAACATTGGAGTCGCACGCATGGTAAAGAATTGTTTTGTTAACGTTTGAGTTTCTCTAGTGTATTTAAACGAAATTTTTACGAATTATTATTAAGTACTATAGTTCATTTTATAGATGGTTTTTGCGACAAGCTTACTGGGTCTGGCACCTTAACTTTCGCATAAAACTCTATGCCATATTGAAAAAAGCGTCAGGCTGAAAAGATTAAAGCAAAAACCGAGGGGTATACTGGGTGGTATATATCCTTGAAGAGTGCTTGCACGCAAACAAGTGCATGAAGAGGGACAAAATACTTTGTTCGGTAACATGAACTTTCGTTCAATCAATGTAATATTAGGCTCATTAGTATATGTAAAAGGACTCCATGCTGTCCAATTAAGAAATAATTGGACGAAGAAAATTCCGAGGACTGACAAAATTGGATGAGGCCGTAGGCCGAGTCCAATTTGGCAGTCGGAGGAATTTTTCGAGTCTAATTATTTCTTGATTGGGGAGCATGAAATCCCATTACCTATTAATTATATAGCTGCGTAATTAATCCCATATCAACAAGACCTGTCCAATTAAGAAAATAATTGGACAGTTACTATATGGGATTATTGAGAAGCTGTATAATTAACAGATTAACAGTTGGGACAGAACACCTTTCGATCTTAGCTTTTATGATTTTTCCTTTTCAACCTGATGACGCTTTTTTTCTTCTAAATTTGGTGTAAACAAAAATGAGTACACAATGAAAAAGGCTTCTGCGCCTCCAGTAAATCTATTTATGCAAGGCAAAATATTTGGATAGTCACGCTCAAATCAAAATTTAATTTAATTCTGATGAATTTAAACTTAAATGCATGCAAGTTTACTTTAATCACCTGTTCAGTTTTATTCCTTGTCCTTCTCCTCGGGGGCAATATCTCTAGGCTGTGTAGCGGCCCAAAAGGAATACAAGGGCGTAGCCAGGGGGTCAAAAGGGTCAGGGCAACCTCATTCGTGGCAACAAAATGGCAGCTTTTTTAGTTTTTATACGGTAATTTCATTTTTATTTTTTATTTTATATAAATGAAACGTAAAATGTAATGCCGGTTTTCATTACTGTGAAAAGAAAACGTAAGGCCGGTTCCCTTCTTTGGGTTCGGCGTTTCGGGACGCAAACAAAATGGCGGATTTTTAAATTAAATTGGGGGTCAACCCCCCTTCCTCCCCCCCCCTCCTCCCCACCTTCGGAAAACTCTGGATATGCCCCGGAGGATAGGAATTGGGATGAGCTGCTACGCAGGCTATGTCTTTTTCTCCCTGTGGATTTTGGCTTTCTTATCGTGAGGTAGCAATTCGGTTGTATTTAGTGCAAGGGAAAGACTATCAGTTTCATAAATATATTTTTGTTGGTTGAATATTAGTTTTATTTAAATGTACTTTTTATCGAAAGACTAGAATGACAAAAACCACAGGGTGCCCAATTTTGGAAACGTTTATGCACAGATAATTAAGATAAAGAAGAGTAGCCTGTTTCTTGGACAAATTAAAATTGCAGCTTACGACTGCTGAACGCTAATAATTTTATTTTCTATTTCTAACTTTGTGCAATTTACAAACTGGGTTCCCTGTGGTACTTTGTAAAGTCTTGTATTTTGTTACTTGAAAACATTCATGTTCCCAGAGCCTGCGCTATTGCCAACCTATTGCCAAGCAATAGCGCTTGAAACTGACTGGATCCTTGTGTTTCTTAAATGTTTGGGCTTAGATGATTTTAGGTCATTATTCAACTTCCAAGCTACCAAATTCAACGAAAGGCCCTCAATTATTTAGTTATTATCAGAATAATATGGATCAATAAATAAAGAATCAATAACTCGGTCTTGTTTGTATCATATACGAGCATTCTCAAATATTTTAAATGTATATTGATTTGAAAAAATTGTGTTTATTAGATGATGATAAAAATAAAAACCATTAAAGTTACTGTAAATAACTGCTAGGTGAAGTAACTCCTATTTTTAATCAGATTTTTCACATTTCAGTTTCTAATTTTGGTCTAAATATAACTCACGGACTCATCTTCTATTATATCATAGCCGTAGTCCCTCTAAATCTCTTTCACCTGCCTCTGACTAATTACAAAAAAAGATTCTATGAGCGGGAAACCAGGTGATCTCTTTCTGAAAAAGAATCAATCCCTAACATGACCGCGCGCCTAGAGTCCTGAAGAAAAACATTGCCGTCGAGGACGCCATTTTGTTTTGAGTTGGATTTGAATATGTATTCTCTTGAAATGTAGTGCGAAATATTGGCGAAAAGAAGTCATAGCTGCACATTTGAAGTCTATAGTATAATGTTTCAAGTTATGTACAAGAAAAACTTTACAAGAAAAGCTTATTTTATTGAGTGGTTTATCCGTTTTTTGTAATTCGTATAGCCAACAAAGTTAACCTTATGAAGTTTTTTGTTTCGAAAATGATTGAAAACTTGATATGCTCAAATTGCTATTTAGTAGTAACGTGTATGTGCGTATATTAATATTTTTAATAACAATAAACCTTTTTTGATTTAAAAATGTGTTGTATTTACGTGCTATTCTTACATGTGTTATGTTCTTGATTGATTACCGATCCACACATCTTGTTTTTTCTGCTTCTCGAGGCGCGCAAAGGTCTATTGGTATTGATTCTTTTTCAGCAAACGCGATTCGCAATCTGATTGGCTGATCGATTTCCGTCAGATCACCTCTGAAAGTATCCTCAAATCGAACATCCCTCTATGGACCAATCAAAATGCAAAAAAAAGATAAGCCGTCCAATCAAATGCGGAAGCCAATTGAGAGGCAATACGAAATTCACCCCTTAAAAACAGGTAGCCTTAGAAGTCATTATCCAGCTTTTTTTTTGTCTTCTTAACACCTTGAGTTATTTTTGTTCGCACTTTCCTCAAAATTAAGGAAGTCGTAAACCAAAAATCAACTTCTAAATTCCAATTGGAATTACAGTGGATGAAGAGCCACTCTGTACTTATTTTGTTTTATTTTAATTTTTTATTTAAAACCATTTAAGACGCTGGCTAAATTACATCAACGAATTTGTTTGACTTTGATACCATATCTTTGCTCAAAAAACTGTCTCTGATTTCTAAAGTCAACAAATAAGGCTGACATTCGCGAAACTCTGCGATACAATCTTCATCACCATGGTAACAGAGTTACTTGCTCAGTATGTTATCAGCAAGTTTGATAAATTACTTTTCAACGCTATTTTATTTTTCCTAACCGGAACATTTGATCTTTTTTTACGGCCTAAAGTGTTTGATGTTATGTTAGTAGAACTCTTTTCAGTGTGTATATGTCTTAATTCGTGGCTAAAATTGGTAAACACTTGCTAAAGAAAAGCACTTATCGAAGTTGAGTGATTTTGATCAAAACACTGCACTAAGAAGAGTAAACAGCATTTGATCTTGAACGCATAATACACGAATAGCGTCACAGATAAGTCAGACAGAGGGAGACTTGTTTGATAACTCTTGATAAATACGACGAAATTCATAATCTTGGTAATTGGAATTCTCTTGTACGGGTTTAAATTCTACAATCAAGTTACAAAATTTTTCGAGGTTTTTTATTGTTTTATTCAAGTTCTGCCATCCGTTCTCGTGATTTGATTGGCCTAATAATAGGTCACGTGGCCCTACCTCCTGTAATAGGAGCAGTTGTGTCAAAATTAACACCAGGAATGAAAAGAGCAGCTCGATATTAGTAAGAAGGATATATTTGTATTTTATCCCGTGGGTAAATTTCTGCAATTTATTTCCCATTCTCAACTTTTTAAAGAAGTAAGTATGACTTCAGTTATTGGTTAGTGTGCTGCCTGCTAAGCAAGAGGTCCATAGTTTGATCCTCAGTGACGCCACAGTTTTTTTAAGAGCAAGTGTGGCTTGATTTCTAAGGTGTGCTTCTTGCTTAGCAAGAGGTCCATTCACCATTTTCCATACATCGGTTTACTGGTCAAATACAAAGCATTCAGTCGAGGTTGCGAGGTCCAAATTTGAATAATCCTTTGAAAGTACCTTGGCGCCTCACTTGACCGCTTTCTGTTTGAACAGTAAACCAATGTATGGAAAATGGTGAATAGTTTGATCCTCAGTGACCTCACACACTTTTTTTAAGTAGCAAGTGTGGCTTGGTTGGTTAGTGTGCTGCCTACTTAGCAAGAGGTCCATAGTTTAATCTTCAGTGTCCTTACACTTTTTTTAAGGAGCAAGTGTGGCTTGGTTGGTTAGTGTGCTGCCTACTAAGCAAGAGGTCCATAGTTTAATTCTCAGTGACCTCACACACTTTTTTTAAGGAGCAAGTGTGGCTTGGTTGGTTAGTCATTGACTGACAGCACACTCGTATATGATCCTGACTTTTCGCTTATCAAAATAGCACGCCGATAGCTTAGTTTTACATCTCCTCACAGAGACTCGTTGAAAATATTGTTTGTCTTTTGTCTTTTTTCCTTTTCCTTTTCTTTCCTACTATTTTTTTGGTCGTTCATTCAATTTATTTGGTAGTATTTTGATATCGTGTACAGACTCCTCTTTTCAGAAGCGGTAAGGAGTACGAAACACAGACACTGCATTAGGACCGGCGTGTGAGTCAAAACCCAAGGTAAATAACAGAAAAAATCGTCTATTATCTAATCGTCTATTAAGATGCGAGGTTAACAGTAATAAAATCAAAGAAATGGAACCAATTTCATTTAGAAAAAGTAGGATTTCTTTAGTATTTTCCTGTATTAGCCTCGCATCCTCAATAATATTAAAAGGGGTGCTTCAACTTGAAAACCATTATTCCATATTTCATCCTCACAAAACAGCATGATTTTTGGGAAAACTGGCTTTTATATTGTTATCATGATAAATCCATTTTGTTTTGCTTTAAGTATCGGATGTTGGTACTAGTAAGTACCTCTCAACTAGCCAAGCATTATTCTCTGACAGCGCTGTCCTGCGTCTAGTGATTTAAATCGACATTTCGATTCATTTTTTCTTTGGTTTTTCATTTCATTTATCAGGTCGGGGTGTTCAATAGATCACGTCTTTAAATTTAGAATCTTATTTTTGTGAGGTCGTTTGTTTCTTAGTTAGTAGGATAAAGCATTATTTTTCTGCCTCTGATTTGTGGCAATTAGGCCCTGGCTAAACGAGGAAACAATTTTTCAGAAACATGTTTCCCGCGCGCATCTTCCCCGATGATACGTGCAACAAATTTTGCTTCCAAGACGCAAAAATGTATCAGCTGTGCGGCAGAAACATTTCATGCTTCCAAGACCCATGGAAACAATGTTTCCTCGTTTAGCCACGAAGGTCAACATTCAGTAAAAGTTCGTTACTTAGCAACGCTAGCTGTATCTTGAAAGTGCACATGCGCTAACCGATATCGAGTAAGCAATGTTTCCCGATGTTCCCTGACAGTTTTACCACCTTTGGAAACATTTAAGAGAACATGTTTCCTTGTTTAGCCAGGGCCTTAGATTGAATTGATTCGAGGAGCTTACGGTGTATTAGTCCAAAGCAAAGCTAGGTTCGGTTATGCACTTTTATTGTTTTACATCCGTCAGTACAGCGTTTTTTCTTCGCTTCCATTTCCTTTTTCTGTTGTCTTCTCCACTTCGCCATCCTTTTTTCCGCTTCCTCCCCTTACTTATGCTATTTTTTTCTTTCATTTCCTTTACTCCTTTCTTTCCCTTCCATTCCTTTGTCTTTCCTTCCCTCTTTTCTTTCACCTCTATCTTTGGTTCATTATCCACGTTCATCTAACACAAATAAGGATTAGCCCTCATTACCTTTTATCCTCTTGACTCCATGGCATGGCTTAAAATGCTACCTGAACCGACCACAGTTGACACTGAAGTGGCCTCCTTTTGAGTGTCTTAACCAACCAATGACAGCGAGGTAGAACTCGCTTCACATGCATGACTGACATAATGATTTAAGTCGATGTTTTGATGCCTTTGTTTGTTTGTACCTTAACTTTATCATAATTCTCTCGCTTTCCACTTTCCTGCGTCCTCCCTCGCCTATTTTGTAGACAATAAACCAAAAAACACCAATAACAGTAACAAGTCCACACAAAAAAATATATACATATTTACTTATTTTTCTCACCTCCCCTTACCTCCGTTACAACTAACCTCTTTAACCTAGTTCTCAGGTTTACATCGATGACGTTGTCACTCTTCCTCCCACGATAAGAATAATTGCACCATCTCTAAGTGTACATTGTTATGAATACATTGTGTATGAACAATTTTACAAATATAAATTTCAAGCTAATTTTTCTCAGAACGAAGAATTCCGAACCGTATTGTTTTTATTACTGCTGTTGTTTTATTAAGATTTTCATATATTTATTTCATCTTACTATTATTATTATTCTTTGTTATTATCTTTATTGTTTCTGTTTCTATTTACTGATGTTTTTATCTAATGCCAAGACAAAGTACTCACTTAAAAAAGCGTTTCCTCTAATATTACCTCAAAAAATTTCATTCACTAAATCATCAATGAGCTTTTTTTACAACTGCGGAAATACTAGTTCTAATTACTAATGGATTATCGATTATCTTTTTTCTTAGCCTTATCTTTTTAGGCGGTTAACCTAATCTGTTGATTCCAAAAAGATAAAAGGCGAAAGGACAATTCCCTGAAACTCTGCCGGAAAAACTTAATGGAGCAGAATGTACTCGCATGACATAATAATCAAATCCATACTTGTGAATTACAAAACCTTTTCGTCAGATATTAATCGATAAATCCCTTATGATAATTGTTGTATTCGTGAAGTAGTGATTTCGTGCTTGATAAACGGATCTATTTTTTTATGTTTCTTATATCGGTGTTGTATGTGATTCGTGAGTAGTTTTTTGTTGGTTCTCTGCTGTGCTTCGAGGGTTTTTATTCGGGTTCTTCTGCTTACCTCCCTCCGCAAAAATCTTCTAAATTCCTAATGGAATCTCTCTTTCTTTTTCTCATTCCCATCTCAGTTTTTCTCTTGTTAATTTCTCTTTTTCTCATTCCCATCTCAGTATTTCTCTTTTTAATTTCTCTCTTTCTTTTTCTCATTTCCATCTCAGTATTTTCTCTTTCTTTTTTTCATTCCCATCTCAGTATTTCTCTTGTTAATTTCTCTCTTTCTTTTTTTCATTTCCATCCCAGTATTTCTCTCGTCAATTTTCTGTTGTTCCTCCCCCCCCTCCCCCCATTATTCATTGCCATCTTTCTGTTTCTCTCAAGTCACTTATCTTATTTGTTCCCCATTTTTTCTCTCATTTCGTTTCCTCATCAATTACTTTCTTTCTTTACTTCACTGCAATATCTCCAATCTCGTTTAGGTAAAAGTAAATCTATTATATTCCTATAACTAATATTCCAAGCCAATCAGCTTTAATATAACCCGCAGGAAGTCGGAAAATGTCTCTTTCGGATGTTGTGCTTTTAACTCTAAAATATAACAATTATCGAAAACGTTGTGGGAGTCGAAAAAGGCAGAACCCCTAAAAAAACCTAAAACTACTTTTTCCGGTAGCAACATTACTCCAATGTGTTTAAAATTGTCTTGAAGGCTTAAACGGCGTAAAAACATTTTAAAAAAAGTGTTAACAGAAAATATAACAATTATTGAAAACGCTGTGGGAGGCAAACAAGGCAGAACCCCTAAAAAAACTAAAACTCCTTTTTCCGGTAGCAACATTACCAATGTGTTTAAAATCGTCTTGAAGGCTTAAACGGCGTAAAAACATTCAAAAAAAACATCTTAGCAGATCGATACACGTGTACTGTCGAACCGTTAGCTATTTATGCCACTAGAAAAAAGAAAGAGGAACTTGCGCTGCCTAAGGGCTATAGCTATATATATTGAAGGTAGGGAAATGTGATGTTGAGATAGTGCGAGAATCAGTGGTGGGATCTGCAGGTATGAACGTCAATGCTGTTTCGATTACCAAAAAATTTGAAACGGAAAAAATATTGGTCAGTCATACTTCCTGCGGGCGTAATGTTTTCCCATTTCAGACCGTGTGTCATTCCCTAGAGCATCAATTCTTTGTTTAGCGGTTGCACACTAGAAGACACACGAATATGGATAAAACTCGAACAAAGATTCTTATTCTCAAGGGAATGACACGTGGTCTGAAATGGGAAAACATTACGCCCGAGCCGAGGTCTAAAATGCTAAAACTACCTTCGAGAAAAACAAATTCTTGGATGCCTCACTTTGATCTGTTTCAGGATAATTTGTATGGTATCTATATATGTATATATATAAAAGGTAAAGGTATAGGAAGTTATACCAAATGGCGATAAACAACAACCTCTACTTCCTATTTATCAGTGCTCTTAGGGCATTTATATTACACCGTTCTCATAATGGCTGATGAGCGGCAGGTCACCCAGTCATCTTGCAAGCCTTAGCAAGGCTGCTCATTTATATAAAACAAAGGGGATAGCGCAAATTCAGGTCACACCAAAGGTAAATTTTTATACAGTTTTCTCCCAGAAACGCATTTCATGTGCTTTTATATCTTTTATTGTAAACTAATGACCAGGTGACCTCGTTTTCGTTCACTTGTCAGTCATTATGAGAACAGTGTATAAGGGTTACAGATGCATGAGAGAGGTCTGAAAACAAGCGTGTTAAGTCACTAGTGATCGAACTACGGACCTGTCAGCCGACCACATTTGCTTTGTTCGGTATATGCAGGTTCCTTAAAGGTTTTAGAGGCCATATTTTGAGCCAATAGTTGTGTTTACTAAGGTATGTATATAGAAAAAGCGATTTCAAAAAGGATGGAATTCTACTGGAGAAAAAGGAATTACTTACCAAGGTTGCCTACCCATGAGAAATATTTTCTCCCTTGTACTCTATTCCTACCATATTCTCAACTAAAATGAATCAACTGGATGATTCTTCCAATCAGATACTACATTTTAAACGCTGTAATTCAAAACGCCAACAAAAATTGCCATCAATTTTCAATAACTGCGTGCGAATCTATACTATTCTGCACTGATTCAAGAAAAAAGTCTGTAACGACTAAGTTTGTAACCAGAAAAATAGAATAATTTCTAATCATAATTTCACTATTGTTTACTTTTGTACAATCCTAACCAAACAGAACTGGAGAAGTGGTCGTTTTCTAAATGACATTTCTGACAACATTTTCATGGTAAAGAAGAACTCGTCTTGAAAAGTCTGACGTTTTTTGGTTTGAGAAGCGAGCGAAAATACAAACCTTTTTGCATTCGATAAGCAGTTCTATTGCATTTCGAAATTACATGATTTGGCCTCAAGCTTAGCCAATTTTCCCTTCAATATCCCTTTGATTATTTCCTCCTTGATATGCTCTCGGGGATTAGGAACGATATTTGTAATTACGTCCATCGTCAACTTGTCTCTCTAACTTCCACCTACAGAATATTAGACAATACTACAAAATAGATTACCAACTATTAACTCAATTTACAGCCTTCCATGGGTTAGAAATCTGAGGTGAAACCGCCAAAAAACTATTTCGATGTCTTAAAATCAAACATAGTCTAATCTCGTTATTTTTTGGCATTATTCGAGGCAGAAGTGATATATTTGTACACAGCCAAAACATGGCTGTGGTAAAGAAACGCAAAACAAGGATATCAGTCGATCGATTCACACGCGATAGGAAATGAAAAAAATATTTTGGTGCCACATCACATCCTTGCCATTGTCTTTTTTAACACTTGTACATAGTATCTATGGAGAACATGGATTATATTGAATGCTTTTTTATTAGTACGTACTTATTATATTTAACTATATGCCATTATCATCTATGCAGGGAAAAATCTGATTCAGAAATAGTTCGTTTATCCTGTCAAGTTTTCTTCTTCTTCTTTTTTCCCCTGTCTTTTCTTTTTTTCTATTTTACTCTTCACATTTAGGTTATATGATTCATTATACATTATGCTTTTCTAGTTTTATTTATTTTGCTCTCAGAGTGGAAAAGAGTGAGTGTAAAAACTCATTTTAACCCAAAAAAGCATGAATCAATTAATACCGAATCAAAATGGCCTTCGTTTAGTCATTGAATGAGCGTGCGGTGGAGATTTTTCGTATAGGAAGTCAAACGGTACACTTCTTTAAAGAGAGAATATCTTATCTATCTCCCCTTCAAAGAATCTAATACAGTAAGCTTGACATACCGGCGTGTTTGACGGACCACCCTTATTTTCCAACCATCCGCATTGACTTCTAAATTGCAAGTTTGCGTTGTATGTTTGTCGAGCTTGGAGGCTCGTTCAAATAAAGAGACCACTTTACTTGAATTGGCGAAAATATAAAAGCGCCTGCATTGTGGATATTTGCTTTCTAAGTCCTTATGTTTCTTCTGCTTGATGGAAAATTGATTGTCTGCCTTTTTTTTTTTTTTTTTTTTTTTTTTTTTTTGCGACAACAAAAAACATTTATTTGATTTGGTGCCAGTTGAAGTGGACTTAAAATATTGCTTGTATTTTCTAACTTAGTTGATGGTGTCCACAGGATTATATGTTTTCTTAATCTTTATTGATCAGTCACTCACTCCGATTTTTCCATTCATCACAAGCTTCATTTGATCACCTGATGTTTATTTGTTTCTTTTTCTCATTTAATTTCCCATTCATTTGTTCTTCGTCTTATTTATCTCCTCCGCTTTATCTTATTTGTCTCCTCTTCAGCTCTTTATCTCATTTTCTGGTTCATTCATTCTCTCTTCATTTATTATATCTCATCCTTTCTTTATCGTTTCATTAATTCATTCACTTGTTCCCTCATTCATTCACTCATTTTTCCATTTATTTTGCATTCTTTTCTCTTTTCACTGCGAAGACATTCTTCAAACGTCGGCAGATAGCGACTAAATCGATGCATTTGACTCGGCAGATCGGCGGGCTAATCTATTTTTGCAATCCTTCGCTAACAACGGCTCAGCGAGAAACACGACACAAATTTTAAAGTCATTTAAAAAGGCACAAGTTAAAGACAGAATAATATATATAGTGCATCCAGAATACGCTCTAAAATCCTGACACGAAGATCCGGCCCGACACTTTTTAAACTTACACCTTCGTAGGCGGCAAATCTAGACAAAATACACTTTGAAGTATTCTGGTAAAATTTATTCGTGCGAGCGGAAATTCCCTTCTCGCTTCCCAATAAAACCAGAATATTAACTTCAATTGATATTCAATAGGAATGACTTTTTAACTGAAATATTCCATCAATATTGGAAGTGACTTGGATCATAGATTGTCCGTTGCTTCCGGTCATTATGCCAGATCGAAGTATGAATATTTAGTTGCTCTTGATAGGCTGCTTGTGGCACGTTTTCCGTTGATGGCGCGCGCCTAATCTTACATTAACTCTCTCTTATTCCAGCTGATTAAATAAATTAGTTCCCTAGCCAAACGAATCATTGCCACCTCGCTGTCAATCTATCCCTCAAAGGACTTAAATTCGAGCGACGTTGCCTAGATCTGTTAGTGTTACATGCGGTATGATACCTTGCGTTGGAGCGGAGCTGAGATCGGTAAGAGGCGAGCAAGGCAGGTAGTACAGGCTTCCATCGATTACGGATTACGTTTGGAAGAGATGTTACATCTTTCTTTTTACATTTAAGCGACGTTACCTAGATGTGTTAGTGTTATATAAGGTATGATACCTCAGTGGAGCTGAGCTAAGATCCATAAGAGGCGAGCGAGACAGGTCCAGCTTCCATCGATTACGGATTACGTTTGGAATTGATCTGCGACAGCTTTCTAAGCCACGATACTTCAGAAACGAAAACTAGCTTTTTAACTTACTAAACACAATGCCGTAAGGCATCTCTTCAAAATAGATTTCTGAAAGCTTTTGAAAACTAGCACTTTGAAAGCGCTCAATGAAACGATTTCATATGCGATTTTTGAAACTGGTTTCCTACCTTATTGGACGTAATACTTCATTATCTTTTCATTCGTAAAAGGGAATCGAATAGAAAGTTAATTCTTTTCTTCTCTTTTTTCATTTCATCTTTGAGCAGCATTGGTATACGTTGATCGACAGTTAGGCGAAGGAGTGGCCGTGCGATTGCGGATCAAGAAAAGGTGGGCAACGTTCTAAACGACACGACAAGAAAAGAGACCACGACTGAAGTAACGAACAATAAGACGCTTTCGAAGGTAACTATCAAGATGTACGAGTACCCAGATCTTAAAGAAACTAGCCTGGAATGCCAGAGAAAGTTCAATGTTTGCGAAAATTCCTCAGGTCCTTTGGTATTTGCTAACCCCGTTGGGTGTTGGAAGGAATGGGCAGAATCGTGCGCACGGAAGCCTGAACCGCTTCCAGTTGGCTTACAGTTACTGGTCGTCATCATCATCATGATCGCCATTTATTCCTTCATCGCTAACACTATTGTTTGTATAGTTTTCTGCTTGTACGACCAGCTTCGCTTAATCAAGCACTACTTCGTGGTGAACCTTGCAGTGGTTGATAACATTTTAGTAGTTGTTGCTGTTCCGATGATCGTGACTTACATCTTGGGAAGGAACAAAGACGCACCCTTGTGTCAAGCGCAAATTGTCATCGATATCCTTTGCGGAACGGCATCGATTGTAAGCCTGGCTGTTATCAGTATTGAACGGTACATTGCCGTTGTTACACCACTGCATTACGACTCCCGCGTCACCACATTCCGCGCAGTTTTGACCATAATTTTCACTTGGTTTTATTCTATCGTGGTGTCACTCATTACCCTCGTCGCATTCAATACGCCGAACTCTCCCGCTGTTAAAAATCCCAAACAGTGCTTGTTCTTTGGAGGAGAGTTCGTAATTTTCATTACAGTGTCCAGCTTTGTGTTGCCTGTTGTGATCATGGGTTGCGCGTACTGGAAGATCTTCGTCGTGGCGCACGTACAAGCTATTCGTATCCAAGCTATGCAAGTATCTTCTAACCTTCAGGAACAACCGAGAGAAGGCGAACGACAAACCAAATTCAAGGGAGAACTGAAAGCCGCTAAAACTCTCACAATTATCATGGGCACGCATATCATCTGTTGGTGCCCTCTTTTTATCTATTGTCTTGTGGTAACATTCTGCAAGGATTGCCGAAAGTCAATTAACACAATCATCGCGCACTATGTCATTTTAGTTTTGCGCTATTGTAATACGCTCGCCAATCCTATAATATATACAGGTATAAACAGGCAATTTAGAGCCGCCATTAAGAAGTTTGTTCTAAGAAAGAGAGGCAATGAGGATCTAAGCGGCGCCACCGTATATACCCAAGCGACTTAAATTTTATTCATAGCTGCAGGAATAGACCCGTTGCGTGTGACGTCGATCTGGGGGACAAAACAATGGAAAAAATTACATGAAATGTTTTCAAATCTTGAGAGAAGAAAACTTAATTATTTCGACCCCCGGATGGGGAAATGAATGCAAGGGACTATATACGCACGTAGAAAAGTCAAATACTCGATTAGACTGAAAATAAGCGTGCTCAATGCGTGGCGAAGCTGTGCAGACGAGACCAGTTGACGCCAACTCTGCATGCTCACTCAACTTTCATCCTCAAAATTTCTTATCCTTTCTAATTATTAAATCTAACTGCCAGATAAAAAAAAGAGAAAGAGTAATTCTGTAATTCTATGAAGCGGAGAAAGGATTTGAAAAAGTGGGGATAATATCCAGGAAAAACGAGATGCTCTTAAGGGATTTAAGGATATAATGAGTAAGAAACAAATAATGCATACTTATAAAATCGACCTTGGACTAAAAAATGAATTAAGAGCTCACAGAGAAATAGATATTTAAGCTATGTGGCTAATTCAGTTTTTAGGAAAGAGAACAGCTTGTGTTTCCGAAATATTTCGAACAAGATGTTCGAGGGCTTAGTAACTTTCATCTCAGTTACGTCGAAAATTGAACATTTAGCTATGTGGTCAAAATCATTTTTTACGAAAGAGAACAGCTTGTGTTTTCGAAATATTTCGAACAAGATGTTCCAGGGCTTAGTAACTTTCATCTCAGTTACGTCGAAAATTGAACATTTAGCTATGTGGTCAAATTCACTTTTTTTTACGAAAGAGAACAGCTTGTGTTCCCAAAATATTTTGAACAAGATGCTCGCTGTGTTTAATAACTTTCATCTTATGTCGAAAATTGAACATTTAAGCTATGGAGTCAAATTTAATTTCTAGGAAACAGAACCTCGTGTTTCGGAAATATTTCGAACGAGATGTCGTTTTGAGCTTAGTATCTTTCATCTTATGTCGAAAATTGTGTAAGGCTTTAGCTGTGTCTGTCATATATCATCCTTTCAGTCTTGACACATAAAAATTGCCTACCATAGGTTAATTTTTCAGAGCCTAAAATAGTTGTTTACTGATTTTATTCTAGATATACTAATGTATAAATTGAATTTGGTTTCATCATAAACAGATTCCATAAGTCGGTGTTTACCGTGCTAAAGTCGTATCGCCCACAACCCCACAAGAGAACCAATACTACGACTTATGGAATCAGCTTAGGCTTATTACAAAATTGAAATGAAATGTGCTATTACGTAAATAACATGGTAGTAACATAAATTCAAATAAATAAGCAAGCAGTATAAACGATATTATATTAAACTTTTAACTAAAAAGACTTAGC
The DNA here is from genome assembly GCF_029948245.1 of Actinia tenebrosa. NCBI lineage: Eukaryota > Metazoa > Cnidaria > Anthozoa > Actiniaria > Actiniidae > Actinia > Actinia tenebrosa. The sequence continues at coordinate 9,468,471 of NW_028292572.1, read as the reverse complement.
TAAAAATAGCTGAGCTCCATTAATACTATTTAGTTAAAACACCATTTAATTCTTCTAAGATTTGTTTGACGGGCTTTACATTTTACATTAATATTTATCAACATATATACAGTACCAATCGATCTGTGAATAAATGCAGTAAGAATATGAACTATTAAATATATCGCCAATTTTCCGACAAAAAATATTTCTTCCGCAAAACTCTAGATAAACTTGGCTAAAAATATTTATCATATCATATCATATAGTTATTTAACAGTACAGTTTAATTATGTATTCTGAAATATTAGACTGTGGAGAGTAACAAATCTTAATAGCCATCTTTGTAGCCAAGTAAACTCCGAAATAAAACTATTTATCAGAATCTAAAAATGAAAATAGTAAATTAGATAAAGATCCGTGCAATGGAAAATGATTGTAAAGATTGCACGGTTGAATGATCCGGATGAATAGGAATACGATCCTTTTAGGGGGTAGAAAGAACTTGAATGTCAAATCTGATGGAAGAAGCTAGAGATCTTTAATAGACACGTTTTCGACTTTTAAGTAACAAGAGCTAAGGATATATCTGCTCGAGACACCGAGACATACTTGTAGTTAACGATAAGCAATGCATTTAATAGTGACATATTTTACCAGAACTTTATTCCTTCATTCCTTCTTTATCTCTCTTTCTATCTTTCTTATTCCCTTAGCTTTTTGCAGTTATTTTCTTCTTCTTCGAGAATCGGCTCTCTAGTCCTTTATACTTTAATACTGATTTCCATTTTCACTTTTGATCGATCTTTCCTTTCTTTTATTTAATTCTTAATCCCTCCTTCACATTTGTCCAAACCACTCAAGTACTTCAAAACCATCCTCTCTCAGTTTACGTATATTCTCTTGAACTTAAACTCCAACATATTTTATGTCTTAATTATTTTCGCTTTTGAGTGGCTGTTTTTTCCTCGTTCTCTCTTCCTCGTTCCCTCTTTGATATTAGAGAGTTTTAGATTGACTTTTTTTTCTCCCCGCAAACGGCAAACGTGACCACGTTTTCATAGTTTTCGTGTATTTTACTTTTTACCTTTTACAAACCTTCTCACCAAGCGCAAATACTCTTTTGTTTTTCTACTACTTGGACTTTTTTGCGATTCTTTTTCAGTAATTTAAAAGAATTTTTTACTGGTCAATTGACGTTTCACGGTTTGCCGTGACGGTAAATCTAAAACTCTCTATTGTTTCGTTACTAGGGTAATTCATATTTTTTGTTCTCTCATCTTCCCTTCATGCACGGGGTTCTTGTCAGTCTCTTTTCCAACCAAGGCACTTTGGAAATCAATATGTCCAGAGGTACTACAAGCACTATCGAAAAGAACCGACTTGTACGAAAGATTCGAAAATAGATACATATCGCACCCCACATGTAAATGATGATACGCCTAACACCAGTTTAAGTAGACGCAATATACTCACTAAAGATACACACGTAATTTATGTGTATCAATACTGCACGGATGAAGATCTTGGAAGTTTCATTACGAAAACATTTGTAAGTCGGTCACACTATCGGTTTACACGTTGTGTTTACAGTGAAATGTCTCTTCATCAAAGCTACGATACACTTGGACATTGCTTCATGACCAAACCCTTGTAAACTGATCACTGGTAAACAGGTCGTTTTATACAGGTTGACAGAGCAATGTTCGCTAAAAAGCAGCTGGCAAAGCTACTCTATATACATTGTAAAAGCTATGTTAGAAAGTTTTTTGTTAAAGAAATATCTGTGAATGTGTCTTTAATTGAAGTTTTCTCGCCTGCGCCATATTTTATTTGTTTTGGAATGGAATCTTTAGGCCAAGATTATCTTGACTATTTTTTAATTGTCTTGGGTTGAAGAAATATATTAATTTAACCATTATTTAACCAACCTACAAAACAACACTGACTTGACATATTTTTTCAGGAACCGTCGGTTTGTTTTACGAGCTGAACCTCTTTTCTACAGTTCCTGTTCAGATATAAGTAGAGAGAAAGAAATACCCCCTCAGCGCACAAAGAAAATCCTTCGGCCTAAAACCAATATTGGTCTCATTTGATCCACTGAGAAGATAACTAGCCAAATTGAAAGGACGAAAAAATAAGAAATAAAGTTTAAAAAATCGGTAAGCAGTCAGGATGTAAAGAAACGTTGATTTATGATTTGGCAATTCGTTTAGCCATAGTCATAAGCACCGTATGCGGTATCGTATTGTGATTTTAAATGGTTAAGTTGAACGACAAGCCGGCAACTGACGGGAAGCCATGCTACAGAATATATATTAATCCAAGGTAACCTTGTAGTGTAGTGGTTAACACATCGGACTAGAATACCGAAGACGTGGGTTCGAATCCTGCCAAGGGCATTTGATATTTTTCTCTTATTCTCTCTACTTCATTATATACACACCGAACGCATAATTTATTACTACTATACAAGGTAACCTTAGCCTCCTTTGCAGCCGTTCTTAGGGTCGTCACGCAACGTTTCCCTCCCCACAAACGTTGCGTGACGACCCTAAGAACGGCTGCAAAGGAGGCCAAGGTAACCTCCTCAGTAGACGTTTTTTGTGTCGGTCCTTAAAAACGTCTGCAAAGAACTGACTTCAAGGGGACGAAGTAAGTAAGGAGAAGTACCTATGAGTTGAATGAAAACGGACAGAGCGAAATAAAGGTCCTTGAAAAGTGACCAAAACGCTTAAAAAATCTAGAAAAAAATACCAAAAAGTGTTGAATATAAACGAAAAGAAAGACAGAGAGAGAGAGAAGCATTTATAGGAACCTCTACTGTTACCATGGCAGCCAGCTAATTGGAATTCAATTTCCCGCTTGTTTAAGCAAAGGAAGCAAAAACTACATAAAACATATTGAAAATTTTGAAACAAAATTGCTAAAACAAATATTTCGGGGAATGATAAGGAAGTTCTGACTATTACATCAAATATTACTCATTACTCAACTGGTTCTTGTGGAATCGTTAGCTTAGTTATTACAAAACATATTTACCAAGTAATGTCAGGCTATCTCCTTCAAGACTTGTTTTACCGTTGAAGGTACACACACCAACACACACACACCTGCTTGCGAGTTTGCCGTCACTAGTAGCTATTACTCCGTCAGGTCAGCTTTTTTCAGCCTAAACCAATAACTTTGGACGAGAAAGAAATATGTACAACAATAATTGTTTAAAAATTATCTGTTTTTGCAGGGGTTTTTTTTAGCCGAGAGTAAATATAAAAATACCTTTATATTTATTCTCTTTTTCAGACATTCTTCGAAGCATTGATTGTCTTTGTCGGCTCTTTTTGATGATAAGAAATGCGCCCTTTTTATAATTTTGCAGCTTTTAGTAAAGCCAATATATCCACTGCATAATTCACTTTGTGAAGCCAATATATCCACTACATAATTCACTTTATGCAGCCAATATATCCACTGAATATAATTCAATTTGTGATAGATTCCCTTCGTATCTAGTGACCTATTACATGTAATGAGTCAGCTCTAGCTTTTTTGGCTTTCGCGCCTGTCTTACGGCCGCAAGGTTTGCAGTTTTTAACAAAGCCATTTAGATTATATTTGTCTTTTAATACACGTACAGGAACAAGTCTAAGACATAAGTTGAACTTACTACGTAGAATTCTGATTCAATGTAATTTAACCGTGTCCAGACTAAGATTAGCCCAGAGATTGTTTCATGGCTCGACAAAATTTTGATAAAATAAGATTTGTGAAGGTTTTACTGAAGATAATTAGTTGTGAATTCGTTCTCAATGAAAAAAGTTATTACCGATAAATTGTTATTTGTTCGTAGCATACGTATATATTTGTCTTCAGAGAGATAAAATCTATGAACTTTATTTACCACTGTCATTATTAGTATTGTAATGATATATAATTTGGTGCTAGCAGCAGTTGGCTACTATACCAGCGCCTTGTACCTGTGTATTTGCAGCGTGTGCGGATCCACAGGGGGGTGCGGATCCAGGGGGGTGCGGATCCAGGGGGGTGCGGATCCAGGGGGGTGCGGATCCAGGGGGGTGCGGATCCAGGGGGGTGCGGATCCAGGGGGTGCAGGAGGCTGTAGCCCCCTTACCTTAAGGACGTTGGTTGTTTTTTGAAGTGGAATGGAAAGCATATTTTTCAATATTTTTTCCAAGTTCTGTAGTGTTATTCGCAAAATTCGATCAAGCGGCCCTAGCTTCCCCTCGTATATTTTTGGTTTGATCCGCCCCTGATCGATATTTCAGATAGTCATAATCTATGGTTTATCTCGCACTGTTATTAGTATTATAAGGATAATTTGGGGCTGCCAAAATATCGAAGAAAAAAATCCGATAACACAAAGATATAGGTGTTCGCGATACATCTTGTACACTGTGCACTATCTCCCTTATATTTGATTTATTTTCGATAACCCTCTGTACTGTTAACCGTATTTAGATATTTTAAAATTTCAATACTCTCTATGAGAATATAAGATATTGAACTTTCAGATGAGGTGTCAATGTAGTTCTATCTTGATAAAGAATCCCACACATTCTTTACCACAGCCGAGTATAGAACTCACTAGAGTTTGTATGTCGAGCGTAAAAAAAGATTACATAGGAGTCCAAAAATGACTTGTAACTACTCAAAGTTTATTTAAATGATTATGGGGCAGATATATTAGGAAATATAAATATCTGGCTATATTGTGTTTAGGCGCATACTCGAAGCCAAGAGCACGTTTTAGTCACTTTGTTAAGATAGATTCAAGTTCTTTTTCAGCCCTTTATTCATGTGGACTTGGATTACAAACACCTAGGCCTGGCTCAGTACGAAGGGTGGATAGCGCTCATTATCCGAAGGATAAATCCTTGTCCAGTGGATAAGTTGATTCTGTTATCCAAGATAAGATTTATCGGTCGGATAGCGCTATCCATGATCGAAGATATACTTCCACGCATGCGTACTCTTTATGACCTATGAAATATCAATTTTAACAATAAAAGTGCGTCAAGCTTTCTTCTTTGACTTTGACGATCGCCGCATGCGCGCGGTAAAACTAAAGTGGGCGTTTCGTTGTAAGCCGAAAACTTCAGCATAAGAGGGGAGCAAGGAAAAAAGGTTTTCTTTTGTGTTCTTTTCTCGCTTTTAGTTAAACCGCTCTTACAGTAGGCAAATGTTCCTTGCATGTCTTTTGTCACGGCCAAGCAAAGGAACGAGTGTGTTGCGTTACCGGCTAAGCACTAAAGCCGCCTTTCAAATCTTTTGCGCAACAGTTGACCGAAAGTTGGTGGAAACGTTGCCAAAGTGCGAGACGGGTTTTGACGTCACGCTAGCCGGCCGCTTCGTGTGTAAGTTGTAGCATGGAACTCAACTATTCTTGGTTTTCACCTACGTCATCATGAATTTCAAAAGCGTAAATTCGCATTATAATGAAATAAAAGTTTTATATTCTTGCAAAGCGGTCCAAACTACACATACTGGCCAAATTTTAAGGCTGTAAAGCATTTCGTTGCGGAACTATAGGCAAGTAAACATGACGCAATTTTTGGTTAAAATGTATGGAGCGGCCATCTTGGTGTTCCAAGTTGGTACACCATCATGGCGGACGAAATTCCAAAGGCTTAAAATGATGGAATATTTCATATGTTTGGCTATATTTCAATTAAATATACTTTATATAGATCTTTACAACGTGTCTAAGGGAAAATCTTTCAACTAGAGTAAATTATTTTAATATTTTCATCGCTATTTAGATAGACGTGACGGTAATGCGTGACACAAAGTCAACCTTCATAACTCGGGAACCAAACATCGAAATGACTCGAGATTTTTTCTTGTGACTTATAGCACTGATTTCTAAAACATATTTGAGAAATGCCTTTATACGATCTATAGTTTAGATTTTGATGTTTTGATGACGTCATGTGAAAACCAGCAATAAGAAGCTTGAATCTTATAAGTCATTCTCCACTTTAAAAACGAGTTGGAAAACTGGGTCCGACTCTTCCCGAAAAGGCTTATGGGATGCCTTGAAGGGACAACAAGATCGAATCGCCATGCCGAAGTATCACTGTTGTGTTCCTAAGTGTCACGTTTCTCACAGGAATAAACCCCCTGAAGTCCAATTCTATCGGATCCCATCTGATCCTGGACAAAGGAAGATATACAAGGTGATCCTGAAGAACGATAGCCTTAAATTGGACTCTCAAAACACTCGTATTTGCTCGTTGCATTGGGAAGGCGGCAAGAAACTAAGTCGAACACATCTTCCAACACTTTTTCCGTGGACTACCCCACGAAATGAAAGAAGAAAGCTCGTCAGAAGAGAATATTTCAACGCACGAAGATTAATTTCAGTTGAAAATGTAGGAGTGATAGACGAAGGGCAAGAAGGATCGGCAACAAAGTTTGTTGACGACAAACATATCTGCAGTTTTATCTACAAAGGCCACTGTCGTAAGTCTGATAAAGTGAGCCTGGATGACGAACGGCAAGCTATTTGCGAGAAGCTTAGTAAATTTGAAAGAGAAACTAAGGAATTAAAGGATGAATTGAAGCAAAAAATACAAGTAATCGATGAAATGAAGGAAAAATTAATGGATGCTGACCATACAATCAAAAGACTAGAGTACCAAATATCAAATACAAGGTTTGACATTGATAAGTATCAACAAAATGATAAGGATATTGAATTCTATACAGGTTTACCAGACTATTCAACACTTTTGCTGTGCTTTAATCTGGTGGAAGATTCTGCCCTGAGAATGAGCTACATAAATCATGATAAAAAACAATCTGTTAACAAGTTGGGGAGACTAAGAATTCTAACACTGTTCCAGGAATTTGTCATGGTTTTAATGAGGATAAGACTTGGTCTTTTTGAGAAAGATCTAGCTCATCGTTTTCTCATTTCAGACTCATCAGTATCTCTGATTGTAAGGACATGGCTGAGACTTTTACGTTCAGAGTTTGAGCCACTTATCAACCTACCTCCAAGAGATGTAATTACTCTTCACAGTCCAAAGCAATTTAAAGAACTGTTTCCTAAAGTTGCAATTATTGTTGACTGTACCGAGATTGAAATGGAGAAACCCAGTGCTTTAGATTTACAGTCAGCATGTTACTCATCTTATAAGAGTAAGCCAACTATGAAATGTCTAATTGGTATCACACCCAGTGGCGTGACAGCATTTGTTAGCGAGCTGTTCCCAGGCAGCACCTCTGATAAAGAGATCACTGTTATGAGTGGTTTTTCTTGACATTTTGCAACATGGAGATGAAGTAATGGCCGATAAAGGCTTTAATGTCAAGGATGAGCTTGCATCAGTTGGGGTATCACTGGCAATGCCTGAATATTTGAAGAAAGATACCCAGTTTACCATAGATCAAAGCATCAAAAACAAAACTATAGCTAGTTTAAAGGTTCATGTAGAGAGGTTCATGGAGAGGATAAAGAACTGGCACATTATCGATAAAAGAATCCCTATTTCCATGGCACCATATGCAAGTGACATAGTCATAGTTATTTGCGCATTGTCAAATTTCCTACCCCCTTTGATCAAATAAATTCAAAACTAAATTCAAAGGTGGAGACAGTTATCATAAAATACAATTATTTTTGAGTACAAGTATGGTGTCTTTATTCTCTTGTTCTCTTTAGTGAAGAGTGGTTTACAAAATCCTGTTAAATAATATAAAACAAGAATTAAGTGCTCCCTATTGAACTGGTATTATTTCACAGCATTTTGCCAAAAAGATCTGCACTATTTGCTCACTAAAGACTGCTCTTTGTATATGTAAAATGATTAAACATTTCAATTTTCATCGCAAATAATTTACATTAGTGATCAATAAATAGATTTCTTAATAAACTCAAATATCGATAAGAGTTAAAACTTTTGTACACTGAGTATTGCCTCAAAGATACATGCATTTTACTAGAGTACAAACACGAAAAATGTGCAATATAAATACCACTAAATTATGCAAATTTTATTGTAATGGTGCAAAGTTGTTGCACACTAAGTGTTTGTACTCTATGAAAACACACTGCAGATAACAAGAACATTGGTCATTGCTGTCTTATATAAATAAGAAGTGTAAACTTTTGCTATATTTGCAAGCAACAAAAAGCGCTCGCCTCAAGTCATGTTTTCTTATCAAGTATAAAGCAGAAACAGTCAATTTCAGTGTTATGGTTTCATTCCATTCTTGCACATTGCAAGCCAAACTTTATTCTGGGATATGCCAGTTCAGTTAGAATATGGTCTTCATAGAATTTCTCAATCTTTGTAAGAACTTCTTTCCAATGATCACAGTTAAATCTGACTCGCTCAATGTAGATTCCAGAAGAATGTGATGCTTTAACCACGAAATCAGTCCATGCTCTTTCACAGACATACATAGCATGCTGAATCTGGTAGTAATAGGCATGCTTCTTGCTTATTGTTATTGCTTGTGTCTTAGTGCATATTCTCTTCCTAACTAATGCATCTTCTAATGTCTCACCTTCATTTGTTTGTATGTATTTCATTTCAAGCAAACCCTCAGAATCTGCACAAGAGGGATCACAAACATTCCCATCTGGGCTTGCTCCTAGGAATCCTGATTTTAAGCTAACAATAAAACCAGACTTTTTTACAGTAAGATTGTTATGTCCATTTCTGTTTTGTTCTGCTATATATTCTTCTTGAATGATTCCTTCTTTTGACAGGCCTTCTCTCATCTGCCAAGTTGGCCTAACTTGAGTGTATAGTATGTCTCTTATGGCCTTTGATGGGGATGTTGTAGCCTTTAGTGATGCAATTCTGTGACATTTAGAGGCAGTTAGTCTTGCTGCACGGTGTACATACCACTGAGGACTTTCACTCTGACCTCTTGTTTCTACTTCAATTTTGTTTGATTGCTCTTCGGTTACGAACAATTTTCTCTTAATCCTTTGAGCACGTTCTTTTATTTCCTTGCAAGAAACTGGAAGTTCCTTGATTGGTGAAATAATTTCAAGAGGATCTTTAAGTAGAATACTTTCATGTGCTGATGTTGCATTTTCTGTAGTAGTATCTTGCATTCTGATCTCTGTTGAATTGTCATTTCCCTCTACAGTTTGTGGCAATATGTGAGACCACCCCATAATTCTTCCAGTTTTCTTTTGCAAGGCAAGAACCTGTGTTAACATGTGCTGTTTCTTTTCAAGTGACCATTCTACTTGGTCCACTTGAGCTCTGACATCTTTATCAGGTGTTATTAGAGACTTGCGTGGCTTTTTGATCTTGCTGTAGTCATGTTTCTTAAAATCTATTTTTGAAATGGCTACAACTTTTCCTTTGCGTTTAGGAGGCACACTCCAGCGACATGGCTTAGACGTACATGATTGTTCAATTTCTGTTCTCTTCTTGGTAAAATCAACAAGACCAAATAGAGTGGCTGTTACATGGTTGCAGCGGCCATCCTTTCCAGCTGGACATCCGCAAATACCACGAAGCACATAGGAAAAAGATGACAGCAAAATAAAACATGTGTATAGTTTTCCTTTTTTCATTGAAGGTAACACTTGGCTCTTAAGATAGTGCTTGCCATCTTTTACTTGATAATATATAGTCACAACATGGTTGGATTTAAAAAAGTTATAACCTTTCACTAGAGGTTTAGCTGTGGCAATTTGCTTTTTCCATTTTACTGTTTCAATCATGAATTTCCAGATAACTCCAAAATTGATTTTGGGCAGTTTAGAAAGGTCTGGGTTATATCCATCTTTGGGGAAATTGTTTGATTCTTGTGGTAGAGACTCTGGAAGAAGTCCTGCCTTTGCTTTCTTCTTCAACAGATGAATACCCCCGTCAGGATCTTGTAAATACTTTTTATCCAATCCATTTTTGACATGATTCTTTACCCTTAGAGAAAAAAGAGAAAGAGTTAAGTTTTCTAAAAGAAAATTCTAGGTTACAATGTAGACAGACACCAAGCTGTGTATTACAAGGTACATGTACATGTATGCAAGATTCTGAAGAATTTTGGTCACCGATTTGCTCATGACAAGCACAAGTAGAAACCTCAAACTTTCTGAATATATTAATGTTCAAAATATATACATTAAAAAGTAAAATAGCATGAATAAACCTGGCAAGATTTGCTATGATAAACTAAGTCGATACACGGCCGGCCATACTCCGATAAACGGACTCACCTTTCTCTGAGTTCTTGCAATTTTCCCGTGACTTTGGCTCCTCTACAGGCTAGCCAACGCTTGAGAATAGTTAAGCTACAATTGTCTACATGTTTAAGGAGCTTAGCACCTGGTATATCTTCTTCTTTTAGAGAAAGATCACTTGATTGTAGCTGTAACTCATTTCCCGCCATAATATCGTAAACAACACGTCCCTTCAAGGCATCCCATAAGCCTTTTCGGGAAGAGACTCGGACCCAGTTTCTAACTCGTTTTTAAAGTGGAGAATTATTAGTAACTTTTCATTTCTTGGTTTACTTTATCAATAAAATAAACTTATTCATTTTGACAATTCTTTCAATTCTTGCTTTTATACTTTACAAAACATTTAAAGTTATAAATAATAAAAAAACGAATATCTTTGTTTTTTCAAGAAATTGGTTAAAAGTAATTTTTCTTCGCACACATGTTTGATACAACGCACCAAAATAGCTGCAGGAAATGACTCAACCATCCCGCATTCCATCACACTTGAACAATCTCAAACAAAGACAATGCAAGCGCGCTGATTGGTCAAAAGGTCACGACTCAAGCATATTATTACGTATTCAGAATTGTAGTGTTTTATTCCCTCGGGAGCACCGTTGAAGTAAAGCTCTGTCCCTTTGGGAGTTGAATTCGCTCATTCTGACTGGATCTCGCGTTCTCCAGGAACAAAGACCTTAGGTTACTTTATTGAAGATGAACGTCGGAGTTTAAACAAACGTAAAACAGTTCGAGCGGCGCGAAAACTGTCTTGGACGTAGTCACTGACGATACGACTAACAAAACTCTAATACAGAAGCGCGCTGATAATCACTGCAAGAGGTTTACATTTGGCGCAATTTACGAGTCTCAGAAATGCAAGAACAACCTGATAGTACTATAAAAGGCGGAAGAAGAATAAATCCTTGGATTCCACAGCCTGGACTAGAGGATCATACAACTCCAGGGTAAGCAAGAGAGCAACAGAAAATTTAACTCATTTACTCCGGTGTACCAATCCAAGTCAACAGAAATATAAAAAGTTCTTTTCCAAAAAGTTACATTGCTGAGTTTTTAAATACAATTTTATCTTGTAGTCAACCCTCTGTATTATCAAGATGCAGCTTCGAGAAGCAACCTCCAGCAAATTTACGTAAAAGTAATTTTTTCCACTTCGTTCTGGCGTTCTTCGACCACAATTCGCAACCACTGGAGATAGAACACGCACAGTTTGTTGACTTCATCGAGCATACACAGGTAAGACGTGCTGTACAAATACTGGCCTCATGTCTATCTACTTCACATAAACGTGAAAAAAGTTTTTAGGAGCTATTTTGGAACTTTTTTTGTGTTTTTTAGGAGGACAGAAAAATCAGAAATGGTGTCCAGTACCGCTTAGGGCTTATTTGTAATGGAGGTAAGACAGATCAAAAATCGTAAACTTTCAAAAAGTTGATCGAATTTAAAAAGTTTCTATTGCTACGCTTACTAGTATGTTTACCTATATTTCCTCGTTATTAAATTAACCCTCGACCTCCCTAATGGGAATTTAGCACCAGCTGAACACGAACCACAAACTGCTATGGTTGCTTTGGGACTATTTGGTATCACGCTTCGTAGTTTTTAATTCCGGTGTGGTGGTCTGCAAGACGCGATACAAAAGAGTACAACTACTATATTTACCAATGGTGCTCTGGGAGTTAGATATCCAAATAAGAGCTTAGGTGTTATGTGAATAAACAAGAACGTTAGAAAGTTTGCTAAAACTTCGTTAAAGATTAATTTAAACTGCGAGAGTTTGACGACCAAATAAGTGGACGTCGAGAGAGAGGACACTTGAATGGCTTTTTCATTCCTGGAATCCATTTAAGTGCTTCATGAAGACGTTTTTTTCCTAGCCTAGATTTAACAAAATTACTTTCACAGTCACGATATCTTATGATTTAACTTTTGATTTTCTATGCAGCGATACGTGTGGAACAAGATATTTTTATACGCCTTGTGGAATGTAACACCAAACAAGTAAGAACTTTTTACAAACTCCTGAAACTAATAGTTCAAAGGTTTTGTTGCCCCGTCACTTATTTTTACGAACTTGAACTCTCGAGAAAGATTAAAAAGGAACGTGTTTCTGCTTACAACAGCCTGACCAATGTTGACCAATGTTTGTGCAAAAATCTACTTGTAAATTTGGCAAAAACTAAGGATGGAACGCAAGCTCCTTCACTAATTAGTTAACACAGAATTTTACTCAGAGTGTGGTCTTAGACTGAGCCAAAAATGTAAAAAACATAAAATTGATTAGAAAATGCTTTTGAACTTTTAGTTTTGACAAAAACTATAGAAATTCGCAAAAACTTAAAATACTCCCTATGTATAATAGAGAGTGTTTAATGAAAAGTTTAATTGCGTTTCCTACGCTTTGTCTTCCATAGATAATTGCTTACGAGGGCCAAGACAAGAACCCCGAGATGCGACGGGTTTTGTTAACACACGAAGTAATGTGCAGGTAAAAGAAATGAAATATTTTCACTACGTTTTTTTTTTTAATGTAGGAAGATTTTGAAGTATGTCGCAATTCACTTCGTATGTGCACTAATTCAACTTATTTTTTTAGCCGTTGTTGTGATAAAAAATCCTGTGGCAACAAAAACGAGACTCCTTCCGACCCTGTGATCGTCGACAGGTAGGTATTTACTTTAAAATAACTGCAGACAGATACACTTTATTGGCTATTAAACATAGACATAGAACTTTTGGTCTCAAAGGAGAGCTAGCTATCCCCAAGGAGCACGTTCTTCTAACCATGTTATACGTTGTTGTTAGGGTAAACTGAAAAGTCAATACTTGAAACTATTGATCTCTCTTGATCAACTGACAAAATTAAAGGTTAAATTAAATGTACCCGCTGTAATCTTTTGTATGTGGGCGAGACTGGCCGCCGTCTCGGTGATCGCATTTGCAATCATCTTTATGATATTCGCAATAACGATCCCACCAAACCAGTTTCCCGCCATTTTAATCTAGCTAACCATTCTCTTTCTGACTTCATTGTTTTCGGTCTTTCTTTGCTTAACGGCAACAATGATTGTCGCAAGACCAAAGAAATGCGGCTTATTCACCTATTGGGCACTCTTAGTCCCAACGGGATTAATGAACGCTTTATTTTCAACTAACCTTTTCTTTTGTCTTTTGATTGTTTGTTTTTGTTTCCTTGCCTACCTTGCTCTCATTGGTTTCTTTTGTCTTATTCTATCATATATACACTCCTTTCTACCACTTCTTTCTCTCTTACTCCGACGAAGGACTAGCGTCCGAAACGTCAGTAAGTTTTTTCATCTTTTCACGGTGTATAATTTACCTTTTCATCATTACTGTGACAAAATTACATAATTGTGATTTATTGTTTACACTATGATTACCCCAACACAATGTGGGATTAACTCTATAGCTCTCTGAACAATGCTCTCTCTGCTCTGATTGGTTCTTCTGGTCCTAATTGGCTGATGCAGTAGTGCTATTAGCTTTTGCTTATTATTTGACTTCAATAGAAGAGCAAAGTTAATGAAAAAATAGTTGAATAGTGGTAATGTGGTCTCGCATTAACATATCCTGTTCTTGATAATGAAATGACTAATTAATACCTTTTCTAAGAAAATCTTAATACCTTTTTAAAGCAATTTATTGTCATAATTTTCTTTGATCTCCATTCTAGAACATACTTGAAGCATTAGATAAGAAGTTTGGCAAACCAAATACATATTTAACCAAATTTTGGTCATTTTGTTTGCAAACAAGAAAATACAGTTTCAAAACGTTTTTCTTTTAAGGCTGTAGCTCTTTTCCCATTTTCTTTTGCTCCAACACTTCAGTTATATCTGTTATACAGGGTCTCTCTTTCAGCTATCAATTACTATACTAACAAGTAGCTATTCATTATTTATCGTTGGGGGAGGGGGGTATGGGTGTCACTGAGGGAATAGTAAAAATATTTGTGAAGCCCTCCCACTAAATATATATATATTTAAATGAAAATTCATGAAGGCCCTCATTTTCTCACCATACCTTCCCCCTTCCCACATGAAGAACCGTCCCTAATGTTGTAATATGGCAAGTGATTTAATTATTACCATAACCCATAAATGTGTGCAAACATATTATTTTGCTAAGAAATGATACTTTTGCATGAATAGGTATTACCTGAAGTTCTTCATGAAGTGCAATCAGAACTGTCTCAAGAATGCTGGCAATCCACGGGACATGCGGCGATTTCAGGTGTGACCATCAACTACATAACAGAATGACATTTAATTACATTAGTTTTTTTTTTTTTTTTGAGTAATTTGGATAAATGAGGTCAAAAGCAGGACTATCCTGCTATAGCTTTAGCTACTATAATTTTTTTACAAAGCTATATGGCCCTAAGTTAATTTTCTGAAACAGCAAATATTATCATTTGTCATTCTGCTTTAGTAGAAACTTTTCTTTTTCATATTTCGTAAAAAAGCTTGATAAGAATGCATATTTTTATTGTGGAAAAGAGCTCTTTAATTTTCTCAATAACTTCTACTACTAAAAGCACATCTTAAAAATCCCTTTTTATAGGATACACAAAAACTTACATCTTTAAAGGAAGACATTTTTTTGACACAGTGCTCACATTTGTTTTGCTGATCTCATTTTTTAGCTTTCTGGTGGCTAACTTTATATAAATAAGTATAGCAAACTCTTACATATATACCTACTTCTACCCTTTTGGCAGAATCTGCCCCTGTAGTCCTTCTCCTGAACTGAAAGAAAAAAATATTTCTTTCGCTTATTGGAAAGATTAAAGGAAGACTCCCTAACGTATCCCTATCCCCATTTATATATCAATTTTGCATTTACAGGTTCATGTTTCTACATTACTGGACCACCACTCTGGGATGTTGGCATGCTCAGATAATATGTTCGTACACAATAACTCAAAGCATGGCAGAAGATCTCGTCAACTCGACTCAGATGGATTATTGTCATGTATGTCTTAATTTGAATGTGTAAATATACAGTATATTCCCTACACTGACATGATTCTTTTAAAAGTGAAGGAACTGTCTGTGAATGGTTTTCAATCATTCCCTCCTTGAACTTTAAAGCTCAGAGAAAGCCTTGTCTAGCTTGCTTTAACCTTCTCAGCTTTTTCTAATAATCACCAAATTATCAAGTCTCGGCTAGTTCTCTTCAGTCTTATACACACTATTCTACTATACTTTTAAATCCAAGTCCCCACTTTCTATGGCGCTGCTTAGCTAGTCCTCATTATAATCTTAAGATACCTAAGACATTGAATTTAGCCTTTTTGGCAAAATTGCTTATTATTTTTCTTCCAGTACCCTGTATAAAAGCAATCTGTCCAAATGAGGGTTGGACGACAGGAGGCACCAATGTAGTTGTCATTGGTGACAATTTCTTTGATGGTCTACAAGTTGTCTTTGGTTCCCTGATAGTCTGGAGTGAGGTGAGTTCTCAATCACTTTCATTGGAAATCCATGAATCCATTAATGTCTTTTAAACTCTCCAATCTTGCCCCAGGCTCCACAGCTCTCATGTGACACCACTACCGGGGGGGAAGGAGGGGGGGGGGGGGGGGGGGGGAGATAGCCCCTGACTCATTTTCCATTCTACATCTGGTCACAAAATCCATTAATGTTTAAGTCACATATGGTTTCCTGTTATGTTTCAGCTCATTACCCCTAATGCAATCAGAGTACAAGCCCCTCGCCGCCCAATTTCAGGTGTGGTTGATGTAACACTCATGTACAGAAACAAGCAATATTGTAGAGGAGGTGCAGCTGGAAAATTCTGTTATACAGGTATATATTTCCTGTAGTCCAATCAGATTGTAGGATTTGTTAAAGACAACAAGATGCCTGCACTTCTAGAAGTCAACGTATATCATATAAGCTTAGTTTAACTTTGAGGGAACTGTGAAGGGAATTATTGGCTGACATATTTTTAATTCGAAGTATGAAATATAAACCTTAGAAACATATGTCTGACTAAAAAAAATAGAGACGATTTAATCTTCAAAGTGGAAAAAGTCTATTCTCCCAGAATAAAGCTATGAATTTATTAAAAAACTTAAAAGAAACAACGAAAATGCCCACTCTTTGCAAAGAAAAAGTAAGACTTTTGTTATTATAATCAATAAGCTTACCTGCATATTTAACACTAACGTTTTGTACCTTTGTCCTTTAGCCTTGTGTGAGCCTACGATTGATTATGGATTCCAAAGACTTGTAAAAGTAATCCCTCGTCATCCTGGTGATCCAGAAAGGATACCCAAGGTTAGATCGCTTAACGTCTTATATATCTACTAGTATTGGAATATTCAACTTTATGCTCAACGCTGTTGCGAAAATTGCTATCTGGTATAGTATGATTCTTTCAGGCCGGTTGCGCGCGCAAAAATTATGACGTCATTGGTTTATTCAATTCGGTCCAACCTTCCCATTTTCCCTTTTATTTTCATTTTTTTCAATCATTGACTTTATTTCTTTCTTGTCTGGTTATGTGATATAAGGTTTTTTTTTGGTTTTCCAATCAATTCTTTCGATTTAAATGTTCGTATTATGAAGTTCGTGTAAAAAATGGTGGTTGCATAAAGTTGTGTCGCTTGGAATCAGTGGCTTCGGTAAGCGATCACAAAAATCAAATGATTCCTATAATTCAACACGGGTTGGGTTCGTCATATATAATTTCAACTTTTTATTGTTATTTCTTAACAGGAAATTGTCCTTAAGAGAGCGGCAGATTTAGTAGAGACCTTCATACAATATCAAATGCCCCGTACCGCCGCACCGTACTCGGGTACCGTGCTATCAACCCCCAAATCCCCTGCATTGGTCGGAGGCCAACATTACGTAACTATGTACCAAGATGGCATGTCTAACGGGTACAACCAGATAGAAAACCAGTTAGTCGCCTACTCGAATATAGAGAATACACACGGCAATGAAGACAACCAAAATCCCCACCAACATCAAAATACACACCCAAGTAGTCATCAAGAAGGACCCACCAGCTCACCCCAAACAGACGTCAACAACAACACTGTGGAGATGCCTTCCAGCTGTTCAAGTATCCCAACACGAATCGTTTCAACCGTCTCTATACCTAATATCGGTAATCAGAACATTGAACCTCAGCAGCCTATCCACTCCTCCGAGACTCAGACCTCAAATAATGCGGTGGTTTCTATGACGACCGTTCCAAACAGTTCCAATGGTTACCATAGCAATATACCTATAACAGCTCTACATAACATGAGCGTTCCTGCATCACCAGGCTTCTTTACCACCAACGGAACATGTGAGTAAATATTCTTCACCTATCTTTTATTTTACTGTATTTTTTGAATGAAAAATAAAAATTGAAGATTTTTTCCCCGATTTTATTTTCACCTTTCAGTTTTATCTAAATTGGGCTCCCTGTGCCTATTGGGAGCTTCGCTTTTAGACAGTGCCTAAATTTATTGTAATCTTTTTATTTTGTAGTTATTTCCCAGTCGCCATCGTTACCGCCAACGCCCAACAGTGTCCCACCGAATGGTAACCCGGGAATTTTCACGTTTCCATCAAATATGATTCAGACCATCAAGCAGAAGAGTGCTTTTAACCCGGTTTCAAGAGCGCAAATGATTTCCGAAGTTCATAATAATGAAATATCAAGTAGCCCTATTATTGTCCAAGGTAAGGCAGAGTGCCGACTTTTTGCAAAATTGTACTAAAATGTTAAGTTGTCCTCCTTGAACCATGCATTCAATTACTTGGAGGTTTCAGTTTTTAAAACTGAAGTTGACAGGGAAAGGGACCAAATTTGTTTATATATCTACCAATGTTCTACATGAATGGTTTCTACTATGATTCGAGGCCTTTCTGAGGGTTCACTAAGTTTAAAGTTAGCTCTCTTAACAGCAATAAGAAAAGCTTCAATCAAGTTAGAAAAATGATATTTTACTTGTATTTAGAGAACTAACTAAATAAACCAAGTAAATAGTTCATTTAAAGTCAGTACATATGTACGGAAATCCGAGAACAATGTCCGAACTTTTTGGTGACCGTATCACAATCCAACACAATTTATACCACGTGACGGCTAGCGCCGAAAAGGTGAATTTGATCTTTGAGTTAGCCGCGCCCCGACTTTAATCAGCCTAATTAAAGGTTGTTTTGCAGAGTTCGACTAAAATGTGAACGCTGAATAGAGAATGGCTTTCTAATCTTGAGCTTCCTTTTCAGGTGTGGTCTCTTCACAGTATGGAAGCAACTTCGCCATACCATCAACTGCTTATGTTAATGCATCATCGAAATCCTAAGACAAGAGAACAACAAATGTATTTAACATGGATCCATGTGTTTTATATTTTTGCTGCATCGCAGAGCAATGGCTACTTCACATCAAAGGTTGAGATTTTATTTTATTCAAACCATCTGGACCACAAATGCCTCAGGCGCATTCGTACTCGAATATAGAATATACATTCTTCCTAGTCATACATCTGACAACACGCATTATTCAAATTGATTTGCGCGCCACGCATCACCGCAAAGAAGTTTGGATAATAAACAGATCCTCCTGATTGACTAGGTAAAATAGTTTTCTATGGACAATCTTTTTATTGAAAAAAGACAAATTTGCGCGATCAGAGCAAAACTACACAGCAAACTACACAGCAAGAGAAAACTAATCTGAAAATATTATAATTTGCTGAAATTGAATAATTTATTATTATTATTATTATTATTTAGTGTTGAATTGGGTGATATCGACTGAAGACAGTCAAAATAATATATAAAATGTACACATTCTGCAAATGGTTGTTATGGTGTTCAGAGAACGGTATTTTTTAATATGTTGTTGAGTTTTGATGACGTGTGCATGTACAAAGGATGGGAGAAAGAAAGAATGCAGGAAAGAAAGGAAGGAAGAAAGGAAGCAAGAAAGAAAGAAAGAAAGAAAGAAAGGAAGGAAGGAAGGAAGAAAGAAAGAAAGGAAGGAAGGAAGAAAGGAAGTAAGAAAGGAAGGAAGGAAGGAAGGAAGAAAGAAAGAAAGGAAGGAAGGAAGGAAGGAAGATAGATAGATTACCAGTTACCCGTATAACAATTAATATTTAAAGTGTTCCGATTACAAATTAATTTATAATAAATATCTGCTATTTTAAGAATCAACAATATATTTTGAAAAAGAATTCTGTGGCGCGGCTTTCTTATATATATATATATATTCTCCGAAAGCAAAAGCATAATTGATATTTTTGTACATAAATTACAGTGCTTGATCCAGAATGTATTGGGTATTCATATTTTTTTTATAGTTTTCCTTAAAAAATTAATGATAAAGTAGCTCTAGTTTAAGCCTATTTATTTTTGTATACATGGTTTGAATTACATGCGTGAATTTACATGTAAAAACATCATTCTTAAAGGACGAATAAAAGACAAAAAAAAGGAATGGTTGAGTTCTGGCTCGGATACTGGGGAGAGAACCCCAGTTCAAGCTTGACTTATTGGAGAGGGTTCCGGAGGGGCGGGGTCGTAATCCCATTTCCCCTCCCCCCCCCCCTTTTGACCAAATCCCATAGTCCCAGTCTATGTTTTGCTCAAATCTCAGTCCACTTATTGATTTTTTAAATTTTTTTATGCGTATCCGCATTCCCGTGCATAATATCTGACTTTACCAGCCCAAAAAGGCGTATCCCAGCTCCCATTTTACCCCTCCAGGACCGACAGAACCCTCATTGCAAGCTCGTCGTGCAAGCACAGGCCAAACAAAACAGAACAAACAACAACAACAACAACAACAACAAAAAAACAACATTGCGATCCTTTCGATTTCGTCTCTGACGTGCTTCCAACTACAGTTTCGATTCTGTTTTTTGGTTTTCACTTCCTCATAATCAGCTTCCGGCTCCGATTACATAGAAAGTGAAAATATCAGGCTTTATCGTCGTAAAAGAAGCGTTGCGAAGCGGCCCCTGGAGTCGACATCAGGTGCTACCGTCTTTTGACATGGGCTTTGTTGAATAGAACCAGGCATATTTGACTTTTACCTAGGAGATCCTATATTCAAATGTATCAGGATTAGTTTGCCTGCGCTAATAAACATTGGTGAAACTTAATTCTTGTGTGGGAAGCCTGTGAAAAGTAGGCTTAATTCTTATGTGGGAAGCCTGTGAAAAGTTTGCTTGTAGCGGGACCTGAACGAACTAACCCGCTCCTATGTCCCTGCGTTTATTACAGCCCCCAGGTCAATCAATATGGACCATTAACCATGCAAAATTTCATCTATCCACTAGTGAGAATCAGAGTACGAAACTAGTAAAATGAGTTTGGGTTGCCTTTGGCGAAATATCAACCGAGTAGGCCTAGTAGATCAGTTCTATTATCATTAACATTTTTTCTTATACAACAAGATGTCGCTATGCTAAATCTCAGTTTCTTGGCCATTTTCTCTTTTATATTCACCTTAAATACCCTAGTTTTTGTACATAGTAGTTATTCTAAGCCTCCATCATGTGATAGTTCGAAGGGATGTTCTTGTGATCCTGGTTTTTGGGGAAAACAATGCCAGTTTTGTCGACTAAGGTAAGACGTGCTCTCCGAATGTCGTCTCGCTTCAAAACATTTTCATGATTCGTAATTTAATCTTCTGTTTCTAAATCAGCCCTTTTATAATTTTAACCTTTGGTATTATATGTATATTTTATTTAATTCATTGGAGAAGCTATGATAGAAAATATAAATGATAAAGAAGCGAGTTGTTGTACGTAGCAGTTATTTTTTGATATTTTAGGGCAAACGTTTCACGAATCAGTTTAACAATATCATAGCTTTACAGCTGTCTAAATCGTTTAACTCTCGCGTTTATATGCCCAAACTACCTCCAGATTTACTATTTTCAGTGACTTAATTTTCAAATTATTTTAATACTGTTTTAAATTGTTTTGAATGTGAAAATAAAGACGTGTGTCAGCTAATGACAAAGACGTCATTGTATATATGTAGCGAAGAACCAAGCCGAAACATACGCGAAAATTAATCAAAACGTATTTATAAAGGGTTAATTTAATATTGGAAGTAAATTTCACATTTTTGGGCTTTTTTTGTATTATTTATTTTGAATTTATGGTAAGATGTTTATGTTAAGGCTCAAATTCACTAGATTTTTCAATTTGGCCTAGGGCACATGTTTACAAATGCCCATGACAGGTTTCAGCAATTCCCAGAGCCATTCAACTCAGAGTACAAAACAATGAATATCAGTTCTCATGACAGTAAGATTCTTTTGTTTTGTCCTCTGAATTGGACTGCATCAGGAATATTCTGCAAGGGTTCTGTAGGTTTATATTGTATTTTGGTTTAAAAAAAATTTGAGGTCCATTTCCTATGGTCTGTACTTATTGAACATGAAATGGCATCAGCACATGATCCAAACTTTGCAATGAAACCACTCGCCGTGTAGGTAAATCTATCAGTTTTCTCTGTAATCACAGAGTGGGACAATCACGAACAGAACCCTCAGAATCATGCTAGGCGAAAGCCCAATATCTAATTGGAATTTAGAAGTTGGTTTTTGCGGAGGGAGGAAAACCTGAGAACCCGGGAAACCCTTGAAGCACAGGAGAGAACCAACAAACAACTCAACTCACATTGGTGAGAGGCGAGCACTCTCACTGCTACGCCACCTGTGCTTCCCATGCTTACATGGTTCCGCTTTAGTTTGGATCATATGCTGACATCATAAGACATAGAAAAGGGATCTCGATTTGCGAAATGGATGCCAATCAATATTCAGGAAGCCACATAGTTAACACAAATGGGTGCTAGAGGGTATTTGATTACATTTTTGGTATACTGAAATCTAATAAAGTTAATAAAAATGAAATGAAATTTTTTTAAATCTACTACAGATTTACAAGTGATACAGGAATTATATCAGATGGCCCAAAGAATTACTTTGAATCATCAAAATGTTCTTGGCTCATAGAAACATCCAGGTATGAATGCCATTTACTTTAGGCAAATTTTTTTCTCATTTCAGTCCAAACAGTTTCCATTTGAGAGTATTATTTGTTTATTTACTAGTAAATAAACAAATAATACTGAGTTAAAAAAAGGTTTCTCGTCTGGATTTCTATAATTCTAAAGAGAGCAGGCAGGCGCATTTTTTGTTATTTTCTAACTTTTTATTTAATCAAAATGCAGAGAATTGAGGGGAAATGGGTACAAAGTAGAAATAACACCTGTTGCTTTTTGTTTGTTCTGATTTTTCCAAGAAAAATTAATAAAAAGATAGGCGGCCCAAAAATTGAAGGGGGCAAGATGAGAAACATTTGTTTTTTTTTTTACTTGGCCCTATACTCTAAATTTTCTCACATTTTTCTAGCTAATCAAACAGCCAGCCATTGTGAGGTGTTTCTATTGTTAATTATATGACATGTTTGTGATATTTCCTTTTACAGTGTTTTCACGGCAGTAACAATACAGTGTTTTTTGCTTTAAAGAAGAATTCATTTCCCAAAGAAGAACATTTTTTAACAGTTATTTTTTAATTGATTTTATTGTGTGAATAATTTAATTTTAGCTGAACTGACATTCACAATAAATTTAATAACAGGCTGTGTGGAGATGGCTCATATTTGGGACGACACGTTTTTTTTCCTAACAACATTGCTGTTTATTTATCATAGGTCCAATAGTACGATTGAACTAGATTTAGAACAATTTGCCACAGAATGCTCTTGGGATCATCTCTATATTTATGGTGGAAATTCAATACATGCGCCATTGTTGGGAACATTAAGGTAGGTAATTACATAAGTACAGAAAATTATTTACTGATTTTACTGGAGTTTTCAATATTGTATAGATCCAGAAATTATCCATACCCCCTCCTCCCTATGGAGGAATTTTTAATCCCCCCTACCCCCAAGAAATCCCAATTTTCTTCCATACAAACTCTGTAATTTAGTTCATTCTGTTTTTGTTTTTTTGTTTTTTGTTTTTTTGTTTTGTTAATAATTATGGGAAGCATGGGTGGTGTAGTGGTGAGATTGCCCGCCTCTCATCAATGCGACCCAGGTTTGAGTCCTACCGGGATTAGTGTCATGTTATTGAGTTGTTTGTTGGTTCTCTTCTGTGCTTTGAGGGTTTTCCGGGTTCTCTGGTTTTCCTCCCTCCACAAAAATCAACTTCAAAATTACAATTGGAATTTCAGTGGTCGAAGAGCTACTCTGTGGAAATGCCACTGCTAAATCCTATTTATTTATTTTTATCCTATTTATGTATTATTTGTGTATGAATTATTTCCCGAACCACGCATTCCACTCAAAGTCCAAAATTGTGAGCATCCTGCCTTGTTTCCTTTTTTGCTGATGTCAATCAAAATAAAAAGTTAGTTTTGACGGGCACCAATGAAAAACCAAATTCCAATGGGTAGCTTGCAGTAACCAAGTTTATGTAACATTAAGATTGATGTATAGCGTATCTTGGTAACAAGCAGGAGTGTTTTATGGGGTTTCAGACCCAATGAAACATGATCTGTGAGTTTTATTGAACTGGTTTACAAACTTAGAAAGATTAATTAACAAACCTTTGGTTGAATTAGAGCGACAATATACCTCAGGAACTTGAACTTTAATATTTAAAAAGATGTTTATACATCATTTCCATGGACTTTGAGGCTTGTGTACGTCACTGCTATGTGCATGGAGTCCAAAAAAGGCTCCCACAAGTTGTAGACAGCATGCCAAACTCAAGTCAGGGGCACTAGTCCATGATATTTTGTGGGCAATTGATGATCATACGTGAGACTGACCTTTCTAATTATTTTTTGCATTATCTATAATTAATGCTGTTAATTAACCATATTACATTTTATTGTTATCATTACAGTGGATTAATTAGAGACCAAAGCATTCTTGAGGTAGCCCAGGAACCAATCAAACGCCTTCGCATCAATTCCAACACAGCATGGTTGTATTTCTACAGTGATGCCAACTATGTTCTTACAGGTTTCAATATTAAATATAGGTGAGATAGATATCAAGCCTTCATGTAAAACAATGAAATATATTGTGCAAAAATAAAGTGAAACAGGTCATAAGGTCAATTTAACCTCTATTTGAAGCCATAAGAACTAAACGTTGAGTAACAAATTTTACTTTGAAGAAAAAAAAAATTTATTTGCATAATACTTTCACTTTTGGACCAGGAAGTCTATTTAATGCCTTTTTAAAATATCACACTTAAAAGTTCAATAGTAGACTAAAATGCAGAAAGACACAGTAATTTGCTGATTCATTTTAAGAGTGTTCTTGAAACTTGTCTTGCAAAAATAAAGGAAAACAGGTCATAAGGTTGATTTAACCTCTATCTGAAGCAGTAAGAACTAAAGATCGAATAACAAATTTTGCTTTCAAGGAAAAAAAAATTATTTGCATAATACTTTCACTTTTGGACCAGGAAGTCAATTTAATGCCTTTTTAAAATATCACACTTAAAAGTTCAATAGACTAAAATTTGCCGATTGATTTTAAGAGTGTTTGAAACTTCTCTTTTGGATCTCCTGTTGAAAAGACAGCTTGATTTTGGCTTCAATGTGATTGAACTTCCTGTGAGCAGTTGGGTTGCTGTGGCACTTAAAGACGCTCACATTCTACCCTTTTTAAATGTATATCTCTGTCAGAATAAATGCCATTGAATGGGAAGATTTTTTATAATTTGCACCTAAATATAAAATACTGTCTATCAGCTCAAATATTTTATTAACTATTTTGATGACGTAGAGAAGGAGGATGAGGATAATGTTGATAATGATGAGGAGGAGGGGGAGAAGGAGGAGGGGGAGAAGGATGAAGATGATAAGGAGGATGAGGATGATGTTGATGATGATGATGATGACAAGAAGGAGGAGGAGGGGGAGGAGAAGGAGGAGGAGAAGGGGGGAGAAGGATGAGAATGATAAGGAGATGATGATGTTGATAATGATGAGGAGGAGGAGGAGAAGGAGGAGGAGAAGGGGGGAGAAGGATGAGAATGATAAGGAGGATGATGATGTTGATAATGATGAGGAGGAGGAGGAGAAGGAGACGGATGAGGAGGAGAAGGAGGATGAGGAGGATGATGATAAGGAAGATAAGAAGGAAACATTTCCTCAAATTCTTCAATTCCTTCAAAATCAAATCTAAAATAAATTTATAATATGGTATATAAGTGGGAAAAAATTAGAAAAATAACTAACTTTTTAAAATAAATATATTTCTTTATTTTTCTAGAGTAACTAGGGACTGTTCCTCACAGTGCAATAACCATGGTCACTGTGGTTCCCATGGTAATTGTATTTGTGATCAAGGATGGACTGGTCCTAGTTGTACGATTGCTTCATGTCTAATGAGCTGCCTTAGTGGTGTATGCAACAATGTTACAAGACAGTGTGAGGGATGTAATCATGGTTTTACTGGTTAGTAATCATTGCACTTGGGCAAGGGTGTAGGCAGGGGACGAGGGGGCCATGGGTCCCCTTCGTGGCAATGAAATGGCAGCTTTTTTGAATTTATATGGGAATTTTCATTTGCTTTGGTACTGTAAGTTATGCAAAATTAAAGGGTAAAACGCAAGGTAGCCTTGCCTTTGCATGAAAGCGAGACAAATGTTGAGCTTGCTATGATAGAGACCTTTTTTAACACCTTGGACAATTATTCATGTCTCTATCATTGCAAGCTCTTGGCTCATCTTGCGTTGATGCAAAGGCATGGCTACCTTTCAACATGGCATAGGGAACTGTGAAGGGGACTGTTGCTGGGTTGATATCTTTTTCTCATGTGAAAAGTTCATCCACTGAATCACAAGTTTTTAATAGCATTTTTTTCTGGTAGCCCATTGACCACCTTTTGAAGCAGATAATAAGTTTCAAAGATTTTTATTGAGATTTTTATGATTGTAATGCAGCAATAAATAAAATAAAATCTAATTTAACAGGACCATCATGTAATGTCACACTCGGTTCTGGATACTGGACTCATGTGCCTGCTAATAATCAGGGTGAGTTTTATCCTCAGAAAGCATACACAATGTATTCTCCTAAGGAAAAAATCCCTTGACTTCCTTAAAATTATATAAATAGTAATTATAGAATATTTGAGATTTAACATGCATGCTGATTGGCTGGCTACTGTGTTTATATCACAGGACAGAGACATGCTTGTGCAAAATAATTCAAAAATATTTAGTAGAAGCATCTTAAAACGGCTGCTTATGTCTCTGTACTGTGATATAAACACTCTGGGATTTCTAGAGCACTCGAGAAGCAAGAAAAACACTCAGCTACGCCTCATGTTCCTAAGCTTGCTTCTCTCTTGCTCTACAGCTCCCAGCGTGTTTATATTACATGTGCACGTTAAATATAAATTATATATACTTGATTGTAAGAATATAGATAAATGGTTGTCAATTCAAAATGTGTCATTGTGTAGCATGGGTGATGTACACTGCTAACAAGCCATCTTTCACCACTGTGGTTCCAAAGTTTCTGGTCACTGGTTTGAGCCCTGTGGGCACCATTATGTGAATTGAGTTTGTTTCTGTTGTTCTATGGGCACATTAAATGTGTCCCCAATCAGTGAGAAATCACTAGAATAAATGACTAGACACTTAAATAAAGAAATTTACAGGTACCTTTATTTTATTCATACATGTAGAAGTGATGAAAGGCCGAGCTTCACATGCTGCAAGCTTGATTGGAGACTGGATTTGGGTATATGGTGGTTATGCTATGGACAATACCCCATTTAACAATCTTATCAGGTAAAAACTAACAACAACGCTGACGTTTACAATGACAATAACGGTGACAACAACAACTTTATTATAAATATCCTGAATATTCTACATGAAAAATATTGATTATATCAATTTTAAGCATTTAAGGGCAATAGCATTCAGGAATAAGTATCATAATGGTAATATAAGTGAAAAAATATAGGGAGGTTTTATATAGCGTATCTATACATTGTTTTATATATTGTCCAGTGGAGGATTTTACGGGCTGCATGTTAAGGCACCATTACAACAACCATGTAGCTACTATTCTACCATATTCTCAAATCTGTCATCAAACATTAATCAAACTTTTTGTGCTGATGCTTATCCTAAAATTGATATTTAATAAACAGATACCATGTATCACAAAACAAGTGGGAAGTTGTGGTGCCCAACGTTTCAAGTCTGTTGCCAAGGCAACGGTACGGACATTCAATGATTGTGGTCAATGTAAGTATGAACTTCTCTCTTATGGTCACCAGTCCTTCTCTGTCTCTGCTCCTAATTTATGGAATACTCTTCCATCCTCTATGGGTCAAATGGTGCATTGTGGTTTCAATTCTTTTATGAAATTGTTGTGAAATAATAGCTCTTTGTTTGCCGATAAACACTGAAACTAGGACCCCCTGATCAACTACAACAATCCTTTGCGCAGGTTCACCAAGATCACTTGGAGGGAGTTGTTGTCATTTGGGGGGTTTGATTGTGCTTTGGGGAAACCCCCTATCCCCCCCCCACAGATTCACCCCTGATTGTTTATCATTTTAAAAATATTTTCGTTTTCTCAAGTCTGCATTTCTTCAAAATATTTCATGCCGGTATTACATCTTTCCTGTTGCTAGGATACAATTGTTGTTTTTGGAGGCATCGTTGACAAGAAGACAGTCAGTGAGTTGTGGATGTTTGACATAAGGACAAGACAATGGACGCAAGTGTCAGTCTCTGCTGAAAGTGATAACCTTATTGCAGTGTCTGGACACACTGCAACGCTTGTTGATAACAAGATGGTTGTTATTTTTGGATATGGACCCAAGGAAGGATACACACAGAGGGTGCAAGTGTTTGATTTAGGTGAGCTATTAGACAGTATTTTAAGATCGAGTACTAAGTTAAGTCAAGTAGTTATACTTGATATGTTTTGGGGAACAAGGATGCCACATCAGACTGGTATGGTATTCAGGAACTGTTGTCATAGCAATACTTGTTGGCTAGGTGGTTAGAGTGCGGACAATGAAACTGGGACCACAAACTCAACCAACCATAGAGGAGTTTTTGTATGACTGTGAAAAGCTCAGTGCCGTCAGCATGCTGTGCTGTGACTGTGATTTTATCTAGAATTTAGGTTTCCCATTATGCTTTTTGCTAAAGATTCATGCTCATGCACATTGGCATTTGGCTGCTTTTTTTCTTGCGCAATATGATTGGCCTGACAGTGCATTGACCTTGAAGTGTCTGTGCCATGTTTATGCAGTGTTCTGGGTATTTGATTGGATGGAGATTAAATTCTCAAGCAGTGTGATTGGTCTGGCATATCCCTTGTGGTGTCGCGACCGTGTTTGTGCAGTGAGCTTTTCACAGTCATATGAAAACTGCTCTAACACAGAATGAAAACCAAGCACACCAACTTCAGCCAATCAGGAAACAATAGAAAAGACATAACTATATCTGATCTTGCTCTGACAGACAACCTGATGATGTTATGATCTACTTATGGGAGCGGAATGTGATTGGCTGATGTGATTCTGCTCTCTTCAGATTGGCTCCAGTTTCTCTAGACCTCATGATTAGTAGTTAACTTTGCATCCATGTTCCCAGTTTGAGTATCTGCACAGTAATGCATAACGTATACAGTAGTCATTTTGTTCCTAGTTTTATGCTGATTATGTTTCCACATTATAGAAAAAATGAGCTGGAAGCAATACAACTTTAGTTCTCTATTGGTGCAGGCCACTTTTGGGCACAGCAGTGCATATGACCCAGTATCAGGGATGATTTACATTCATGGAGGATACAGAGCCACTCTCAGTAATAATGCTGAAATCTCCAGTGATCTGTATGTATACATGCCATCAAAAAATAAATGGTAAGTTCATGGTAACAGTTACTATTTGGGGGGAGGGGGTGGGGTTCTTGGTAGCTGAAATCTCCAGTGATCTGTATGCATACATGCCATCAAAAAATGAATGGTAAGTTCATGGTAACAGTTACTATTTGGGGGGAGGGGGTGGGGTTCTTGGTAGCTGAAATCTCCAGTGACCTGTATGCATACATGCCATCAAAAAATGAATGGTTAGTTCATGGTAACAGTTACTATTTGGGGGGAGGGGGTGGGGTTCTTGGTAGCTGAAATCTCCAGTCATCTGTATGCATACATGCCATCAAAAAATAAATGGTACGTTCATGGTAATAATGCTGAAATCTCCAGTCATCTGTATGCATACATACCATCAAAAAATAAATAGTAATGATAAAAAGGTAAATTATACACCATGAAAAGATGAAAAAACTTACTGACGTAAAAAATAAATGGTAAGTTCATGGTAACAGTTAGTATTTGGGGGGAGGAGGTGGGGTTCTTGGTAGCTTTGACCTGATGATGGTCCTTATACAAAGAAACATTATTGGTAACAGTGTCAAATTACTTTTAGGCTAATCCTCCCAAGTAGTGGCTACCCTCGTTTTCTGCATTCATCTGTACTTCTTGGTAATCTGTTACTTGTGTTTGGTGGAAACACACACAATGACACCAGTGAGGCACTGAAAAAAACACGCTGTTACTCTCCTGATCTTATGCTCTTCGACACACGTAAGTAATTAGTCAAGAATTGGAAAGTTCTAAACATGCTTTATATACCTTGAATGGTAGAACATTTGTGCACCTGGTATAGAGCATATATAATAGGGCCAGGCTTATTAATAGTAGTTTTAGATTCATGTCTGGATGTATTCTTCCGTTACCATGCAGCCATCAATGGTGTGTCATAATTTGGAATGGTCAAACTCGTAAAATGCGAGAGAAATCCTTAGACTGATAGAAGTGTGCACTACTTCCATGCCACCCTTGATTCCCTCTCTTAAGGGATATAAAATCCTGGTGTATGTCTCTGTACTATGATATAAACATGCTACTTGGAGGGCTAGAGCACTAAGGGATGCATGCTTAGGAACATGAGGTGTAGCCCAGTGCTTTTCTTGCTTTTAGGAGTGCTCTACAGCTCCCAGAGTGTTTGGTGTGTGCATTCAAATAATATTGCTTTAATTTATAAATATTTTCGCAAAACTTTGAGTGAGCATATCTATGTCTTCTGATATAAACACAGTAGCCAGCCAATCAGCAAGTAGGTTATATAATTTGAATATTTTGTTTACAACTGTGTTGTATGGTTACTTTAGGGTGTAATACATGGACAAATGTTCCACTCACTAAATCTTTATCAAGCCAAGCTGCACGTTTTGGACACAGTGCAGTTGAAGCTAATGGGTATGTATTGCAGAACAAATTAAATGATACAGAACTGGGCTTTCTGTATGTCTATTTGATAGCTGCTCAAAGGCCAGACATAATTGACTGGCTACATTAGTCTGATGAATAACCAGTCAATAGGACTAGACAAGTGCCCATAGGTCACTTGCAACATTGTTACCTCATTAACTACCATTACCAGACTCCTTTGCACACTTTCTTTCGTTCAGTTAATTAGCACCAATTGTCTTACTACTCTCATGAGGAAATACAAGTTTGATAGAAAGAAAATTTGGTAGATTTAGTAAAATGATGCCAACATGCAAACAGCCAATTTTGGCCACACATTTAGGGGACTGAGTCATTTTTGAAGTAGGAGAGTCTCTTCACAAAATAGGTGACTGTTTTCTGCACAAGATTCATATTATTTTAATTGATGATTTTCAATTTGATTTTGACATAGCCGGCAGTGAGAGGTTGAGGTACCCAGCGATCATCTGCTGGTAGCCACCACTAGACATTGTATCTTTTGTTTCTGTCTATTGTTTCATTCAAAGAATTTCACATTTATTGTTTATATATTTGTTCAGCACCATGTATGTCATTGGAGGCTTCCAAGGAACAATGCTGGGTGATATCCTGCAATACACGACAGGTTTGTGTAGCTGCTAAAATGTTTAGTACAACATACTTATCTATGAGATACAGATCAGCCACTCATATTATATACGCTGTCAGCTATTTCAAAAAAGATTGACAAAGGTTTTTTTACATGTTGCATGCCAAGATTGAAATTATTGTGGATCATATGTAGATAAAATCACAGAAGAAAATATGCCCCCTCCCAAAATATATAACATATAACATACAAAAAAACCTTTAGCGCCAACGCTTTTTGAAATTTATGATTTATAATTATTCAAATGGAATAGTCCCCTTCACAGTTCCCTGCACCATCTTGAAAGTAGCCAGCTGTGCCTTTGCATTGGAGTGAGATGAATGGTGAGCTTGCAATGATAAAGACATTTTTTAACTCCTTGAACAGTTATTAACATCTATATCATTGCAAGCTTGCTGTTCGTCTTCGATGCAAAGGCACAGATGGCGGCTACCTTTCAAGACAATGCAGGGAACTGTGAAAGAGACTATCTTGCGTCAGTCAACTTCAAGTACTAGTGAATTCTTTGTCTTGGTTAAAGAAACTCACTAAATTTAACTACTAAAAAATTTTTTGGTTTCCTATCCAAATAATATAAATTTTCCTTTTCAGTAAAAACAATATTCGAAAATGCCGTATGACTTGCAAAAGTTATAGATTTCTTTTGACATAAGACAATCAAGTAGGAAAAACTAAAATTGAGCCTTGATGTTATCTGGTATTTACTCCATGTCTTCTTGTTTTAAGGTGACTGTTCAGCACATGTCAATAAGACATCATGTCTACATGCCTACACCAAGTATGGCTGTGTAAGAACCATTGATACTCACAAGTGCATTGGTCCTCTAAATGCTGATCTCATAAAAGCAAATAATTTAGAGAAGCCAGCTTGTTCAGGTAAGTAAGTCTACATAGGCCTTGCTTTATCTATCATGTATATATTTCCTTATCAGATCTTGGTTTTTAAAAAAAAACTATCACAGTAGGTGGCTGTTGACTCGATCGTTTTTTACTATTTCGAAAAACAAACACACTTCTCCTTATTTCTTTCTTTTTTTTTTTTAACTACTATTGTAAATTATTGGCTCTTGTAATTTTGTTAACAATAAATTGTATCTTTGTAATAATTTTATCTATTTCATTATTTTGGGATGCTGTCATTCTGGTAAAAAAAGGCTGTCATTCTGCTAAAGATTCTCAATATGTAGCAGTTTTAAAATGGCACCCTTTATTCACATTCAGTTGTTGTTGGTCTGAAGTGCACCCCCTCCTTCTCCCCCTCCCTCTCCCCCTCCCTTTCCCCCTCCCCCTCACCTCTGGGGTTACTGACTTGACATTTCATTTGAATAGAGTTTGTTTTGGTCTTCCGTGATTAAAGGCTTCCTCCCGGTTCTCCCGTTTTCTAGTTTTATCTTTCCAGAGGGTATTTTAATGGCTGTGTTCACAAAAAGACAGCTACAATAAAGAAATCCCAAAAGTCATAAACTTCAGTTTACTTTATGTTTTTATCCATGCTTCAGCTAATCCTGGCAAATGTTCTATGCACAAAAACTGCAACCAGTGCACTTCAAGTATTTTTCAGTGTTCTTGGTGTGGGAAACAATGCATTAATTCAACTGACAATTGCTCGAGGAAAAAGGTAACAACATTTACCCATTTACTATTGTGTTCATAATTAATTTTCTCTGTCAGTAGCTTTAGGAAACTGGTGTCAAATTCCAAACCATAATTTAGTTGGATAGAATAGCACAGGTGTCAACCAGTTGGTTGTATGGTCATGTACGGGAAATGTCAGGGGAATTCTATTCAAATTCAAATTTCTAGTAATTGGCTAGTAGTCGTACCCTACGATAGCATAAATTAAACTATAATAAATATTTATGTGCACATGCTAATGATACATTGTTTAAATATGACTAAAAAATGAGATCACCCAACTGAATTTGCTTTGTGGTCTAGTGGTTAGGGTTAGGGTTGGGGTTGGCATTGTAGTAGTTCTTTGGTGCCGAAGGTACCGAGTTCGATTCTTGGTGTGTCTTCATTTAATGTTTTTCCTAAGTGAGGAGAACCAAAATTTCTAAGTCCCACTCGTGTGTTTGGAAACCTATGACGTACTTCGTTAATCCGTACACGATGATAGTACCGACCAGTCCACCATAGGGCTCGAAATAGAAAACTTTTTTAGTCTGCCATAGTAAAGGAGCATGGTAAAAGGAGGTCATTCCAGCAAATTTTGCCTGCCATTTCATTATTCATTTGGCAGTGCATCCTTATTTTCTCCTGGCAAACCTGAAATTTGTCCTATCATTTGGCCATTGGCAGGCTGCTATTTTGAGCCCTGCCATGTATGTGGTTGTGTGCCATGTATGTGGTTTGGCCCTTGAATTGACCTCTAGTATTACCATCTAGGCTATATGTCTTATAAGTAATGAAATTAGGGTCCCAAGCATTGTGTTGTGAATGCCAATCAATATTCAGGAAGCCCTTATCAACACAAGTGAAGTGAGTCCTGGGATAGGTTTGGGGTCTCAAGCATTGTGTTGTGGATGCCAATCAACATTTAAGAATATTTACTGACTTTTTGGAGTTCCCTCATCAGAGAGTAAAAGTTTAAAAAATTATCTCTTGTGCTTAAAGGGGTCTTTCCTCTTTACCATCATGCCATTAAACAGACTATTTTGCATTGAAGGTAACAGAAGAAAACCAGTGCCCAAAGTCATCTTTAATAATTTCAGGATTATGTCCAGATAAAGACAAATCAAGTAAGTTGTGATCTGGGTCAATGTAATGTTTGTGGTAGGATTAGAAAATCATTGTTTGTGACTGTTAGCCAACAATACAACTTAGCCAATACAACTTAGCCAACACCCTATCAACAGCCTATCAACACCCTACATAACCAGCACCATACCAGCACCTTACCAACACCTTACCAACACCTTACCAACACCTTACCAACACCTTACCAACACCTTACCAACACCTTACCAACACCTTACCAACACCTTATCAACACCTTACCAACACCTTACCAACACCTTACCAACACCTTACCAACACCTTACCAACACCTTACCAACACCTTACAAACCTCAATACCCTAGCAAATCCTTACCAACACATCTTACCAACACCTTACTTACACTTTACTTACACCTTACAAACCTCTTACCACACCTTACCAATACCCTAGCAAATCCTTAGCAACACACCTTACCAACACCTTACAGACACCTTACTTACACCTCACAAACCTTTTACCAACACCCTAACACCACCTGCTTAACAGCCACTGACACCCTTACTCTTACCTTCTTTAGTAATCATTTATTTGATACATTTTAAATTGCCCCTCTTATTGATATGCTTTATCATCCATTCCATAGGTGGCATCTGTGCTCATACTGTTTGTAATGACTATTCAACATGCAAGACCTGTACTGGGAATGACAAGTGTATGTGGTGCGAGTCCCAGAGAAAATGTGTTGGTCTGAATGCATATGTGGTGTCTTTCCCATATGGGCAGTGTCACGAGTGGACTAAAGACAAGTGTGCAGGTTTGAATTTTATTATAAATTTCTCCTTCCATTTATCTGTTTTCACCCCTTTCTCATTTCATGTTCTCCTTTTTTCTCTTTTCTTCCTTCCCTTTTCCCCTTTCTGCATACTTTTTGTCCCTCCTTCCTCTCTTCCTCCCTCTCTCTTTCCCTCTCTTCCTTTTCTCCTTCCATCCTTCCTCTTTCCCTTCCTATGTATAATATAATATTATATAATCATGTATACATATATATAGATACTGTAATCTTTATATTATAGTCTTCTTTTCCACCATGCTTTGTAATTTCAGATATTTGTATTACCTAGTATGTTTAGCTCTTATAGTTATTCTATGTAACCCCCTTCCATTTTGTAAATATACTTATATTTATATTTTCTCCTCATTGTAATCTGTGGTACAAATAAATCCCATTCTAATAAGACTGATTAATGTCTGTTCCTTATTCCAGATGTCAGTTGTGAGGGCAGGAAGACGTGCCAGGACTGTCATACTCTTCCAGGTTGCGGATGGTGTGATGATGGTTCAGGCACTGGGCTCGGACAGTGCATGCCTGGTGGCGATAATGGGCCCTTTAGTCCTGGAGGCAAAAACTCCAGTGTTGTGAGCAATCAGTGCTTACCAAAGCTCAACAAGAAGAGGTGGTTTTTTATTGAATGTCCAGGTAAGTTTTGCAGGAAATGATTTTGAAAAAAATTTTTTTTCATTGACACATTCCTCTCTCACACCCTATTTTTTTCCAGCATGCCAGTGTAATGGTCATAGCACATGTGATGATGAACAAAAATGCAAACAATGTCTAGATAACACTAATGGTAAGTTCCATTCATTTGTTTAAATGCTATTTATTAATCTTTAACAAAGAATATCCACACTTTACTGTTTCTTTATCCCCACATTTCTCTCTCTCTAACACACACACATGCAGGGAATTGAGGGTGGCATAGAGGTGTTGCGATCACCTCTCACGCCAGATTGTTGGTCTTAGCATCATGTGTGGGTAGAGTTTTTCTCTCTTGATTTGAAGGGTTTTCTTTAGGTTTTCCTCAAAACACAGCATGCTCATTTTCAATGCAATCTGTAAGCTAGCCATGCTCTGCTTGTACAGCAATGTAGACTAAATATTGCAGCAATTTATAAGCATCTTAAAAATCCTCTTCATCTTTCATTTAGGTTCCCATTGCCAGACCTGTGCTCCAGGTTATTTTGGTGACCCCACAAATGGAGGAAAATGCCAAGGTAAATTTGCACTTCAATATTTTCACTAAATCCCTATCCTGGGGTCCAAAACTATGATAAAATATTAACATCAGAAAAGACTTGAACCCTCAATAGACTCAAATTTCCTACCTGGGGGTCCAAACAACTGAGCATATTATCATCACAAAAGATTTCAATCCTCAAGAGAAAGGGATTTTTTTTGTTTTGACTCCCAGATTTAACTGCTTAGACATCACATGCAAGGGGTCTATTGAGCTGCTTAGATGTCATATGCAAAGGGTCTATTGAGCTGCTTAGACGTCATATGCAAGGGGTCTATTGAGCTGCTTTGACGTCACATGCAAGGGGTTTATTGAGCTGCTTTGACATCACATGCAAGGGGTCTATAGAAGGCCTCAATAAAATGTCACAGAGGTCATGGATGTAGCTTGTATGAAAAAAATTAGTGACATATTTCCCACTAAAACACTAGTGTCCAAATAACAATTTTCTTTTTACATATTTGTAAGAGTTTTTCCTTATGAAATCTCCAATTCTAATATTTTTTTCCTTGTACCCACAGCATGTAAATGTAATGGTCATGGTAGTGTGTGTAATCATGAGACTGGTGTCTGTGATTGTCGTACCAAGGGTGTTGCAGGCGATAATTGTCAACTGTAAGTAATGATTCCTTGTTCCTGGAATATTAATATGGGAACTGTGGTTTTTGCTCTGGAAAATGGGGTCTTATGCCTTAATACCTAACAGCATATTTGGTCCTTAATTATTCAGGTGTTCCAGACAGAAGGGTTTCTATGGCAACGCCAGTAATGGGGGACATTGTTACTGTAAGTACTCTCTTTACCATTTTAAGAATAAATGCACATTATTGGCACAAAAAAGTGCTTGTATCAAGTGGAAAGTCTAATAACGGGTGCTTGTATTGAGTGGGTGTTTGTATTAAGTGAGTGTCTGTGATAAGAGGGTGTTCATATTGAGTGGGTGTCTATATTGAGTGGGTGTCTATATTGAGTGGGTGTCTATATTGAGTGGGTGTCCATATTGAGAGGGTGTCTATATAAGCCTTTTCATAGTTTAAGAATCGATTCCACTGCGCTTGCTTTAGATAAAAAAAGGTGAGAAATTCGGGATAAAATCGCATGCGCAGTGGAATCGATTCTTAAACTATGAAAAAGCTTATTGAGCGGGTGTCTTATTGATTGGGCATGCATGTTTAGTGGGCATCCATATTGTCTGTATTGAGTGGATGTCTATTCACTGGGTTCCACTTGAGTTATACTTTCTGCATATTAACAAGCTTTCTTACTTTGCTTATCTTACAGATAACTTGACAAGTGGATACCTCTTCACCTTCAACTTAAATGGCACAACTGGTGTTAGTTTTTTGAATGTTCCTAAAAAGGTATGTCTTGGTGTCCTTAAAGCATGTCATGGGCATGCTCAAGGGTGCACACTCGGCTTACACTGTGCATCTAGTGTGTTTCATGAGGGTTGATAGTCCCCATCAATAACAACAATGCATTGCTTCCTTTGCCTCCCCCCCCCCCCCCCCACTCCCTCCCATCAAAAGACATGGTCAACCTTACAAATAAACTGAGCTAAAATAAACTGGCTTTGGAAAGGGTGAGTACAGGGATCTAGTGTTGATTTTGTTGTGATTGTAATGCACAATTTGGATCTCCTCTTGCACCGTAAGTCATTTCATAGTTTAAGAATCGTTTTTAGTGTGGGCGGGTTTCCATTGGACACATACTACTGGAAGAAAATTAGTTTATAAGAATATGTTGCTGAAATGACTGACTTGTGTTTCCTTTGCAGGATGACATAGATGTTGACTTCAAGATAAGCATATCAGGAAATGATGCCCTGGTCAATATAACCTATAAGACAGGTAAGATAGATCTTGCAACAAGCCCTATAAAGTATTAAGGGGCCTGTCTGCACAAGACTAAAAGTTACAGGCTTAAAAGTAATACCTCCCTCTGCTTCTCTCAGCAATTCGTTTATATTGAGTGCAAAGTACTTGGCAGGGGAGTGGGAGAATGGTTTACAAATGACATTAGTTTTCAGGGAGGGGAGGGTAGAGTTGGATTGTCTGCACAGGACTAAAAGTTACGGGCTTAAAAGTAATACCTCCCTCTGCTTCTCTCAGCAATTCGTTTATATTGAGTGCGAAATACTTGGCAGGGGGTAGGAGAATGGTTTACAAATGACATTAGTTTTCAGGTAGGGGAGGGTAGAGTTGGATTGTCTGCACAAGACTAAAAGTTACGGGCCTAAAAGTAATACCATCCTCTGCTTCTCTCAGCAATTCGTTCATATTGAGTGCGAAATACTTGGCAGGGGAGTGGGAGAACGGTTTACAAATGACATTAGTTTTTAGGGAGGGGAGGGTAGAGTTGGATGGTCTGCACAAGACTAAAAGTTACGGGCCTAAAAGTAATACCATCCTCTGCTTCTCACAGCAATTCGTTCATATTGAGTGCGAAATACTTGGCAGGGGGGGTGGGAAAACGGTTTACAAATGACATTAGTTTTCAGGGAGGGGAGGGTAGAGTTGGATTGTATATGATTCATTATCCCAAGTGGGAAGGGAAGTGTAAGCTTTGATTGACTCTGACTGCAAAAAAAACCTGGATTTTCATTTCTAGGATCATCGTCAGAGCAGTCATTTAAACTGGCCAAACGAATCGGCAAATACGAGTACTCATTCAAACATGATGAGTATAATTTTGGAGGCTCAAGCAAGTTCACCTTCTTTGTCTATGTCTATGGCATTACAGGGAACTGCGTTGTCGAGGTGAGTACGCTGGAAAAATAGTGTTTCATTCAATACCCAGTCTTATAATATCTCACTTATCGTAAGTGAATCTTCTGTTGAGATTTTCCCCCACACACTACCACACTGGAATATGAAAAGACCCTTTCCGTTGGATTCCTAGGGGATTGTTTTGGGGGACAAAACAATAAGCCGTCTTTTCTTTCCTTTTTTTTCTTTTCTTTTCTCTTTTTTTAAGGCCGTCTTTTCTTATGCAAAAAAAAAAATCCATTGTTTTGTCCCCCAGAACAATTCCTCTAGGGACTCAGTGCAGGGGGTCTTATATAGACACTGAGCTTGGACGTCATGTTTTTCCGTTTCAGACCACATGTCATTCTCTTGAGAATACTTTCTTTGTTTAAATGGTTATGCATGAGAAGATACATAAATATAGATACAACTCAAATAAAGAATCTCATTCTCTAGAGAATGGCACTTGTCTGACATTGAAAACATTACGTCCAAGGTAAATGGATCTAATGTACCATGACATCATCTAATAAAAACATTTTATTTTACTTCAGATATCATTCTCTCAGCTCACACCTTTCATGCTATTAAGGTTTTTCTTAACATTTTTCGGGTAAGTAGACTTTTGACCTGAGTTAATAATGAGTTTTTTATATTGCTAAATATAATAAAAACACTTGAGCTTGTTTTACATTTTTATTTTTCCTCTATGTTTTTATAGCTGTTTTTTCTCCATCCTAATCATCACATTTATCGCCTGGAAAATTAAGATTAGATATAGTAATTACGTCATGAGAAGGGTAAGTTTGTGATGACGTCATATAAACTGTTTCCTTGCTACGCCATAGCAGCGATGTTGGTGGTATTTAATAAACACATTTCTCTTTTGTTAACACCGCCAACATGGCTGCTATGTTTATCTGTCATAGCGGCCATGTTGGTGTTATTTACTGAACACATTTCTCTTTTGTTAACACCGCCAACATGGCTGCTATGTTTATCTGTCATACAGCCATGTTGGTGGTATTTAATAAACACATTTCTCTTTTGTTAACACCGCCAACATGGCTGCTATGTTTATCCGTCATACAGCCATGTTGGTGGTATTTACTGAACACGTTTCTCTTTTATTAACCACGCCAACATGGCTGCTATGTTTGTCCGTCATACAGCCATGTTGGTGGTACTTACCGAACAGATTTCTCTTTTGTTAATACCGCCAACATGGCTGCTAAATTTGTCCATCATAACGGCCATGTTGGTGGTATTTACAGAACACATTTCTCTTTTTTTAAAACCGCTAACATGGCTGCTATATTTGTCTCTTTTACGAACATTCTTGAGAAAGTTTATGAAACGTCCCCATCCTCATCAACTTGGGAGTAACGGTACTATGATGTCACAAGTTATGTTGAACGACTGTTATGACGTAATAATGCTGACAAGTTGAGGATGAATACAGTATGACATCATATCTCAGAAAGCCAATAAAAAACATTTATCAGAGTTATCAGTATTCTTTTTTTTCAATTTTAGCAACGTATAGTAGAACTGCATCAAATGGCGAACCGACCTTCCTCTACCTTGAAGTTACTTCTTGAAAAGGACACAGATTTTGACAATAACAGCGTAAGTTACCCTTTTTCTGTAGTTGTACCTAAAGCAAACTTGTGGCCGTTCAGCATTTTTATAGAATTTGCGTCATCACTTATTGTAATGCATCGTCATCATGAATCACTATGATCATCACTATAATCATTACCTTCATATCATCATCTTGTACCATCATCATCATGTATCGTCTTCATCATGTATCATCTTTATCATGTATCACCATCATCATGTATCATCATGTATCATCTTTATCTGTATCACCATCATCATGTATCATCATCATCATCATGTATCATCTTTATCATGTATCACCATCATCATGTATCGTCATCATTGAGGGCCACAAGTTTATTAGTGTAGTACACTATTTAGTGCCACCCTCATTAAATAAAGTTGTTATTATTATTATGCATCGTCATCATGTATCATCTTCATCATGTATAATCATCATCGTCATCATCATATCATCATCATCATCTACAAGCATCAACATGTATCATCATCATTCATTGTCATGTATATCATCACCATCGTCTCCATGTATCGTTATCACTCGTCATCATCATATCATCATCATCATGTACGAGCATCAACATGTATCATTATCATTCATTGTCACGTATATCATCACCATCGTCTCCATGTATCGTTATCACTCGTCATCATCATATCTAAGACCACTTCTTCTTTTCCAGGCATCACAAAAAATACCCATTGCAGTGCAGCCGTTTGCAAGAGAAACTGTTGCTATAGCAACTGTCATGATACGACTACCTTCATTATCAGATGGCATAACTCCTATTGGCCAATCAGGTTTGTGCCTTGGCTCTGTTTTGATTGACAGGAGCCATTATCACATGCCTTCATTATGTCACGTCAAAAGTTCAAATAAGAAAGCTGATAAACGAAAAGACGAGGAAACGACTCGATGTGTTTAGGTAGAATCCATACGGTTTCAAAGTTTTTTGTATGTTTGAGTGAATTTTATTTAACATTTTGAGCATTTTTCTAACATCTATTGAGACTTTGCAGCATTACGTGCTGGCAGCCATGACAGTAGGCAGTATTAATGGGTAGTATGCTCATGTTCTATAAACAATAGAAGGACAATAGAAGACAAAACAATGCATAAAATATATAACGATAATAATATATAACTACAATATAATATATGCATTGTATTCGTCTAGAACATGAACTTATTGCCATTATTATTTTTGGAATCTAGTCTAATCTAATTTAAATGAGAAAGAATTTAGTTTCCCAGGGGAAAAAGACTCAATTTTTGTGCATCCTGTCATGGCTGCCATCACGTGATGGTGCAAAGCCACAGGGAAACCACAGCAGATAAAAACAAATGTGTTTCTTATAGACTTTAAGACTGTAGCTCGTAAAAGAAAATCACAGTTTTTTGCTTCTTATCCCATTTGTACTGTTCATCAATAATATTGCAGTAAACTAACAGATCCGGAGTAAGACAAAATATATCATTCCACAGAGTATAAGGCTATAGAAACACCTGTTACCAATAGGTGCCACTAGCATTAGGATGCATGTACTTTTTCTGCAGATTATCGCTAGTCGCCACTAAGGGCTGAGCTGTAAATACCACAGGTTCAAAATACTATTATTTTCCTAATGAAAGAAAGAAGGGGCTCATTCAATTGGCTCATTCAATACGTCCATGAAAAACATTCTTTATGGTTGTTATAACACTTGTTAAGAAACTTAAAAATGCATGAATTATTAGAAAGTGGGTCGCGTCGTAGTAACCTACGAAAGGGAGGGAGTGGACAGATCACGTGGTGACCCAAGCAAAAACGGTTAGAG
The DNA here is from genome assembly GCF_029948245.1 of Actinia tenebrosa. Lineage (NCBI taxonomy): Eukaryota > Metazoa > Cnidaria > Anthozoa > Actiniaria > Actiniidae > Actinia > Actinia tenebrosa. The sequence goes on along the minus strand of NW_028292572.1, from coordinate 9,426,287 downwards.
GTGGGGGTGGGATTTGGAAAACAAAATTTAGCCTTTGTAGTTGAAAGGAGCTAAGGAATTGGGGTTAGGGGTTAGGGGGTAGGGATGAATTTACTAAACAGGCTAAATAACTAGAATAATTACAAAGCTTACTCGTCCCTAGGTGTTGAATAGTCACTGGGTTTTCTACGAACAGATATGATTAATTGAGATGCTATTTTTGTTATTATTTGAAAAAACAAATTCTATTTGCCTAGGAAAAATTTGACTTTCATTAGTTATCTGGGGGTGGGGAATTTTACCCTTTCACTTCTAGTTTTACTCTCAGATTTTTACTAGAAAAAAAAGCATCCACATGAAGTAAAACTGATTAGTGTCAGGGTAATGTCTTTGGAAGCTGTTTCAATTATCTACTGTTTTTTTTTGTTGTTGTTTTTTGTTTTTGTTTTTTTTTCATGAAAAGACTTACACAAAAAAGGGTTATCAAAATCGGTAGAAAACAATCAGTCAAATACTAACTTGTGCAAATCATATTAGTGGGTAGGAACTCTTGTATCTGGTTTTGCATAGTGGAGAGGAACGGATCAGGGAAACAATGGACAAACTAAAACAGGGAAACGTAAGAGCCAGGAAGGGGGAAAAGCGAGAAGGGAAAAATGGCTGAAATAAGGTAGGGAGGAGGGAGAAAAAAACAAGAAAAACTTATTGAAGGAGAAGGGAGAGCCGGGAAAGAGGAGAAGGAAAAAACAGCTAAAATAAGAAAGGAAGAAAGTAGAAAAACAGGAAAAACTAAATGACGGAGAAGGGAGAGCCAGGAAGATTTCTAAATTCCGTGAACATGATGCATTCTGGTCTAGTTTGGGTACAAACAACTATACATTGCATGACAAACGAAAGATGACTTACCCAAGATAGACCACAATGCACTTTGTTATCAGAAGAGTTCCTTCCCACCAATCGATTCAATTGATTAAAATTATTTAAATTTTTGTAATTGTTGGTATATAAACTTTGTAAAATAATCAAGCAATCTTATTAAAAAAATAATAGAAATCAAAGGACAATAGTCTTTCGTAGGAATGTAAATACAAAAACTTGATAAATAAATATTATAGATGAATTATATTATTGTTTTGTTTTGACCAAAATAACGAGAAATAAACGATACATGAATAATATCTTAATACTCAGCCCACGGCTTGAAATAGTAGATTAAAACAAGCTTTAATAGCAGTGATGTTCTTGTCCGCATATGTCGACGGCTGCAGCTAGAGATTTTTCGAAAAATTCAACTAAAATCTTTTTCGAGTTCAAGTTTAAGTTCAAGTTCACTTTATTTCGTATTGTACACAGACCTCAGTAAGACAGGCTGATATGATCTTTGCTGAAGAGTACGGTTGTTCACAAATTGAAAGGTGTCTAAAACTATCTGTCTACTGTCTAGTAGGCTTTTGTCACCCCCTACCCCCACCCCCATCTTTAGTAGTAGGCTTTTGCCATCCCCCTACCCCACCCCCACGTTCCTCTCTCGGGACGTCCACTGTCACGCCTTCCTGCCCATAACCGGAAACATTTCTTAAGTTTGTCACATTCCAAATCATCCACGACACCACAGCCGTTCACCAATCGCCCATCCACGTTTCCATTTGAAGTGAATTTTTTTCTCACATTGATATACATTATTGTGCAAAAGAATGGAGACATTTTTTAAAAAGTTTCACTTGGTGCATTATTCAGCGACAATCTTAATATGCATTTGTGTATGTGGATAAATGATTTTAATCATTAAGTAAATCTTCACTGGAATTTGATATCATTAAGACTAGTGACATCATTGTTGGACTAGAGGTGTCTAAACATATTCCTGTTAACAGAGTGTTTACATTGTTAACAGTCAGGATCACTGTAAATTTTTCTGACTTAAAAAATCTTCTGAAGTTGAGTCGAAAATGGAAGCAGTCGAAATCGAAATGGTTCCCCTAGATGAAGATGAACCGCCCGCCCTTCCTCCAAAAGCTTCGTCGCTAATGCAAGAACTGCCAAGTCGAATGGCTCGCCATACGACCATGTCAGGGATCACGAATTCTCGCCGAAGAGGGACTCTGGCCATCGGCGCAACTTCAGCTCTGAAGCGACGAGCTGGAAGGAAAATGAAATCACGAGCGCTGAGAAGGAACCAAGAGATGGACACTTTGAATGCCATCTTCGATGTCCATCAACCAAACATCGATGATTTCGATGAAGACTTATTGGAATCTGTGGATTTCAAGGCCGTACCGCTTCCGATGGCACAGCGGAAAAGATTCCGAGATTCCATGAAACTACATGGCATGGCTGATGTCTCAAGGTGGAAAATATTCAAGAACAAAATGATCTCAAACTGGAAGAGATTTCGCTCTGCAGGCCGAGAAATATTATATTCTCTAGGACTGTGGAGAGGTCATTTAAAAGAAGTCGAGGGACAGTTCGGTAGCGGCGTGGTGTCGTATTTTAGTTTCCTGCGCTGGCTTGTCTTCTTGAATTTATTCATTTTCCTCCTGGAGTTTGGATTTGTTGTTATACCTACAGTCGCTATATGCAGTTCAGATCCTCCTGTGAACAGTACTTTTAACTTCACTGGCTGTACTTATGTAAAACCCAAGGTCGTTAGTAACGTGACTCAAACTACTAACACCGCCAATGACATCTTGAACTTTTTTATAGGGGAGGGGTGGATGAGAAGTACTTTGATATTCTATAGTAATTATCCATCGGAGCTACTAATCTCTGCCGAGGGTTTTAGATATGACCTCCCATTAGCGTACCTCTTGGCTGGCGGTGCTTACTTTGTCTTCGGATTTTTTCTCATGATAACCAATCTGATGAGCAATTTAAAAGAGAGTTACATCGAGAGCGAGGGAGTATTTAACTCTTACTCCAACAAGGTGTTTGCGGCGTGGGACTACTGCATCGCAGAGAATAAATCAGCCGAGCATCGACACAAGATAATTGCACAACAAATCCACTACGACATATCAGAACAAGAACGAAAGAAAAGAATCCTACTAAGGACTACTAAAGAGAAGATTGCTCTCTACACAGCGCGAATCCTTATTAACCTAATCGTTGTCCCAGCTGTGTGGTACGCCACCTTCTATGTGGTTTTCCGCGCTATTTTATTCCAGGAAACAGAGTCAACTGAAAAGGGCAACAAGTCAGAGGTAGAGCAGATGTTGGTGCGGTATGGATATGATCTGCTGATAGCTCTAGCCATAACATTACCAAACCTTGTACTCCCCCTGTTTTTTGAATTCTTGGCGATTTTTGAGGACTGGAGCCCGGATACAGAGCTTGCGTTGGACCTCTTGAGGAGGGTCTTTGTCAAGCTTCCACCTCTTGCAGTCCTGATGTTCTTGCAGTACTTCAAAATCTCCGAAAAGGTTAAGAAGCTCAAGGGCCATGGAAAACCGGCTTGTGAAAGCTGTTGGGAGAATGACATTTCATCGCAAATGTACATGCTTGTTTGGGTGGACTTTGTAGTCGTTGTAATCACGACCTTAGGCGTGGAAACCCTGAGGAAAATCTTATTTCATCGTTTTCGCTGCTTCAAAAAGATCGGCATGCAACAGTTTGACATTCCTAGGAATGTACTTGACCTCGTTTATGGCCAGTGTTTGATTCTCATTGGAACATTCTTCAGCCCTCTCCTTCCCGCAATGGGTGTCATCAAGCTTGCTGTTTTATTCTACGTCAAGAAAGTTAGCTTGATGTATAATAATACTCTACCTGAACGATCCTACCAGGGTGCCAAGTCTAACTTCACCTTCACACTCTTGCTGCTTTTCGGTTTCTTCATGTGTACTGCTATAGTGGGATGGGCGGTGACCAATGTTCCTCCCTCCACATGTGGCCCATTCAACAACGTTGCCTGTGATGTGTCAACCAGCATATTCGACAAACTATCCTTTGAAATCTCTTCATGGCCATTGTTGATCGACCAAGCTGTGTACTACATGAGTACCGCTGCTTTCATTCCTGCCAGTTCTGATTATATTCATGGTGTGTCTGCATTATTATTGGTCAGTGGCTAAAAGTCATCGTCGGGTTATTCGCCTGTTGAAAGACCACTTGGCCTATGAAGCGAAGTTTAGACGAGCTTTGATGATGAAACTGGAACAATCTAATACTGAAAGACACGACAGCGCTGAGCATGGCGTTAGTGAAGTTACTTTGGAAATAGCGGATTGAACGAATTAAAGAGTGAGAACTGTTTATTCAGGTATTTATAGTGCAGTTTTCGTATGACTCTGAAAAGCTCAGTGCCGTGCCGTGACCGTGATGCTTTTCTATAATTTTGATTGGCTGATTTTTTTTCTCGCGCAATGTGATTGGTCTGAAAGTGCCGTGACTTTCGCGTGACCGTGTCCGCGCCGTGTTTATGCCGTGTTTTGGGTATTTTATTGGATGGAGAGTGAATTCTCGAGCAATGTGATTGGTCTGGCGTATCCCTAGCCGTGTCAAGGACGTGTTCGTGCCGTGAGCTTTTCACAGTCACGCGAAAACTGCTCTAATATACAAGTCTAACATACTCAGTGTGACGCTTATCACGCAAGGTTCATCTCCACGCGGAAACTCGATTAAAAAATCAAAAACTTTTTGTGCTTTAAACTATCTTAAATGATTAAGTCTAACTTGTTTTTGTAGGTTCGAATCATTCGTTTTATAAATACAAAAACGCTTTCTCAACCTTAAAATTGTAATAGAGATCCAAGTTTTCGGACTAATCAGTCCATCTTAAATAAATATGATAAATATTTATTAAAACAAATTACTAGCTTCCCTTCTGTTCACTTGGTCAATATCACACGCTCTCTCTCTCTCGCTGCAAGAGTCTTGGCACTGATTTTCAAAAATCACGATTAAAAAAAAAGAAAAAGAAATTAACAGCATTCATGAAGCAATAAGTTATGCGCTTAAAAATTCAATAAAAAATTGAAAAAATCAAATACCTAACAGTGTGTCATCACATACCTTTTTAAAAGGTAACTCTTTTTCATTTGCTTGCTCTTTTTCCTTTCCTTTCCTTTCCTTTCCTATCCTAAAAATTAAATAAATGAATAAATAGATAAATGAATAAAATCCAGAGGAAAATGTGAGGACCGCTACGCAGGCGAAACGCAGACTTATAAAGCAAAGACCGCCGGTCTGGTATTGCGGGTTTCCTGTGGTATCCCACATTCCTGGAGAGACTGGCAGCTAACCAACGCTATCCAAACAAGATGGCGGCAGATAAACGTTGTCTTTATCATCTTGCACCAACACAAACTCCTTCTCCACTCCACAGGTACGACATAAAAACCTCTACATTTATAGCCAAGTCTTTCCTCTTAAGTTCTAACTACTATTTGTGCGTTTATCTTGCAGAAAACCTCTGGTTCAAGGGCGTTTAGAGACCGAGTTGAGCCCCCTTCGTGGAACAAGGTTCGGTTTTGAATTTTTCAGATTTCCCGCCATTATTTTTATCGTAATTGTATTATACAATATTTTTGTCAATTTGATGGCAAACAGTGCATTGAATTTTAGCACTTTTATAACAGTTCGTGGTGATGTATTTTCAAATTAATACAAGAATTGCAGAAGTTTAAAAAAAGTAAATATTTCAAACGAAGTTGCTTTAGTATTAAAGTTAACTACTATAGCATTGAATTTCTTTATTAATTTTAGTCATGAGTCTCACGATGTGTCAAAACGATACAGCCCTGCTGAACAATGGCCAATTACAGGTAGATGACTTTACATTATTATAGATTTATATTTGTTACAACTTAAGAAATATTTTGTACACCTTGTGATTCTATCAACCAGTCTTCTCACCCTCCCCTCACACGAACAAGTTAATGGACAGTAATTGATGAAAATGCTCATTGCTACATATCATATAGCTTAGATGGTATACACGCTTTTATTGGTTGAAAACTGTAATTTATTGCTAATTATTATATAGCTTACATAGTACACATGCTCTGATTGGTGAAGAATTATGCTTTATTAGTGAATGGAGTATGTTTGATGCCACCTGCACATGCGGCAAACTTTGCAAAGAAATTGTTAAAAAAACAGCATTGAAAACTACAATGTATTATTTCTTTCTATGAATTAATATAACAAAATAACAAAATGAAACAACGTTTTCTGTTCTCTGTTAAAAAAGGATCTCCACAAAGAATGAGTACCATAACAGACCAGGGAAGAAGCCATGATAATACGCCAGTGAGGAATGGAGAAACAGAACAGGAAATCCCAAGAATGTAAGTCGAATTTTCTGATAGACACCTAGAACAGACATGACACAGTACAAGGATTGTTACAGTGTTGGATATTTAACCTCCTCTTGCTTCTCCTCTTCTTCCTTCTCTCTATTGTCATGATTTGCACCATTTTACTGCTTTCATCATCATCATCATCATCATCTCCATCATTATTGCAAGTCTTAGAATTACAGCTGGTCAGTTGCCAGTCATGATCAAACTAGTTTTAGCTTGTTACCGGCCAAAATGATTAACAACTAAGGCAAATATTTGACCCAACAAGTTCCAAATATGGCCAGACATTGTCCAATGTTATTGTTAGCATTGTCATCATCATCACCATCACACAGCCCTCCTTTTTTGGTTAGTTATAGAGGTTCCTTTAAAGCTGAAGTTTTCCGTCCCACTCTTTCTCTGATTTCTTCGATCAGCCCCTGACCCATGATCAGTAATAAGTAATATTTTCATCTCAAGAAATGTATCTATCTGTCAACAGCAATCCTCCATCCCAGTACATAGAACCAGGTCACCATATCCCAGCTCTATCACCAAAAGCAGTAGAACCATCATCGTCATTGTCATTATCAGAAAATGATGACAGCAATAGCTCAATAAAAGATCAAACATCTTATCAAACTGGGGAAGCCAAAGTGACAGAGGTTCCTGTGGAAACTAGTATTAGCAAATCTCCCGTTAAAGTGGTCTGTCATTCTCCCAGGAGGTCGAAAACTAGAATTGATGATAGTGAAGTCGTTAGAGGATTTGCTGCTGAAGCGTCTAGGGTAGAGGTGCCTGGTGTTACTAAAGTGGTGATAGAAGATGGCAAGGCTCAAAGAAAACAATTTGGAGCACCTGAAGGAAACCTTAGTGAAGGTTTGTGAGAGTATTATTTTTACATTTTAAAATGTGGAATGCCAGTGTAATTAAATCTTTTTTTACCACAAAATATATCAATTTTCTTGCTTTCTGATTGGTGAATAGCTGTGGTAAATACAAACGAAATACATCAACAAATTATGGATCATTCGTAAACAGAGTCAGCACGCTCTTGAAACCATTTTTCTTTCAAGTTATTTCCATGTTTTTTTATTTAAAAAAACTAATTTCGGATGGTTTCTTATTTTTTGCCCTTTTATTTGTCAACAATTGGTCAATTAGTTACAGTATGTACCCACTGGGCTACCCCTTGTGGGTACAGCTGTACATGACCTTTTGACCAACTGTTGACATCATGTCCCAGTAAATGAGAGGACATACCCTTGCTAAATAATTACAGTATCAGAAATTTGTTAAGTGTTTGGCTTGTGATTGATCATGACAAGCAATTATTTTAAGCCCTGCTATAGTATGTATAAGAAGAGATAACTAGCTAAAAACTAGTTTGAGCTGAGTCAGTGTTTCTAATGAAGAGTAATGATAAAAGGGAAAAATTTTACACTGTGAAAAGATGAAAAAACTTGCTGATGTTTCGGATGCTAGCCCTTCGTCGGGGTAAAAACATGTCAGTTTTTTTCTTCTTTTCCTGGTGTAAAATTCACCCTTTTATCATTACAATAGTATGTATGGTATTTGGCTATTATTGCATTTCTAAATTCTAAAAAAAGTGAAGTTATCTTGAAGTCTTCTTTGTGTCATTGCTATTTTGTCCCCCTTCTACAGCCACAATATGTATTTTTTCATGTCACATCATGATGAAATACGAAGAGATAACTAGATAAAAAGTGAGCTGTGTCAGTGTTTCTATTGAGACATTAATGATAAACAGGTAAATTTTACACAGTGAAAAGATGAAAAAACTGACATTTCGGACGCTATTCATTCCTCCTTTTTCATCTTTTCACAGTGTAAAATTTACCCTTTTGTCATAATGAAATACGGTAGAGCTCACACTTGCTTTTTGTGTTTGTCTAACTTACAGATAGTCTTGAGTATATCCGTCTGATAGAAGGCAGTCCAGTAGATCCTAATAGTACAGCTGTCAAAGTCGCATTAGATGAGAATGACAAAGAAAATGCAGACCAGTCCTCCCTTCACAGCCATCACCAATATAACAGCTTTATGGGAGATATAGATAATGTTCAGGGAGGCCCTCTATCAGCTGGTCTAAACCAATCAAATGTTCGACAGCAGCTCTTTGATTACTCAGGTAAGAGGGCACACCTCTCCATGACCTTGAGTTCGTTTGCCTGCCCCTCATCACGCTTGTTTGCTTACTGTATGTATTTCATTTTCTTCTCTTTATTGTTAGTACCTCAAGCTTGATGAAAGCCTCTAAATAAATAAAATACATACATGTAATTGTAGAATTCCAAAGATTACACTGTCTCCTGAAATTTTGTTCCCTAGTTGGCCAACACTAATTGCAATTAATGCCAGGGTACATTGTTTTTTATTAGCTGTATCAGCTGATTCCTCCATTGCTGTAGAGGACAAACCAAACAAGAAGAAAAAGAAAAAGAGAGCGAGTACGTAGTCATTTAGGATTTTTATTTTATTTTTATATGTTTTTTTAATGTTTTAGTTAAAACTGTTATAGTGCAATGTGCAAAAGTATGGCTGGTGAAAATGGTATGAATTTGCATTACCTTTATTCACCGGCTTTTATACATTAAACCAACACATTTTGATGGAAGATGGCTCGTTTTACCAAATAAAGTGTGTAAAAGCAAAAACCATGTGCATAAATGTGAATGCATTGGAATTATTTGAACATTCTCATTTTCATACGGCACACTATCATAGCCAGTGAAATTATTAATTATTGATATTTATTGATATTTTCGTATTATGGTTGGTTAAGTGGAAAGATCAGTGTTGCATTGATCACCCCTGTACCAAAGTACTGTATCTGGGTCTCACAAAACATTGTATGCTTCAGATATACTTGAATCATTAATTGTTTCATTATACAGGTCGTGTCATTCCCTCACGATACATGGAGAATAAGAAGGCTACACCTGTGGCAGCTAAGCCACCAGTAAAGGTATTTTCTGAACCTCCAGGATGTATGGAGGGGGATTAGGTAGTATTCATTTTGGGATTAAGGGGATCTTTTAAGGGAGCTTTCTGGAATTGTACCATCTCAATAAAAATATTGTACAAGATTTACAAAAGATTGAGATATTTATTTAGATCTTTGTTGTACATATTTTAGACCCCTTGCATATGTAACATCAAAGTAGCTCAATCTGGGGGAAAAACAAAAGAATTCCAATCTCCTGAGAATTGGAACCTATTGTTTTGTCCCCCAGATTGAACTGTATTCCAAAGTGCTGCAAGGGGTCTATATGTAAAATAAGTCTAAAATGCAATAAGTCATATAATATCATTCTTGGTATAACATCAATCTGTCAAAAAAATATATATAATGTACCATTACATGTTTCAATCAACAAATTACAAGTAACTAAAGGGTCACACACACAATATGCAACATTGTCGACATTGCCTGCAATGTTGCTCTGAATGGGGTTATTAGGGAGATGTCATATGTAGCAACTTTCCTCACAACATCACATAAAATTTGTCACCAGCGACGTCACAAAAGTCAATATTGCATGTACTGGTTGACACATGTAGTGTTCAATTTCCCTGTTGCAAACATTGTTGCAGGCAATGCCTATCATGTGTCCACCCCTTAATAATTGATTCTATTTTTCTGGGGGTTTAGAAAAGCTCTTCTCTACAGACCAATCGAAAAGTTTCCTTTGCACCAAAGCCCTCAAAAGCATCATCATCGCTACATGACTCCACTCAGCTGAATACAACGGCACCTTACCAAAACACCCACAGTATCAAAGGATCCAGTAAGGTCATGACCTCAACTCCTGCCTTTGGATCCATGGGTGTACTGCCTGGCCATCCAGGGGGAGGCATGCAAGAACCAACACCTATCTTACCACCCAAGAGTAAAACAGCCGAGCATGTTGAGAAAGCCATTGAAGAATCAGGTCCTCATTATACAAAGGGATTATCATCAAAACAGATCTCTGAATGTCTGGACAAAAATCGGGAAAAGTCTAAGAAGGCTATGAAAATCAAAGGTAAATATTGTTACAGTAACATTCTGTTCTGGTTGGTAACTTGTTTGTTTGTTTGTTTGTTTGCCTGTTTTACATGTCATTTTGTTTGTTTGTTTGTTTGTTTAAAATTCTTTCCTTGGCCTTTTTAAAGTGCAAATGAACCCTTTGACAATACATTCAGTACTGGTTCTGCATAAAGTAAATAGTTGATTGGTAAAATATTTCTTGATTTGAGTGATGCGTCTTTAAGTTATTAAGGTTTATACTTCCAATATGTTAATGATGATGACGTCAGGTAAGGTATTTGAGTGTTTTTGTTGTAACTAATAATACTAAATGCTGGCCATTTTGAAAATAAAAATTGTAAATAGCTTTCATGTAAACCATGAGTAAAATAATGATGCTTCTTAAATACTGTATCTATGAACCAGTTCGATTTTGTATATTTGATTAAGCCTTAATAGACGTCACACTCATTAGCATATTGGAAGTATAAACCTTCATAACTTAGAAACGCATCACTCAAATCAAGAAATATTTTACCATTCAACTATTTACTTTATGTAGAATCAGTACTGAAAGTATTGTCGAAGGGTTCATGTGCACTTTAAATTCATAGGCAACTTAATTATTTAGCATATGTTTTGGGAATGTTATAAATCTGTTAATCTCTTGCTTCCTTTCTTGTTTGTTCATTTTCATTCTTACAATTGCTTGCTTGCATTTAATTTCTTTCTTGCTTACTCTTTTGCTTGCATTCTTTTTGCTCACTCACTGTCTTGTGATTAGGCCAAACAAAAAAATAAGTGTGTTTCCTGTTGCGTGAGAAAAATAATTGGGGTTGGTAGGTCGGATTCTTTTTACTGATACAACAGTGGAAATGAGCTTACTGGGAAGCCTGTAGTGCATTTGGGGATGAAAAAATATTAGGGTCGTCAAAAATTGGCAAGAAAATTGCGGTTGGTCATGCAACAGAAAACACACTTTTTTTTTTGTTTGGCCTTATATAATTTATGCATGGTGCACCTTGCTTTCTTAATGAGCCAATCAACATCAGGCTGACATGTTGTGTATTGCAACAGTTTATAGTTTGTGTCATGACTTGAGTATTTAAGTAGCACCAAATATGTTCATTGTCAATGATAGTCACTCTCTGTTTTCTGTTATACAGCTCCCTTGTTACCACATCATCATATTGACCAAATGACCAAACAGAAACATGAGGTTAGTATTCAAATACAAATAAAGGGTCTTGGTTATGATACCTAGTCAGTGTGTGAGGTTAGTGGAAATTTTACAACATGCCCTTTGCTTTGATGGCAGTACATTTACCAACTTAATTAGACTTGTAAAATATTGGGACCCATGTTATTTTCTACTAGTTTCTGATTGGCTTCACAACCCAAAGTTGGAATGTATTGTTTTCATTCCATAATTTAATTAATTCTTGGTGTTTTAGTAGCCCCAGTTATAGTGTAGTTACATTGTAACAGTTATAATTTTTGTGTTAAATGCAGTACGGACAAGGAGAGTTATCTCAACGTCAGCTAGAACTAGAGTACATAAGACTAAAAGAATGGATCTTCTTAGAGTCAAAGGTAATCAAAAATTTAAATGTTTTACTGTTATTTTTATTCATTCATTATTCCATCCATTTGTTCATTCATCCCTTTTTTTTCCAGCTCAAAAGTACCTTCAGCCATCAAGAAAAAGATGCTCAGGTAGAGTTTTGGAGATTTGTAGACATGAGTAGAAACAAATTCCGTGTATAGATTAGTCAATGTGAGAAGAATTTTAGATCTTTCCTTTTTTACCTCAGTCTCAACTTTATTCCATGTGGCAAGAGAATGAAAAGTTACGAAGGGACTTAGTAGAGCTGCAGTTAGAGCTTGATGAAAGGAAGAAGTTGGAAGAGCTGGATGCACAGCTTCAGCTTCAGGTACACCACTTTCTGCATCACTGACATGAATTATTTATGTCTAGGAAGACTGGTAAAAAAGAGGGGGCTGTCATAATGTTTACAGATAAAGGGGGGATAGCTAAAATATACAAGGTAGAAGGGGGGTCATTTGAAACAAAATGGTGGGGTCTAAGGGGGCAGGGGAGGGTGGAGGAGAAAATGGGGGGCCCTCCAATTGTTTTTTGAAACAAAGGGGGGGACCTTGAAAGGTCAAAAGGAGGATTGGGAGGATTTTTTAAATGATAGAAGGTGGTACCTGAAAAACATGAATGCTATTAGGTTGGGGTCTGGAAAATTTTTTGCATCAAAAACCTTTTCTCCTCCACCCCCACTCCCCCCCTCCCTCCCCCCCCCCCCCCCCCCTCCTACTTAATTGATGACTGGTCCCTAAGAATCCTGTCTTCAGAAAGGAGGTGGACAACCACCAGCCCAAGGAAGTCCAGTAAAAAACATTGTAGAACATTAAACATTTTACCCTCCTCTAACCTTTTAATAATATAGATATTTATTTATCCTACAAAAATGGATCAGCTAATGCAACAATCAATATTCTTCTTAACTGGCACATTTCTAATTATTGTTAGCTATCAGGTCTGAAGCCCATTGGTTCAAGCTTACCAAAACTAATTTTAGAGTATGGTCAGTTATCATCGGCACTGAATACGACATGTCAGTATATGCCTGTTAATGGAGTCCTACTACCAGATAGAGATGGTAAGTAACTTTATATGATTAGGTAGACCTGTTTGGAAGTGAATTGACTGAATTAAAAGTGAATGATAAGGGAAAGAATACTCAAATTTCAAGTTCTCTGGCTTAGGGTTAGTCTTGACTTTGTGCAGAATATTCCTGTGTTCCAGTGAAAGTCAGTGAAATTTCGAAGTGTTTGTATTGTTGAAGCTGTACATTCTTTACTTTATCATTTGTATTTGTGGTTTTTTAGACACAAATATGAGGCCCTGTGTAAATGAGTCTGTAATCAAGGAACACAGGGGTAATTTGGAACTCAAAAATGGTCTATTGACAGATGGAATGACTGATGGAATATGTGGTTGGGAAAAGGGAGAATAGACCCAATCCAACTAGGCATAATATTTTCCCATGTCATTCTCTTGAGAATAAGATTCTTTGTTTGAGTTGTATCCAATTCGTGCACCTTCTCATGGGAAACCATTAAACAAAAAAATAATACTCTAGGAAATGACATGTGGCGTGAAATGGGAAAACAGTGAGTTAGTTCTATTGACAGATAGGTGAATGGATGAATGGATGGGTTGATGGGTGGGTGGATGAATGAATGGGTGAGTGGATGGATGGATGGATGGGATGGATGGATGGAATGGATGGATGGATGGATGAATGGATAGATAGATAGATAGGTGAATGGATGGGCAGAAGGATAGGTGGATGGCAGACATAGACGAAGGGATTGGTGTTGATGAAATAGATGGGTGGTTGGGTATATGTATATATGGCAAATGGATAGGTAATAATAGAGTTCTTGGACTTGGTAGATAAATAGTTGAATGAACCAGTTAGACAAACTGATTGTTTATTTAATTAATTGATCTAATTTCTAGAGGAATTACTAGCTGCACTGTCAGAAGGTGAACAGCTTCTTGGTGAAATAGACAGCCTAACAAGACATCGATCTCATAAGGTACATAATAATTATTTCGAAAATCCCTCTCCTTAGGGTCCCCTCCCCTACCATATATACCATATATACTTCCTAATATTATATTACATTGTATTCTGTCCTTAATTGTACTTACACTTGCTTTTCTCCATTTTTAACATATTTTTTCCCATTTTCTTAAAGGTTTCCAATTTTTCAAAAGAAATGGATACACTAGCAAAACTGACTGACACAGAAGTCAAAGAACAGGGAAGGTGTGTGTGTGATGTTGTGCAGGACTTTTGTTGGGTATTCTTCTTTTTGTATACCTTCTCCTTTATCTTTTCCTTTTTCTCCTTCTCCTCCTTCCTCCCATTTGGCTACTACCTTTCCACCTCCTCCACCTCTTCCTGCTCCTCCTTTTCCATCTTCTTCATGTCTTCATTCTCCACCTCTTCCTGCTCCTCCTTTTCCATCTTCTCCATTTCCTTCTCCTTCACCTCCACCTCCTACTCCAGCTCTTTCTCCTTCTGCACCACCTCCTTCACCACCTCCTCCTTCTTCTTTTCCTCCTCCTCCAGTTTTTTCTCCTCCTCCACCACCTCCTGCACCATCTTCCCCTTTTTCTTTTCCTCCTCCTCCAGTTTTTTTTCCTTCTCCACCACTTCCTCCAACTCCTCCTTCTCCTCCTCCTTCACCACCTCCTCTTCCTTCTCCTCCTCCTCTTTCTCGTTATTTTTCTCCACCTTGTTTTTTTAATCAAGGTGACCTCTACATCAACAATGCCTTCAACTTTTTATTACTCTCTGCTTAGTTGTCCTTTTGTTTTAATGCTTTTAGATGTCAAGAACTATTGGCTGCTGCATCAACACTTGGAACACAGGAACGAAGCTTAAAGGCGCACATGATACAGCAGACCAGTCCATTAATACACTCATCTGATGAACACAGTCTATAGATATACCAGGTAATAAACCTAATAATGGATAGATAAAGACACACATGATACAGCAGACCAGTCCATTAATACACTCATCTGATGAACACAGTCCACAGACATACCAGGTAATATGCCCAATACTGGACAGATAAAGACACACATAATGCGAAAATTATCATTTAATTATTCCCACACTTTTTCTCGTAAAACTTGTCATCGCTCATCGCCACCGCAAGTACAGCGGTGGCGCAGCTCAACGGGGTCGAACTGAAAGCGTGTAAAGTTAAAGTGCCTATCACCCTTTTTTTTTTACTTTTTCATATCGAAATATAAGCTATTCTAAGAAACCTGTCGAAAGAATTTTTTGATTCTGACGCTTCTTTCTATTTTTTTCGAGCGGTCAAAAGTGCGAAAATAGGAAGATTTCAAAATATGACCGAGCGAGAGGGGAGACTGGGCTAGTGACGTAGAAGGAGCAACACGCTCTTCTTGATTTACAAAGAAATGTATGGGATACTAGGGGGGATACTGAAGACGTCCTTGCGTTTCTTGGGTTTTTTTAGAAGTCCTTGGACTTTTAACTACTTTCTTGGGCTTCTATGAGGAAGTTAATTATCTAAAGATTCCATTTCCAGTTCTCATCAGGATTCGTAGCCTAATTTACTGGTATATTAGTGAAGCGAACACAACCTAGCAAAGCAAGCGAGGTGACTGAAGTGAAGTGATTCCGACCCGATCACAAATATTATCTCATTGGCTGGGAATAAAACTTGTCAAAACCTTAGTAAATACACCAAAAGTACAGCAGCATAGATAGAAATTCCTACCTGGAAATTCCTAGAGTCGTTATAGGGAACCGAAGTTGATAACAGGTAACATTTTACTTGCCATTGCTCGAACTGAGTCGTCTTCGCACCGGATCGGGAATTTATTCCCGGTTTATTAAAGAATAAAACAGTTTTGGTGATTGTGGTAACATTTCAGTGGTTATTAAACTCTTAAGAAGTATTTGGTGCATTGCTAAAAGGGCTGTAATGAATGGTTGAGACAAAATTCCCGTACGATTGACACAATAATACTACTATTCACAATATTTTAATTATTTGCTACCGTAGAATGCTCTTCAGATTTTTTACCTTTATCGAATTTCCCTCAATAGACGATCGTTTTATCTTTAAAGATAGGTATGGCTAGATACTGTGAGACAGGATAGAAAACTGATAGAATAGAAAATATTATATTTGACTATGAAGTGAAACCATGTTGACCTGCAGAGTAACAGTAGACTGATGATGCGAAGTGTCACGCACCCTTACATGTAGTTCCTCGACTGAACTACTACAGTATAAATATATAATGCAATTCATGTTTAGATATTTTGAAAACTGTTAAGCCATCTACATTGAAAAAGATTTTGTGAACTACCTGGAGTTATTTCATTGTTTCTGTTATTTACATTTGATGTTTCTGATTTGGAAACGACCTGGAAGAATTTTGCGCGGCACGGACTCACATATTCATCCATAAATACATCAGATATTAATAAGAATAATGCTAAAAAATTTATGACTTAAAGGGTGTAGGTACATGTAGTGCTCAGAGTTACTGTATGTGAAATCTATAAGTTTTTGAAGCTAATTTATTACACTTGATTCTGAGCGTGACAGCCTAATATGAGGTTTTCCCTAGGTTGCGTTTAACTTCTCGCTGCTTTTCTTTTTCTTAAAATAATTCAAAAATAATATCATTCTTGAAGTCTGAAGTAATTAACATCCTCTAACCAGAAAAATGATGTGATTGAATGGTGTTGATTTTCGGGCATTTTGATTGATCGAGAGTGGAAGGCATTTGATATTCTTGGATTCTCACTCCTTCAATACTTACTGCAATGCGTGAGAGTCGGATTACTTTATTTATAAGAATTTTAGGCTTAGATTTCCTCAGCTACAAAGGAACTTGAAAAAAAGCGAATATTTTAAAGTCATGACGTTGTACGTATTATCATTTCCGTCGTCCCTGTCGCGGGTTAGAGCACGTTCACGACTTTATCCCTTCTTAATCCAGAAAACAATTAACTTATGCTTTTTGTGCTTACTTGAGTTCCATTATATTATATTGAGTCATTTTCCCAGAATAATACCATCTAGTGAATTCAGACATCAGTAATCTCTCATTTTTTCCTCTTGCATTCTCGTTTTTGATTTGTGGAACGAGAACAAAAAATGATATGTCTATTTTAAGAGCCAGTGTTTATTTCCGGCTAGATCCGGTTAAATTTTTAAAATTCTGCTTGTCAACTGCGTGGGGTCATATAAAATACAAGTCTAACTCCTTTATATAGGCACATCTAGATCTCTGGCTTATTCTTCCATACACTAACCACAACTACTTTATATGGGTATTTCGGTAAGTGCCAGTTTAGGAGCCACTTATATCAGTAAAGAATTGTATTATTACGAGCAATTCGTCTCTTAACAGACTCGTTTATTTACTCGTCACTAATTTTTCATTTTGATCAATTTATTTTTTATTTTTTATTTTTACATCACGCTTAGAAGCCACCGAGTTTTTTTTAGTGAAAGGGTGCTTTTGAAACATTTCCATTGTTTTACCAACGTCTTGAAATATCTAGTTCTTCTTCTACTACTTAATATGGGCATTTCGGTAAGTACTAGTTTAGGAGCCACTTATATCAGTAAAGAATTGTATTATTACGAGCAATTCGTCTCTTAACATACTCGTTTATTTACTCGTCACTAATTTTTCATTTTGATCAATTTATTTTTTATTTTTTATTTTTACATCACGCTTAGAAGCCACCGAGTTTTTTTTAGTGAAAGGGTGCTTTTGAAACATTTCCATTGTTTTACCGTCTTGAAATATCTAGTTCTTGCGATTAATACTTTTCTATGTTAACTGTACTTCGTAGCATTGTTGTTCTTAACATTTTTTAGTTTTTTTTTAGTAGAACTTTGATCTTCTGTTTCTTTGTTTTAATACATGTCGTTTTGGTTTGTCAATTTTTCTGCTTTTGGTTTGTCTTATTTACTTTCCTATCAAAAAACGTCTTATTAAAGGCTGTCTCAGTATCTTTGCCTATAACCGTTAAAACTTGTTCAAATTTAGCAATATAGTCCGTTCCATCACAATTCACATATCCATATTTTATCGTCCTTTAAACCAGAGTTAATAATATTGACTCTGTTTAAACCGAAAAATCAACTTGACTTGCGAGGTGAACTGTGTTCTTTGAGTGGTTCATATCTTTATATTTCCTTGAATTTTATCGTAGCAATGAAATCACTTCATCGCATTGTTAAAATAAGACTACTTAAACAACTTAGACAACTATTTTAAGTAATTTTAAAAGTTGTTTTTCACACAGTTCAAAACTATAATTAGACGATATATTGGCACGTACTTGTGTTGTATGACGTCTGATTACGTCACTGTTCAGCCAAAGTCACGCATACTTATCATGCGTAGCGTGATGGGGCATTTATTTATCTAAATATTACTTATATTTTCATCTTATTACAAAATATTTAGAATTATCAGATAACATTTCGAAAGGAGAGGATAGGACTAAAACAATCGATTGAAAGAAGGAAAAAACCCGGAAATTTAAAAGAAATTTTACGGATTTTGACGACAACCTACCCCCTGCAGTCATTCATTAATGTAGGCGTGGTGTGTTTTGATAAATGATATCTTTTTACATAGGTCATTAAATTCATCATGAGTCTTGCCTCTCAAAAAGGTATTCTGATATTTATTCTTTGTGTTCTGCTCTCTGTTACAGGCGAAAATGGCTTCCCTTCTCGGCCGTACTTGGCCGCTTTCTTCACCCGTTAACTTCTTGGAGTTTCACGTGATACTGCTGGATAACTCGGAATTCTCTACGACTTTCGAGTCGAAAGAAGTCAAAGGATTCGAGCTGTTTGACCAGGTATGCGAGAAAGCTGAAATACCGCTAAGTTACCGAAAATATTTCGGCTTGCAGTACGTTGATCGAAAAGATGGAGAAATGAGTTGGCTTCTTCTAGAGAAACCGCTTCCTACAAAGAAGAAACGTAAATTACAGAGCCTTCAATTGGCAGTTCAAGTCTTCCCTACTCGTCAACTTAAACTACATCAGGATGTTCAACTGTTAAGAATATTGATGTTCCAGTTGAAGGATTTTATCAGTCGAGGCAAACTACACCTGCCTATAAACAAACACGCTATCCTTGATAGCTATTTTGCACAGGCTGAGCTCGGTGATTTTAACGAAGAGAACCATGGATATGGTTACCTTGAAGGCTTATTAGGATCGACTTTCTTTTCTCACCCTAGTTTCATCAACTCCAATTTCGATATCAGTGAAGCTGTCTATGAAACGATGGTGACGGATTTACACAAGTCACGCAAGCGTATGACGACCAATGAGGCCATGTTGGCGTTCGTAGATCTTTGCCAGAGTGTTCAGGGGTACGGTGAACTGATCCACAGGGGCGCGACAGACGATGACGGCAACGAAATACTATTTGTGATCGCTGCTAAAGGACTGAAAGTGTCTTTACCCAATGAATATCGCGAACCAGGGAAACTTCTCAACGACTTCTCATGGGATAAAGTGGTCTCTATCATGAGTAATAAGTCTAAGATCTATGTGACTGGAATATCGAAGTACTCCTTTGGCCCCCCGGAAACTGTCTATACCTTTCGCTTTCATGGACATTTTGGATACCTTCAGGCCGATCGAGTCGTGGCAGATTGCTTGAATCATAAAAAATTGGCCTTCGACACGGCGACTTTAGAAAAGAAAGACAAACGATGTAAATCGCTGGAGGATATAACTCGACCCAATTCCCTGTCGGTTCCTTTGGCTGGGAGAGCACGGTCGCATAGTCCTATGGCGTCGCTGAGAAAACAGATGAGAGTAGCGCAGGTTGGTCACGTTTAGTATGTTAACCATATGGACAAAGAAAACTGAGAATTTGTGTGACCAGACAAACTTTAGTTACTGATCTACTAGAGAAAATCATTTTAATGGCCATCTTGACTGTCACCATGTCATGCCGTGGTTTGTCGCATTTCTTCGAGATTCATTCTCCTCATATGACGAGGATCCATTTCGAGTTAGAGGGAAAAGACTGTGTTGAGTTTGCATTGCAGTGCACTGTGGGGCTGCTTAGGGGACATGTTTCCAAGATGGCGTATATTTCGTACCCTAACACAGTCCCACAGTGCACTACAATATGGCTAATATAGTACAGGCGAAACAATTAGCTACAGATAACATAACCCAAGTCATTGTGGCTCGCAAATATGTTTACCGTAAGCTGCTAAAAGAGCAGATTTTTTCATGTCAAGGAGAGGACTTTTTAAACCTAAAAAAAGGTTAGGAGACTTCGACCTAGTCCAGTTGCTGTAGAAAAGATTTTTTGAGGGCGTTAATGGTCTATCTTTGGCATGTTTCTTATATTTCCACCCAAGTAAGACCACAATGCACCTAGTTCGTGGAACTGAACTCACAAACGACTTTCGTCACAGAAAACATTGTATGAATGGAACCATAAAAGCCACGGATTGAAAACGCGTAGTTAGGGTTACGGCAATAAACGAAACCCACAGTACGATTACCCATTTGCTGTAGTTTTTCTCCACTTGTCCATACTCTAATCAGAAGAAGTTATTCATATTATGATAAGGAAAAAAAGGCAAGATATGGAATTTGTCAGTGAAAGCTAATATGTATGACTAAAAAAAATGTCTTACTGCAGTTTTCATAAACATGTGATCTCTGTGTTTTTCGCTGCCGCCAGTCAAAAATATGAAAGGTACTGACTGATTAGGTTTGATTGACGGCAGCGAAGAACCAGCGTGCAGCTCGCAGACACAGAGTTCGTATGTTTATAAAAATTGAAGTAACGGATACCCGCTGTTTTTCACTCGTACCAAATTAAGTTTTCACAGTTAAAAAAAATCATACAGTAATTGAAATGTGAGAAAATAATTCTTTAGTTATATCCTAAAACTTTGTAGGATAGCGTTGATTTGATAACTCATTATCTCAGGAGGATATGGCTTTACTATTAATCATAGCAATATAATAAATGTAACAAACTGTCAAAAACTACTACCGTTTGCGTTCGACCATGAAGCGTGACCAATTTTTCGCGCAGGTTTACTTTTCAAACGTGACAGTTTCCCAGACATCTGTCTCCACTAGTCCAATGAAAATGTCGCGTTTACACCATGAAACTTGGCGGGTTTGTCACACAGACGTTGCGCCTTTGCTTCACATAGTTTGCACGTTTACAGATATTTCGAGACAGTTTGTCAGGTTTGTAGGGCAAGTATGGATGCATTTCGTGTAAACAGATTTGGACGAACATATCGAACTGGAGTTGCACTGGATCAAGATATGAGAACAATGATAATAGATAGAATTTTACAGGAAGGTGGCGATCGAGCGACTGGATATATTCCAAGATCACTTCGATATTTTTCCGAGGAACTGCAGCTTTCCTACAACACTGTAGCAAAGATTTGGAGGCAATTTTGCGAGGAATTCTCGATTGATTCTCGACCCAAGGGCGGCACAAAGTGGAGCAAATTATCAGAGGACGACTTGGAACTTATCGAACTTTTGAAAATCGAAAAACCGTCTATTTCACTTGCAGAAATAATAACTTGCCTCGACGAAATGGACGGTGTAGACGTGTCAATGGCTGCTGTTTCGAGAGCAATCAAGCAGAGACTACCTTCGGGCCCTTACACGAGAAAAAAAATTACGAAGATCGCTAGTGAGCGTTTTACAGCTACAAACATATTTTATACACAACTTTTCATCAATTACTTAGCAACGAAAGATCCTAGACGGCTGAAATTCTTTGATGAATCAGGTATAAAGTTACCAGATGTGGGAACTAGATTATACGGACATAGCTCCGCGGGAACTCGCTGCGTGGAAGTTACGAGGAAAGCAGAATCGCCTAATACAACCCTCAACATGTTAGTATCGTTGAATGGACCTGAATACTATAACCTGATTGACGGTGCGACCAATACTTTGCATTTTTTGGAGTTTTTCGAGGAGGCTGGGAACTGCGTGAATTTGCAGTTTGGGCGTCCTTGTTTACAAGTTGGCGATATAATAGTCATAGACAATTTGTCGGCCATCATTTCGAAGGGGGAGAAATTCTAGAAGACTGGCTAGGAGAAATGGGAATAGAACTATTGTATTTGCCAACCTATTCACCTGACTTAAACCCAATCGAGCTTTGTTTTAACAAGGTGAAAACTTTGCTAAATGGGGAACTTCAAAGCCTCACGTACACAAATACAAAGCTTGCGTTAATGGAGGCAGTTGAAAGAATAACAAACCAAGACATGGCTGGATTCTATAAGGCCACTTCTTATTTGTTTGTAAAAACTTTATTCCCAAGGCATTAGACTTCTCGTTTTTTTTTGGGTTGATTCAAAAAGCTATATAAACTGATTGACTTCTTGTCAGAAAAGGTCAGAGAAAACGTTGTCAACATTGAATCAATTTCTTTTTAATAAAAATACAACTCAATTTTTTTTCAATAAAATACAACTTTGGTTTTTATCTTCAAACTTGAAACCCAACATAATACGTTTATATAGAGGGAGCTTAATTTCAAAATCTTTTACAATTTCAGATCACGCACAACTGGATAACATATTCAAGTAAAGCAAACGTTTTATATGCAGACAAAACTTCAGACCGGTGACAAGTTTATAGTCCCGATTAAGTGTTTTCCATAGATTCCTTTCTTTGGCTCAAACTTAACAGTAGATTGGCCGCGGTTTCTGCTGCTGAGAGATCCGTTTGTGATTCCGGCAAAGAGGGGCAATCAGCGGTAGAAGTTGGATTTGTGTTCGCACAGGTTGATGTGTATGTTGAAGTAGGACGACTTGTCAATTCGGTCGTTTCCGTGGGACTTGATTCATAGCTAAAACTTGGCACGCAAGAGCTCATTCTGGCCATTTCATAATTGTAAAATGGAATGCCCATCGGTGAATATCCAAGTACAGGGGGAAGTACACGGTTTTTTTCAAAGGAAGGGAAAATACCTTGAGAACTTTCTTCGTAATTCTGGCGCAGACTTTCCCGCATGACAATCGCAAGCTGCTCTGCCTCTTCTCTTTGGTTTTTCGGTGCAGTGTATAAAAGTGGGGGAGGTTCGCTGATTTGTTCCACGTCAGAAATATTATCTAGTGAACTGAATCGTGGAAACTTGATTCCGTGTCTTTCTAATGTAGATTTAGCTGGGTTATCTTCGCGCCTTTTCTGCTTAGGCCTTGACATACTGGTATTGCTAAGTTCGTCACACGAGTCAAGCGCTCTTTGTAGAACCGCAGTGATATCCTTTTTTGCCGGTATTTTGCCTCTAAAATGTTTTTTTGAGTATTGTTCGACAAGGTACACGTGCTTTCGCAGTAAAGACCAATTTTTGTTGCCATTTAGTAAATAGTCGTCTCGATTAGCTTCAAACAGGTCTGATTCTATTTTATTCGTTGCTTTCTCTTTCATTGATTCTAAAGCAATTGTTTTATTATCTAATTCCTTCTTTAACTTGCTTAGTTCAGTTTCATGTTTTCTAATTTGGGTGCGTTTTTCAAGTTTATCTCACCACTGTGAAACTTTTCCTCTCCGCATTTGAAAACTGACGTGCAACGACCAAACTCACACGTTCGCGCGCTATGTCCCAAACGCAAGTGGCAGTTCCTGCAAATGTTCCCATCACGAGGGTCGGACTTAACCCTATCTAGTTTTGCTTGTATTTCTTGTTCCTTGTTTTCAAGGCGACTGATAAGTTCTTGCTTTTTGGTGATTTCATCTTCTGTCTTTTGGATATAGCGCTCGACTGGTGTTTTTTCTTTGGTGTTTTCCCGAATTGGTGCTTGACAGAATTCTTCCGCGTCAGATTTGCATGGTTGTTCTCGGCATAAATCAACTTTTTCATAATCCTCGTGTTCCAAACTACCTTTTAACTGAAGGGATCTTCTCGCGTGCGGTTTGTCTTCCGATGTTCGTAACTGTGATGCTCGACTGATTCGAACTTCCTCAACTGATGGCGACTGAAATGTAAATGCTTGAACGCTGATCGTTTTTCGTTTTGACAGAGCTTCCTTGAGTTGAAAAGAAAAATATACTGGAGATATGTCAACCTCGTGTTCTTCTTCGTTTATAGTGAAACGAAGCGGCGCAGTAGACAAGCTTGTAACTTTGCCCAGATGAGGGACTTCTCGCACAATACGTTCTTTGAACGCTTGGAAATCATACTCCAAAAGCTCATCTTCAGCTATAAAAAATGGAGTAATTCGCTTGGAGGTGTAATAATCATATATCACCTTGACTTGCACTAAAGACATTTTTAGATTTTTAATTCAGTGATACTAGTACATAAATGGAAACAAGAGAAACCTGACAAACTGTCTCGAAATATCTGTAAACGTGCAAACTATGTGAAGCAAAGGCGCAACGTCTGTGTGACAAACCCGCCAAGTTTCATAGTGTAAACGCGACATTTTCATTGGACTAGTGGAGACAGATGTCTGGGAAACTGTCACGTTTGAAAAGTAAACCTGCGCGAAAAATTGGTCACGCTTCATGGTCGAACGCAAACGGTAGTAATTGTAAAATAGTAAATGTATTATTATCCCTGCATCGTCATCTTTTTTAGTTTTTGTACAAAGTGAAAATAATGGCAAATAAAATCACAAAAATGTATTTATTTTATTAGAAAACGAGAAAATTCATTTCAAAAAATTCAAATAATGACCAAGTTCGTTTAACGACAGAAAATTATTTACACAGGAATAATAGGCTCTTGTTGCCACGGAAAATGAAAGCTTATTTTGGAATGTTGATTCGTCTATGAATAATTTTCGGGGGGAATTTTTGTCTAAACAAACTAACAAACTACAGAAGGAAGCCATTTCACTGCTTTAACGCGAGTGTAAATTGTATTTTTTTGAGAGGCTTTAAATTTCCCGGGAAACGCGCTCGGCCGATGGCGTAGTTTTGGCGTCATTTTGAACGATTGTGACGACGAAAGATCAGTTAATTTTGAAAGATCGTCGATCACAATGTCAGATGTATTTGGACGAACATGATTGCCGCAGAGGAAGATCTTTTTACCACAAATAACGAGAAAAGTAGCGACCATGAAAAAAATATCGCTTCTACGAAAATCCATAACGATTTTAATGCGTATGAAGACAGCTGTTCGTCTACACACGACGACAAAATAACTGAATCGGACTTGGATAGTGATTCTGCAGTAAGCGTTTTGAATCATCTGAATGGAAAGACAGACAGACAAAGTGATGAAGCACTATCAAGGTCCTCCTCAATACAGTCTGATAAATCAGCGATAATTCGTTTGAACAGCGAACTTTTGAAAGCCAAACAAAGCAACTGGGAGGTGGTAGACGCGCTAACTGTTGCTTACGATGACATCCGTGACTTACGGAAGCGAGAACAAAGACTGAATAACATTCTAGCTGGTAATTTAGATAATGTGGGGAGCACTAGTACTTCTCAGGCTGATGCGCTGGGGTCTTATAGAGCTACCGAGGTTAAAATACTTCAGACACAATTAGAGATACGGGGAGAGGAGTTATCCAAGGCAAAGGATAATATTCGTCGTCTGATGGGAGAAAGAGATCGACTCAAAGAAGAGTGCTCCAAAACTCGAGCTAGTTTACGACTTTTGACTTTACAGGATAAAAGAAAAGAAACTGAAATAGTTGTGGGAGAAAGGAATCTAAAGTCATTAAAGGAAGAAATAAGGGAAAAAGATGAAATGGGATTAGTCTCGAAAGAAAATGTATTAAATTTAGAACATCAGATGAGAATGGCTAAAAACACCGCTCAGAAGACCGAAGCGGAGAAAGATATCTTGAAGGACAATCTCAAACAACGCGAAGATGAGATTATCGAGTTAAAAAGAAAGTTGAAAGAGCTTGAAAATGAACATGACCGAGTTCAATCCGACTTGTCGTTGAGAACATCTGAACTTGCGAGAATGAAATCCAATGAGTCGACTGATATTTTCAAAGAGTTTGAAAGCGAGCTAGCAAAGGAGCTCAACACAATGGAATTAAAACTGATTGAAATGAAAGAGAAAAGCAAGCGGGATGATCAAACAATGGCTGAGATGAGAGAGAAACTGGAGGAATGGGAAAGGTACGGAGCAAGGTAAAAATCAAAAATAATTCAATAATAATTAGGATTAAGAACCGTGTTTATTTTGGCAAATGTACATAAAGATTGATTTGTTTACTAATGGCTAAATGTGTCACGCACCCGGAAAAGAAAACACTAAATTGAGAAATGATAAATTTCTCACCCAGCTAAAGAAATAATGAAAAAAAAAAAAAAAAGAAAAGAAAAAAAAAGAGAGAGAAAGAAATAGAGAGAAAGTTAGAATTGTTTTTAGAAAATCGAAATCAAAGTAGAAATGAACGTCTCGCGCACGCAATGACGCGTCATCAGCTTTCCGCTGGCATCAACTTCCGATATTTAACAAATAGACATCAGTTTTTTATGTGTCTGTCCTCTTATTGACGATAAATTGCGTCATCACATTGTCAAAGTAGTGTTGATTCACGAGGCGTAGCCGATTACAACACAGGTAGCCCAAGCTTGGTTTCTGTTGTGTCCTGTTATAAGGAAATGTATGGGGATTCATCAAAGATTTCAATAAAATCATCTAAATGTGAAATAAAGCCTCGAAATTTTACTCGATCATTGAAAAATAGCACTTCTTTCGCTCTGCGTGGTTATTTTTTGAATTTAGCCCGTTTTAAGATTTCCCCCCCCACCATTTCCTTATAACAGGACACCACAGAAACCAAGCTTGGGCTACCTGTGATTACAGTAACAAAAACGATAAAAACTTCTCATTTTTACTGATCAACACAACCAATGGAAAGAGCGCACGCTCGTTGACGTCAACTTTATCTGTCTGTCCTCTTATTGATGATAAAAAATAACCAATTAGCGCGCGAGAAATTTGTAAGTTATTGTAAAAAATCTGTTTTCGATGTTGCTTGTTGTTGTTGTTAATAGGATGAGCAAGACAATGGACGAGTACATCAATGAAGTCAACTCCCAACAGCTCCAGGCTCGTAAAGAAATTGCAAAATACATCGGTAACTTAGAAAAGGAACTAGCCCAGGTCAAGGCTCGACAACAACCCCTTGAAGGAGGAGGAGAAAGTGATAACCAGTTATTTCAACGATATGCGCCTTCTCGATCACCTAGGAAACGAAGCTCAGGAAAAAAGCTTCCTGCCCTTCAGTCGTCACTGCAAGAAACTTTACCACCTAGTGGTAGAAAAATGAGCGATTCTTCTTTATCCGGGGCACTCGATAGCGAGGGCTCTACGGATGACATAGAATATTACCCCTCGGATGTCAGCGAATCTGATATCTCTCGACCTTCAAGCTCACACAAGGGACCTAGAAGAACGCTACCTATGACACCCAGTGATATTGAGGTACTCTGCGGTGACAGTCCTGAGGAGTATTTTACGAAGCAAAGTAGGAAGAATAAGCAGCCTGATAAATCTGATCATAACAAAGTTCGTGTCTTTCCACGCATGCGTAACAACCAGGATTCAGGGTTGGGAGAAAGCCTTCGGTGTCGAGAGGATGGTAGAGGTATAAGGCCGCAGAATAACTACCCGTGGAGGAAGAAATCTCAAGGTACTATAGTTAATAAAAATGGTTTTTGACTCGTTCAAACTTGATTTAATGCAGAGTTCTGTCTGCGTATTTACTGTGGTTTTCGATATTCTGCGAACTCCGACATTTCAAAGACTTGTTGTGAAATTGGTTTTTCACTACCGCCGGTAAAGGATATTTAGGGTGCCGACTGATTTTTTTGTTTGACTGCGGCGAAAAATCAAATTTCAGGAATTCTACTTTTCGCAACGATTGCTGCGACTGGTCTCGCAACATTTTTCAAATTTCGTTGTAGGTTACACGGTGCAATGAAAGGTGCAATGCTAAATGCGACGCCGTGGCGACACAAGTTGCAGAGAAAATTGCTCCGTGTAATCGCGCCTTTAGGGTCAACCAGTTTATATTGGGCTTTTGTGTGTTTCACGGGTTTATGAAAAACACTCTATGTTACCATATTTTTTAATCAAAACCAAAACAAAATAAACACTGAAATTACAAAACTTATTTTTATCAGAAAATAAGATAAGACCTAGCAGTGCTTACAGTCGTGGTGGAGAGGCCAATGATGATGAATCAGAAAGCTTCCCAACTATTACCTCAATATCGCTTGACAAAAAAGGTCAACATTCTGCTGCTGCTGGATTTGAATCAGCCCGCAAACCTATGAAGACTGAAATTACGACATCTAGCCCAAATAAAAGAAAAAGTCAAAGTATGTGGTATATATAATATCATTTACTAATTTGCACGAGACTTTTCAGGTTATAATGGATAGTGAGCGCGAAAGAAAATTTACAAAGTGAAAAGCGCGCCTAAAATTTGTATTGATGTTTAAAGTGCGTGCTAGGTAATCTTCAAGCGCGGATCGTGTGATTTGGTAGATGCGCGCAAGAGATGCACTACGTTCATTAATTTGTCAAAATATTGCGCCCTAGAGAATATTTGTCGAAGGAAGTGCGTGATAGACTTGAGGTGAAGGGCGCGCTAAGTATTAGTTGTGTATAGAAAGTGCTAGAGATTATTTTATAAAATAACTGCTCTAAATCTCGCGTTCTGATTGGTTGGGAGCGCGTGCTTTATGAGAGCACACAGCGTGCGCGCGCAATTTCAATTTCGTCATTGACGTAATTTGTATTTTATAAAAGAAATAAAAAAACTTGCTTGCTGTGCTGTGTGCAGTTATAAAGCACGCTACGCGTCGTGCTTCTCCTAACACTTCTCTCTGTTCTGCCAACCCCGCGTGCTTTATAACTGCACACAGCACGCGCGCGCGTTTCCTATTTCTTCAATATTACTCGCATTTGATTGCGCGCGCAAGTATCATTGTTCATAGAATGTGCTCGTCAAATACGCGACTCAGAGAGGATACCGCGCGTAAAGGATTTGGCTCACAGCTACGGCGCCCGTCGCTTATGTTGCAGTTGCACTTGATATTCACCTGCAGGTAAGTAACGCGTAGCGAATTTTCCTTACACCTTACGCGAGCGTCACAGTTCCCTTGACCCAGCATTTTCAAGCCTAAGTCGTTTGTGACTGTTTTGTCTTTCAGTTCCTCTTCGCCGGTTCCTATCACATGACAGAGTTCGAGCACACAGGCGTCATGCCGCGTTATTGCTAGTGTTTCGTTATCTAACTCCCCTTGAACTGTGTGGCTTGGCTCAAGTATGTAGAGAATGGAGAAGCCTGAGCGAACATCCGTCGCTATGGAAACATGTATCGTTGGTGGATACCGCTGTAAATAACATGGTATGTATTGCTGGCTCACGAGAATGATGTTTATTAGCTTCTTCCTTGATCGAAAAACACCGCCACAATAAAAGGATTGTGTGCTTATTCATTCTATTCTTATTTAATAGACATTGCTGTCAATATCAAGACGATGCAAACCCCTGCAACATCTCGTTCTTAAAGGTAATGTATATATCATGGTTACTGTGCGTATACTCCATCCGGGACCACTATGATAAATTAGTATAATTAACCAATCATATTGCGACATTTAGTTCAATGTTTTGAACCAGCCAATCAGATAGCACATCGCTATAATGAGAGCGCGAGAACGTGATAATCTGATTGGCTATCGCTGTCATCAATTCAATCTCTGTCTAGTTTGCTGCTATCTGATTGGTCTGTTTTATTCAAGAGGTCCCAGTTAGTGTGTCCGCACAGATCAAACCAAAATAAAGGGGAAGTTTGTGAATCAAAGGTGGTGTAGTGGTAGTACACTCGCCTCTCGGGTTGAATTCCTGGACTCAGTATCACATGTGAGTAAAGTTTGTCGCGTCTCTCTGCTTTGATAGCAGCTCGTGCTGCTTGGGCGAAAAGGCAATTCGAACAACGTTTAAAAAAATTTTGTCTTTTAGGATTGAAGAAAATCACTCCTCGAAAACGTGTCCAAAGTAAAAATGTCGAAAAGTAAGTCCAAACTAAACTTTTAGTTTGGTCCCTAGCAAATCCCCATAACACATTTCCCCTTAAAAGTTTTTATATTACCCTGTCCGTATCCCGTTCATTTCTTTTTTCCGTTGTGTTCCAATCCTTCATTCTACTTCTTCCATCTTGTTGCAGTAATATCTCCTACTCTACTCTATTCATTACAGTACAACTTTTCATGCGATCCCAGCATCTTCTTTTAGAATCTTATTCCAGATTGCAATCGGGATCTCCAACTAAAAATCCAATTCATATAGAAAAACTGTGCATTACTGACCGAAGTGGCTTAAAATTTTTTAGTGTGCTAATTAGTATTTTTAATAACAGATTACACTCTATTGCCTTCAAACAATTGTTTCAAGTCGAGGCATTTGGGTCAATACAATGAAATGTAAAGAAACTAACCCAAATGTAGCAGTTGCTTGAAGACATCACAGTCTAACCAATATCTGCTATAGAGCGTTTTCACGTGACGTCACAGCGGCCACATTGGTGTACCAAAACAATACATTTTCTATCTTCAAGGAATTTAACTATATTCTTATTCAAAAACTGTCTTAGCAGTTGCTACCTAGAGAAAGGCCTGGAGTACATTCTAAAAGTATCTGCAGAGAATATGTCGTCAATCCACATTGAGGACTGTGGCAATCTATTGACTGACAGGTCAGTATATTAGCCAAATAAAAATAATCAAATATGCAACCCACTAACTTTAGATTCACAGAATTCCAAAAACCTGAGAATTTTAGAACCTGCCTTTGCCGTGTCCTAGCATTTTGATTGGTAGAGCTATAATATCGCGCGCTGCGATTGGTTTAATTTTCGTAGTCGATTCCGTACTGTGACCGTGCCGTGTCGGTTCCCAAGCAATACGAAATCTATTCTAGTTAATGTTCATGGAATAGAACTTTTTTTTAGCTTCGTTGTTTGTTGTTCACATTGCAGACCATGTGATGCCACTTTTGGGAGTTGATTCTTTCATGTGTCTATTTTGACATGTTCGTCATAAAAGAACAATTCTCAAGGGAATGTCATGTGATCTGAAATGGGCAATTTACATACGACGTTAAAAAGATCTATAGAGGT
This sequence comes from Actinia tenebrosa, assembly GCF_029948245.1. Taxonomy (NCBI): domain Eukaryota; kingdom Metazoa; phylum Cnidaria; class Anthozoa; order Actiniaria; family Actiniidae; genus Actinia; species Actinia tenebrosa. The sequence continues at coordinate 9,395,254 of NW_028292572.1, read as the reverse complement.
TTTGCGCATCACGTGATGGCAGCCATTGCAGGAGGGAGGAACAATTGAATCTGGTCTAATCTTATTTACATGAAAAAGAATTCAGTTTCCCAGGGGAAAAATACGTGTTGTGCCTGTCATGGCTGCCATCACGTGATGGTGCAAAGCATCTCATTCTGTGACCTCAAACTTCCAGAAATCTATATACTTCCTGATTTTACAAATCCTTGGTTTTCCTCGATAGGTGCTTACTGCTGACTGGTAGTCATTGCCGCAACCTTCAATCATTCACATACATCAGTGATAAGTATCCAGCATGCCCCGAGGCCTTGTGGGCACTGTTGAATTGTAGGAACCTTACTACTTTACGAGTACCGCCAATGATTCCCAAGTAAGTCGTCATCATATACCGTTGCTATACAAACTCATTTCCTTAGCAGTCAGGTTGCATTTTCTTCTTCTACCCATGCGCATGGTCTATAGCGATATTCACTGTGTACGAACATTGACGTTAGGAATCTTTTCTCATTCAATTGTGCCAACCATTAAAACAAAATATCTTTGTTTCAGTAGCCAATAGATCTCTGGTTGGCACATTAATATCAATAGGTAACGTCAGTGCCAACTTCGCTATGATACATTTGCCTTTCGCGAAGTTTTGTCTCGATCAGCGCGCAGGCATTAAAATAATTGCCGGTCATTTGTCATTCACGATGACTAGTTTTAGCTCGGTCATACCTCGCTTGTAGCTCAATGATACTGGTCACAATGGTTGGCAAAGATTTGACCGCACAACAAATTCCAATGGACTACTTCGATGATGCGGCGGCCATCTTGAATCGTAATGCATTGTGGGTCGTCCAGGGGGCAAATAAAGCTTTCTTACAGTAATGACGTAGATTGATACTAACGGCTCGTCGCAAAGAGAATATAATAAAAGATGAATTAAGGCAGCACATCGATCAACTTTACCCGGTCATTAAAAAAGACAAACACACGAAACTCTATATATTTTCTGTCATCTTTGTTTTGTTTTGCCCCCTGGCAAGATGGCCGTCGTATCGTCGAAGTAGTCGATGTCCAGCCGTTATTGTAATCCCTGGCGCGTAGCAATGAAAACAGTAGCGGTAACGTTGCTCTTCCAAGTCCCTTGATTTGACCAGTCTTTCTTTTTGTCTAGTGAACTACCTAATCGATTCAACGACAAGAGTTGCGAGACCATCGCTAACTGCTGGCCATCCTTAACGAAGCTCTCGATAGGAGGACCCGGCCTAACCACCACAGGACTCCTTCACATCGCTAAAGGTTGCATGCGGCTACAGGAACTAGAACTGGACCGCATTCATCACGTGACTGAGGAGACTGCTTATGCTCTGTGTCTTACTGGGTTAAGAGGGCTGCAGATTTTGTTGTTCACCTTCACAACTACAAGTCCTGGCGCTATAAAACAGTTCTATGGTAAATATCAATAAGTCGTACAAAGGTTGAGGGAAAAACTAGGTCGATTTGGCATTACAGTGCATTGTGGGAATGTTTTCTGAAATGGACATATTTCAAAGATGGTTTCTATTTAGCAGTCCCCTAAAATAGTCCCACAATGCATTGTAATGCCAACTCGACCCAGTTTTTACTCAAACACGGTACGGCTACGCTCGGCTACGCGCGAGCCCTTTCCGTTTATTGTTTTGATCACTAAAAACCAGACTAAAAACAAAACGGAAAGAGCGCACGCGCGCGCAAGTTGATGACCCACGGGAGTAGGGTAAGAAGAAATTTAAACTGCATCCTGTTACTAAAGATAGACAACCGGGAATTTACATGCGTGCGCGTTATTAAGAAGTTTCCCTCTCTTATTTATGCTCTCTTGCTAATACTGATACCGGCGCTTTAAATAATAAATAGTGTTTTATTTTCTACTTTTTTCTATATGAAATATAGCATATACTCGGCAGACTTTCAGACTTTCGCGTTTTGGAGGAAGAGGGCTGTATTAGCTCCGGAATGAGGTTCCTCTTCATATATTTAGATATGATTCATCATTTTATCATATATAGACTTTGTACCATCACGTGAAGGCAGCCATGACAAGAGGCACAACATTAGAATATTTTCTCCCTGGGAAACTGAAGTCTCTCTCGTGTAAATCAGGTTGGACCAGATTCAATTGTTTTTGCTTCCTTTCATGGCCTGCCATCACGTGTTGGTGCAAAGCCTCTATCGTACTAAAGAAGGTAGCCGGATATGCTCTTTCAAGGGCCCGGACCTTTAGACCTCCGCTGTTACGCGCTGTGGACCTTTTCTCATGTGGCAGCCATAATATATATTTTTCCCCCTTGTAGCCTCGCGTTCGTACCCTTCAGAATGAGTTTAGCGGGTTAAAATCTAGACTGCGAGCTAAGTCCCTCTATTTCCCTTGGTCACTGTCCGTCTGTCTGTCCGTGTCGATTGGTCGAGGAAAATTGCCCTCCCTCCCCAGTCCCCACCCCCAGGGACTTTTGACTCGTAACCAATCTTATTCGACCAATCGACACGGACAGACAGACGGACAGTGACCAAGGGAAATAGAGGGACTTAGGTCTAGTTAAAATCATTCGAAAGGTCCATGAGGTGTAAGCAAGGAACGGTTCACCATGATAATCCCATTGTTGTCTTCTGCTTTTAACTTCATAATAAATAATGGAACTTTCTCTCCTCCACCCAGCTGCCTGCCCTCGGTTAGAAATTATCGCAGTGCATGTTGGGATATCGGATTATTTTTCTGACGTCACTAACCAAGAGAACATACGTAAATACAAGCGAATCATCAGTAAGCTAGAGGTAAGCACACAAGATTAGGGTTATTATCCTTTCCGGAGTTGCAGAACTCTGGGGCTGTTTTTCGAGACGCTCATAGACGCTTAATTCATGGTTTCGCCCCTCTTAGTTACCGTTGCTACGTCCCACAAGCTCAACAAATGTCTCTTGAATATTCCAGAATTCAAAACTCTGATCTCGGAAAATTGATTATAAGTTGTTTATATTGTTAACTGTCCTTTGAAAATAAAAGACAAATACTCTTTGAAGCAGACACTGTGTAGTTGTTTGTGGGACTAATGGTAATTCCACTGGGAAAACATCTGCAACGGTGATTGGTTCGCTGTTGGGTTCGTGCAACTCCTTATAAACTCCTTGAAAACTCCTTGAATTTAATTCTCGTTTTCAAGGGCACTTTAAAAGCTCTTGAATTTTACGATTTTAGCGAAACTCCGATTTGATTGGTCGCGATGGGGGATAGAGGGACTATCTGATAGAGACCATGTAATCTTCGTGATAAGATTTTCCGCCACCTGAGTGTGGAGGAGAGGTGAACTGTCTAACTTCTTCTGTCAGTTGCCAAGGAGAACAGCATTTTCGACTTGTACGGGACCCCTACACTTAAGTATATGTAGAAGAGACTGATAACATGTTTTTTCCTCAGGCTTTGCGAGAGGAAAACTCTGACTTGGCACGTGTTCTTCGCATTAAGGCAGATTATGGGTGAGGAAAACCAACTGAATAAAATAACTTTTAAAAAAACGTATAACGATTAAAATAAACTGCTGTAAATTATACTTTAGTCTATAACACTGATTTTGTAATGGATTTATCAAATATGGTACAAGGACACTAGTATTTTATGAACTATATTCGGGTTCCAAATTACTGCTGTGTTTCTTGCAGCCTCGTTTACCCACCTTAGCCTCGTGTCAATGTCTAAATATTCCAAAAATATCAATGGCAAAGTAAAGAATGCACAACTTCAACAATACAAACACTTTGAAATTCTACGGACCTTCACTGGAACACGTGAATATTTTACCCAAAATTGGGGCTGATCCTGAGAATGATGATACTTGTTGCCATGGTGAACGGTCCGCAATTTCTCTTTTCTTCCAATGAAGCTTTTTTTCTTTTTCTTTTCTTTTTTCTTTTCCTTTTTTCTTTCTTCGTTTCCTGCTTACCATTTTTCCCTAACTGCAAACACATCATTATATTTCAAAATGCATTCCTCTTTTTTCCCCATCTCCCATCCATGCTTTTTTCCCCTTCCTATCTACGCCTGCCTTCCAAGTTCATCTCAGGACCCAACGATGCATGTCATTAATTCAACTGTTATCAATTTTTACAGTCTGCTAATTCCAACAAATGAATTCAAAATGTACTGTTAATAAGATTGTCATTTATTTGGACGTTTCAGGCTTGCATAGAAATATCTTTTGCATCGTCTTTCTAATTTTAAATCCAAGGAAAGAGATTAATGACTCACTTTCCGTGGTTTCCCTTTCAATACGGGTCAGCAGGGAAATCAATTCATATATTACACTGGGCGCATTTTCAAGTCTGACCACAAGAAACGAGATCATTCAAAAGCGTTGGCTTTGGGTAGCATAAGAGGCTGGGTTTTTGGATCGATCTAAAAACTTGTATAAAGCTGCTCCAATATTCAGTCTTGACCTCATGGTCAAGAGCATTCCTACAGGCGTTCGTTACGCGCGCTTTTTGGTACAAGTTTTGGGCGGGAAAAAATGAAGGTCGGCATAATTAACCTGTCGTGATTACTTTTCAAACGTCAAGCTGATAGATACTTTGATAATGGGACCACATATGATGATGTATAGGATTCCAATTGCTCAAGGCGCACCGCCGCAAATGTAAACATCTAAAATAAATTGTTTTTGTACGCCTTGTTATTTCAAAACGAAAACCTCAGCTTGAGAAGTCTTGTCTGGAACGCCTACTAGTAAAAAAATCTTATCACATATGTCGTTCCAGCCCTGCTGCAAAGAGCGCGTCAAGTGCTTTACTCTACAGTGTAGCTGACGGCGGCGGACAAGTAATTTGTTAACGATACTCGAGGACAGCCAGCTGCATGCATCCACTTGAAGTAGTATAATATATTTTTAATACCTCCAGCTGCTGAGGGGTCATTAAAAACGTATATTTGAGGCCCTTTGACTTTAGCATCTTGCAACAAGCCGGGTGCGCCCTCAAACATTTCAACCCCGAGTTGTTTCCAAATTAAATAACTTTTTCAGTCCCTTGATCCGATAAGATTTTAGGGTTTAAATGGTTTTTTTTCCTGACAAGTTTAGGATACCTTGGGATCCAGAGGTTATTTATTCTCGCTGTGGCGTTTGCAAAGTAGTTTTGTTAAAAGAGTAGTAGTCGACGTAATGTCAGACTCTATTGAGTTTTTCGAAGTTTATCGATGTTTTTATTTCCATTGGAATTCAAAGACTTGTTCGCAGTTCATCATCTTGATCTTCAAGCCTTGCTGATGCTGATTATCACCAGCGATAACTCAAAAGGACGTCTCGAATATGAGCCGTGGGAACTTGAGAAAACTGTTTATTGTAGGTAAATGTGTTGACTTATCAAAGATGTTTTTCCTACAGTATTAATTGTCGGCATTTTCAGATCAAACTAGAATAACTATAGTACTTGATAAGATTACTTCATCGAATTGAATGAAAAAGAGCAGGCAACTTCTTGAAAAAATAGACGCGGCCCGACAAAGTTTCTTCGGGATTTAATTATCTTCTCAAAGGTTTCAATCTTTTCCACTGGTTTCAAAGTTATAAAACAATTTTACGAAAAGGAAGAAAGTTAAAAGAGTTTCTGTTTTTTTGCATTTTTTAATTTTCTCCTAACGCAAAACGCATAAGTCTTTTCATAATCAGTAAAAAGTTTTAAAACTAGACTTCAGGTTGTATGAAGACATGAAGAAAGCACACAAGTTTTTCGGTCCGACAAAGGAAGGTGCCATTTCTCGCAGTTTTCGGCTTTATTATAATTTTAAAAACTTTTCACACTCTTGAAGTGTGAAAGCTACAAAACAAAGGACAGGAAAATGCGTCAGTCGGCATTTGCTAATTATACCCAAAACAATATATTGTTCTTTCGCTTCGACAACAGAAGCAGATATGAACTCTAGATCGATAGACTTGTTCAATTCTCTCGATTGGATACCATTTTATCAAGAAACACTTATTACTACCGGAGCACTTATGTATAAGAGAATTAATGGACAGACCCCTGAATATATGAATGAAAACCTTCTTACGAACGCTGATATACATAATAGAAATACTCGTTTTAGAAATATAATTTTAGGTGCCCCCTCTTTCATCGACAGACCGAGGGTGGTAGAACTTTTACTGTTAGAGCCATTAAATTATGGAACAGTATGAACAATGACATTAAGCAATCACAATCAATTAAGGGCCTCAAAAAGGGTTTGTACGTTAAGTACTTAGGATATCAGAAAGAAAGTTTAACATTTTATTAGATCATTAGATTATTTGTATGAAAGTCATGTTCATTTTAGTAACGATGTAAGGCGTTTGTTCTGAGTCATGGGGGCTCCGTGCCAGCTTCACCCCAAGTCTTCCAGGTTGCGGCCTGAGGACTTGGAGTGGAGCTGTGCTGCGGTGCTCTTGGCTTGGAGGAAACGTCTTACGTTATTATTATTATTTTATTTATTAGAGATTCCTTAATTTTATTTATTTTTTATTCACGTTTAGTTTGTTGTTAAATTTTGTTGATTCATTTCCATTTTTTTTTCCGATTATGTATTTTTTAGTATTTCTTAGTTTTTTATAGTTTTAATTTTCAGAGGGCCACTGGGTTTTCAGTACGATGTGTTTTATTGTAACTGTTGTGTGTCCCCCTCTTTAAATAAAGTTTTATTATTATTATTATTATTATTATTATTATTATTATTATTATTATTATTACAACAAGTCCTAAAACGAGACGAAGCGCTTCTTCAAAGGTTTTTGCTTCTCCGAAAAGTGTCTCATATTTTTAAAATATTATGAAAAGTTCAAAAGAGGAGGTAAATAAGAGTTCCTTATTGTGGTATGCTGTTTGTTTGCATTTATAAACAAATTGATATTGTGGGAATGTTTGCACAATCCTTTTCCCTTGCACCAAGAAATTAAAACAATATTTTCACTGCAATCAATGACAACTCATGAATTTTTGAAGAAATAGAGTGTCCAGAAAGTGTTTTATTTGAGTCGGAAAAACGTATTCGAGTTTAATTAGAATGAAAACAATACGTGATTTGCGCCCAAGCTTTCCCTGCTTTATACTGGTATCCATCTTACAGCACTTCAGAGCGGGGTTTCTGATTTTAGTAATCTGCCATTAGTCATAGTTATCAGAGCTGTCAGCCACAAATTATCCTACTTACTAAAGTACTGTCATGTTATCACCATTTTATCCGGAAGCCACCCATCTCGAAAAGCGTTTCCCAAAAAAGAAATATGTTCAATTTTGAAACCCGCGCGGAAAAAAATCCCTGAAAAAATCATGTGTTTATATATAAAGCTTAACAATGGACTTCTGTTGCGGTTGAGTGGTGTGACTTCAGAAGTTTATATTGTTGATTTTTCACTGTCCAGGTTAATAAACGTTACTAATTGTGTAACATTAGGTAATAGCGGTATAAATACCAGCGCACCGCACGATGTATTTCATTCACACGTGCAACTTGTGCAGACAGAAGCAATCTCTGTAGCGATCTCAGTAATTCACTGATTCCTTTCTGGAACTCGTCTGAACGCAATAAAATGGTAAGTGCAAATAATTTATTCTTTAATGTCAACACAGTTTTGCTTATATATCCTGTTTACATTCTACTTGTCTTCGATTATAAAACTATTTGCAGTCATGTTTTGCTGCAGAGTGGCTTCTTGCTTCCTCGTGGCTTTCGAAACAAACCTCATTTACTATTTTGATGAGTCGCCTGTTTACGCTCTTCTTTTGCTTGTGTTTTTAGGCCACTACAAACGACAGCACAACTTTTCTGGTCGGAAAAAGATTTCCCAATCGGCTTTTTGTTGGAGGTCTTCCCCCAAATGTAAGTACAATCGTTATTGATTTTTAACCGCGCACTTTCGTCTCTTGATAGTCCAAATGGTTTCAGATAAATAGTCGTAGTTTTTGAAGTAACGTCTTGTTTTACTAGAAAACCCAGTACCGTATCTGAAGTGCCTTGCTCTTATTTTCTAAAGTATCAAAGCACTTATATTTTCATTTCTAGAAATTCAAGTACTAAGCTCTTTAACAGTTGTTATAATATGGATCGAACTAAGTGGGCGTACTGATAGTTGTTCCGAATTGGCGTCGTGATAATCATTTTGTAAGATTAAGTTTTAGCTTCAACTGCCTCCCAGCTAAAGCGTTTCCAGAGTAATATTACAGTTAATAGTATTAAGACGGTACTAATCGCTCTGTAATCGTTTCTAAGTCGTTTTAAACTGCCGAGGTTGAACACGCTACCCGTTCGGAGCAAAGGTTACTCCGTACATGTAATAATATCCAGCTGGGCTGCACTAAGGCGCGCGCGATTTACTAGTATTTAGGAGAACCTTTTTGTAAATATTTCTTTCTAATTATCTAACTGTGTAACTGAACTTTGTTTTATTTCATTTCAGACGGAAGCAGTAGAATTAGCCCAGTATTTCAGCCAGTATGGTCTAGTAACGGACGCCAAAGTTATCGCTGATCCGGAGAAAAATATCTCCAAGGGGTTAGTACCTTAGTGATTAAAATACTGTTTCTTATTCGTAATTTTTCTAATGATTCTTTCCTGAATGATAATTTTGTTTGCGCCTTCGTACATGTGCATAATTATAAATTTCCGAGTTCTATTCCATTTGGCGCCTTAGACCGCAGATTGGGAGGGACTGTAGAGAAATAAATACCTTACTATTTATTAAGGATAAATACCTTTACTAATCGTTAAATTATCGACTAAATTTCTTAGTCTCAATCCTTTTTAATAATCTTGTGGATCTATTCTCAGTGGTCCTTGTACAATTGTTACTGTAGCTACTTTATCTTGTATTAAAACTATTTTATGCCTTTTTACAGATACGGGTTTGTGACCTTCAAGTCGACTGAAGATGTAAAAAATGTAATTCAATGTGTAAGTGTTTTCTTATTGCTCTTCCTTATTATTTCAAAGTAAAGCGTATTTCATCACACTGGGATAGTACTGAGTTTTTTAACTGAGGGGAGAGGAACAGGGCAGGGGTGTATCCAGTGGGTGCTGTGAACCCTTCTGATTTACAGTTTATTGGTAAAATTTTGGAAATGTCGGTATATCAATGCGACATTGACGATGTTTGTCAAAATAAGACTTTACTTGTATAAATTATGAAATGAAATCAAGAATTTTTTTATTTTTGGCTATTTGTGAACTTAATTTATGAATAGCTGAAAAATTATTCATTACTAGTGAATTTGTTGTCATGGAAACAAAATGAAACAGTCTAAAAAAGTCTTTTGCTAGTTTTCACATGACGTCATCAAAACATCTAAATCTAAAGTATAGATCGTATAAAGGCTTTTCTCAAGTATGTTTTAGAAATCATTGTTATAAGTCACAAGAAAAAACTAGAGTCATTTCGATGGTTAGTTTCAGAGTTATGAAGGTTGGGTTAGTGTCACGCAATAGAGTCACGTCTATCTAAATAGCGATTAAATAATTTACTCTAGCTGAAAAAAATTTACTTAGACACATTTAAAGTATCTATTTAAAGTATATTTAAGTGAAATATTAACTATTCCTTCATTTTAAACCTTTGGAGTTTCGTCCACTATGGTTTTTTCGAAAAAGCTTTTTAAAAGTGTAGTCCTTTGCAAATTTTGAAGATTTTGCATGTAGAGAATTCTATTTTTATTGTATCTTTTTCTATTATTTCTTTCAGGGTACATTGTTTTTCAAGGATAAAAAAATAAATATCGGGCCTGCAGTAAAAAAAGATGGGCCAATGATAAAGCCTGAGGTTGTCATTGGTAAGTTTACTTAAAAAAAAGGTTCTGTTTAAATATTATACATCTTAACCCTTTTCTCAAGGGCTTGGGGTACATGGGGTATTGCTTGAACTGTAGGGTTCTAATTTCTTGTTCTTTGTCTTTCATTTGTAGTTCCTAAAGCACCATCCAAAGGAAGGTACTTTTCCCTTGATCCAACATCACAGGTTTGTAGTCATCACACCATGTTTGCTTGTCCATAATTCCAAAATATTATGCTCCGCTGCCTTGAAACTTAAATAGTTAATGAAATTTAATTTTGACTGCTTTACTAAATTGTAAAACAAAGTCTAATATTTTTTGTTTTCTCTAGTATATGCCTGTCCAGCCTGACACCACCACTGTAGAGCCGATTTATGTACCGGAACCATGCAATGCCTCATGTTTCAGCCAGTGCTATGTTCCTGATATGTCATTGTGCTATGAAACATGCTATGTTCCGGAAACATGTTATGCTCCAGAAACATGTTATGTTCCAGAAACATGTTATGTTCCAGAGAGCTGCTTGGGTTACTACCCTCAAGTATGCTACCCAATGATTGCACAGGTATGAAAGCTATCAGTGAATATGTAAAGTCCTTCTAGTGACACAGCCATTCTCAATCACATGCATGATGAAGTAGGTTTTGGTGGACGTCAATCACAAGGCATTTCCATAACATTGTTGGAAAACACAAAGCTATAAGGGCCTGTGAGTATGGAATGTTATGGAAATGCATTGATTGATATCCCATTAAAACTTCTTCGTCACAACAGAAACAATCACTACAGTGGCACGTGTGATAGAGAATGGCTGTAACATACTTGGATTTGTCTGGTAAAATCTTTGCCTTAAACTAATTGGCCATTATTTTAAGCATTGTTGATGGGAGGAATGAGTAACGACTGTAACTTGGGTAGCAACAAGTTTTAAAGTATCTTAGAGTAAGAGTAAAACTATTTATTCCCATTCCTATTTAAATTTTTGAAAATGAGCCTTCTCCATATGAAAAGATCTTATCATCTATTCAATCAATATCTTATTTTTATTAGTATTTTGTTTGTGCTGAATTTCTTTTTCATTTGCTTTTTAGCAGCAATGTTATCAGCCTGTTGGAGCACCTGTGATGCAAGGTAATGATTCTATAAAATATTAATTTGCAGCCTTCTGCCTTCAATTTATTTATTTTCACACTGTTTGCTCCATTCAATAGCTTTCATTCATTCATTCTTTTTGTTTGTTTACAGCTCCCGTCCCCAAAACAACTGGAACAACGACAATGAAGAAAAGAAGGTCTCTCCCTCCTCGCTTCAAGAGAAGCTCTTAAATTGCCTGACATGAGTTCTTTTGGGGTTGTTTCTAAAAGTATGAGTGCTGAATTTGATATCAAAATCAAAATTGTGATTAAGAAAAACAAAATCCAACACAGCATACTTAAACAGTATAAACATTGCACCAACATTTTTTAATGTCACAATTTGATATCCGAGTTTAACTTCAGCAGCCCTCATACTTCAAGAAATGACTTTATGTGTCGTGTCATAAAGGAAGTCACACCTCGAATCTTTAGTCCCTGTATCTTTTTATGCAAATTTTATCAGTACTCCTCCACAAACAAATTTAAGAAATACAAGAAAATAATATTTTGATTCGATTCTCGAATATTTTTGGAACATTTATGATTTTAATCTTAATTCGTTCAGATCTCTTTTATTAAATGCAAATTAATGTACATTGGTGATTTTTCAAACTGTAAAACAACAAAAAAACTAGCATTTCCGAAAATTAGTTATCTTTTCAAAGGTTGAGAGGGGGATTTTGTAAAATTTTATAGCTATTTTTGTCACAAGAAATATCTTAATGCTTTTGGCTAATCTAAGTTGTAAAATTTTTTCTGGAGCAAGATAAAAACTGTCACTTATATGCTTTCTAAGAGAGCATTTTGAAATATTTTATATATTGAGAAGTGTTTATAAATTTGATTGTTTTATCAATCTTAGTCAGTTCCACAAGGAATGACCTTTACTTGCACTACAGAACAGATTTGTATGATAATGATAAGATGTAAATATATTTTCTATCTTGCTTATTAAACTTTAGAAGCATATTTAATAGTGGTGTAAAAGTTTTATATCTTGAGAGAACCTTTAAAGATATTGCAGTGCTTTTAGAGGGTGAAGATACATTTGGGGGAAGGAGGGGCTGGTGAGTAAGCACTTGACCAAGATCAAGGTATGGGATTATTGATGACAAAAATATGGAATTTTTGTATAGAATATTATTGTTATATTCTGAAGTATCTGCTTGTCTATTTGGTTTGAAATACACCTGTTTCAAAAATCGTTGTCGCACCAAGAGCCTCAAGTAACAAGCCAAGGCTCCAGAGGACGTCAGTACTTTTAATTACAAGTGATTTATTCATGGTTCATGCAAGTGGCTATAGCAGCCTTGCTTGGAGCAATTTGTGCAGTCAAATGAAAATGCACCATGAATAAACTAATTACAGCTAAAAGTATTGGCGTTCTCTGCAGGTCTTGGCTTGAGGCTTTTGGTGCGACAACGATTTCTGAAATAAATGTATTTATAAAACTCTGAAGTTCTGCAAAATTATTGCTATGGAACCTTTCGTTTATTTCACTTAGACTTGGTTAGAACATTGCAGGGTGACTATTTCTAGTTCAGTTTTTACATCCAAGACTCCCCCCTTGAGATGTACACAGGCCTAGACCCATCCCCCCTGACTTTCATAACTGCCAGGAGTCCTGTTAACATTTAGAAAACTAAATAGCTGCAGTTACGAGCAAGGATTCGTTTTTTTTTTTCTTTGTCGTCAAGCAATCATTGAACTTCGACTAAACTAACTCGATCTATAGAAATACAGATTTCAAACTCGATTATAGAGGCAATGTGCCAAATTTGTGAAAGAAGAAAGTTCCGGGTCGCTCTACCTACTTTTTATGACATCATTTCCGTCTACAGTGCTCTGGTAGTCTGCACCTAAACAACTATGCCTCACAAGGTAAGCTATTACTTTATGGCTTAGAAATGAGAAACAATAGAATAACTACTGCATTATAGTTAAAGAAGAGTCTGTCTTTTTGTCGAGGGTCGAGGGTCGAGGGTCGAGGGTACCAAGTCGAGGGTCCAGTTTTACGTCGAGGGTACCAAGTACCAAGTACAGGGTAGACCGAATTACAATGTCTAATATGGAGGAGAATTTCTAACTATTGAAAATATAATTGAAAACCATTCGCGGCAAAGTTGCATTTGAGCCTCAAAGGTCATTTCCGGTTTTATATTTAGGCTCTGTCTGACAAACACGACCGATTTTGTAACGCCATGCTTGACACGTATTCAATACTATATATACTATTTCTTTGGAGCTCCGCTTTTAGGCAGTGCCTAAATCTATATTAAGTTTATATTTCCATTATCCTTGAAGAAGAAAAAAAGAATTAAAAATAAAAACCAAACGAATATTTTGTATAATTGGTAACTACGTGAAAAATATTTCAATTTCATTGTCAACGAACAAATCTAATTGGAAACTTAAGACTGAACTTAGGAAATTAGGTTTGAACTTGGGAGCGAATTTCCCAACTGAGTTCCGAAGTTCGCTCGCTAGCTTGTTAGTTAGAAATTATATAACTTGAGATTAAATTAGCTTAACAACCAAAAATAACGGGACTTCGATTGAAGTTTGACTCAGGCGACTGTATTCAAAGTGCATGAGTTGCGATTGTTAGATATTGTAGTCGTCTACTTGTTATTCTGTCATCGACCAGCTCCTTACCAAAAGGAACCGGTGAATTATCAGTTTAATTAGTTTAATTATAATTTCGGATACTAAGGAATGTTCTTCCTCTATGGCTGTGTTTTCACTAGAAATGTTAACTTGCGTAAAATTCCTGGAGGTGTTTTAATCCGACTCCCACCTTTCAAGAATAACACTGTGATTGGCCCATTTATTTGGTAGGACAACTTAAACCATCTTGCTAGGTAGTTTAACTTTGCCTTATTTCCGGTGTCGTAATTAAGCTAGTTTAAATTGTCCTAGTGAAAACACCATATATATATCAAGTGAAATCTGCAAACAAGTAGTTAATTAATTTCCTGGGATTACATGAGTAATGTTAGCATAAGCCACGTTTTACGGAACAAGTGCGCCTTGGGCGTATTGCGCGTGGATTATTGTAATACATGAGGAATGCAGACTCAAACATAAATAGAGCTTTTTAAGTAAATTTAGTCAGTATAGCAAGAGAACTTGGAAGAGCGTCGAAGCACAGAGTAAAGACAAAGAACTCGCGTCGTTAGAAGACAGAGAGCTGTAATCTCGTTCTCGTTTTGTACTGATTTGTGATGTACTAAGCTGAGTGGTGAATAAACTCTTTTGCCAACACACTTGCAATCTGTTTAGTGATTTGCTGTAATCTCGTTCTCGTTTTGTACTGATTTGTGATGTACTAAGCTGAGTGGTGAATAAACTCTTTTGCCAACACACTTGCAATCTGTTTAGTGATTTGAGCGCCTTGCCGCCGGTTACATATATTTTTATACTATAGTTTTATATAGTTTTTTTTGAATATACTCCTAGACTAATCAAATGAATAACTTAATAACAACAAATGAAGTAAACCGGTTAGCGGAGAAATGGTCGCCCACCAGCAATCAACACAATCGAAATTACTTCAATTGCGCCTCTTAAAGAATCCAAAACAAGGATTTGAAGTGGAAACTATAAAGATACCGTGGGCTGGAAGTTCTCTTCTTCAAAGCGGGTTCTAGAATGAGATCAGTACAGTTTGTTAGGAAACCTTCCCTTTCCCCTCCCCCTCTGTTCCCTTCCGCCTGGCAGGTTATCGGATACTAATTTGTTTTCTCCGGGATTGAGAAAAAGCAGTTTTGCCAATTTTTTCCCTCTGGGTGACGCTAACAAATTTGCATGTTCGCTGTCAACTGCTTACTGCCTGGTTGATATTTTTTTTATTTACTCGTTGTTCATACCAAAATATCAACAGGCTTTTATAACATGTGGTAATTTCTATGTTATTTATAATGTACTAATGACATCCTGAATCCTTATTTTTAATGTAGATAAAAAATGTTTCATATCGTGTATGTTGTGTTATTGTTTACTAATTTTTTCCTCTGTCTTTTATAAGTCAAGTATATAATATCAAAAATGATAAAGAGATATCCAAACTGTAAGCTATGCGCACGGGAATACAATAGCGCACATTTCCGGTCAGTTTAATGCATGCTTTGCATCAAGAACTGTCAAATGACGGAGTAATCAGATGAGAAGTCTTTACAAAATATTCGTTTGGTTTTTTATTTTTAATTCTTTTTTTAGGATAATGGAAATATAAACTTAATGTAGATTTAGGCACTGCCTAAGAGCTGAGCCCCAAAGAAATAGTATATATAGTGTTGAATACATTGCAGTACAATGCTTGCGGCATTAGCCGCTACAAAGAAATTGGCGGGCTTTTTGAAGCATTGAAATCGCACTCTCTTATTGCAGTACTCTAATAACATCGGTGAGCCCTTTGATAGTACTCTTCTGAAGAAATATTGTTTGAGTTGCATACTACCGAATGACAAAACCGCGGTACTAGATAGTAAAGATGCATGAACATACGCCCCGCACCGACACATGACTTGTTATCAACAATTTAAGAAAACGACTTGTTTGTACTCTCTTAGTGGAGGAAATTTTTATTTTCTTGGAAAACCACGTTTTGTTGAAGTGAAGATATTTTTCCAAACGGGTTGATTTGTTGATTTTGAAACAAATTTTCTTATGCTAGAAAACATACCGACTTTGATCCAACGACGCCCATTGTTTAACAACTTTTCATGACGCTCAACTTTGCGAGAATGAAAGTGGTAATATAACGGAGGAATAAAAAACTAAAAAACAGCTCAAGTTATCAGACACTTTGAGCATTTGCTTGAGCTTCGAAGATTCAACATATAATCACGTGGTCGCTGCTAAATTTATTCTAAAAAAAATCGTTACCTGAAGCGGAAGTGGGCAGCGACCCAAACCCGCGGAAAGGAAATAACACGTTGACGATGAAGAAAGTAATATTGGCGGCTTTGCGGGTTCTAACGCCTTTCGGAAAAATATATAACGGACTGAAATAAGACCACGAGTGACTGCGTAAATATAAAAACGTCGTTAAAAAAACGGTCTTTACTTGATCTTGCTTCTCAGGTGCATTACTACTGAAATTTTAAAAGGGCGTGTTTTAAAATGTTTTGTAATAAATTTGTAAGAAGCCCAAGCCCCAGATGTAACCTTGTCTCAAGATTACGAAATATCTACCCTTCCAGCCCTCCTTGGGAATTACAAATCTCATCCATAGAGGGAGGGGTGGGTGGTATGGGATATTTTTGGTTTTTGGCATGGTTCTCCCAGTTGTTTCTTAAGATTCAATACACCGTTCCCGAATTCTTTGTTCTACCTCCCTAGTTACTGTTGCTACGTCAGACAAGCTAAAATGTGTTCTTGATATACAGCATGGAAAAGATTCTGATTGCTGAAAATTGTAAATGCCTGTCTTAGAATCAATACATTCCAAAGGTACATTAAGAAAACAATTATCAACATATTAACCACGTATTTCATTGAGCAAATGACCCATCATTTGGGTGGACGCTCAAATATAGGATTGGTCTGTTGGATCTTTGGGGTTTCACCTAGTTTGGAGGCTAGCTCTGTTGTGATTGTCCCACGCTGTGATACAACAGCCAAAGCTTAAATAGATTTTATATCTTAGAAGACAAAACACAAGGCTTGCCATGAAACAGAAAAACACTGATAGGAACTTTGAAAAAGTCTAATACATATGACCTTCATACCCAAGTAGTATAGGGAATGGGGGTTCCAGCGCAATCTCAACACGGGCAAGACCCGTGTCAAAAATCCACCTACGGAAACAACCCACTCCAAGTGTGGTTGGGGGCAACAGCGCAAATATGTTAGTCTATATATGGAGTGCGAAGAATGTAAGAGAACTTTTAAGAAAGAAGCGGATTTTAAAAAGCATTTGAAAATGAAGACGAAGTGTATGAGCAGTTATGATTGTGGATGTGGTAAGAAGTTTGAGACTAAGGTTAAATTGTTTTGGCATTGTCAGGACTGTGAGTACGACTACGACGACTTAAAAAGTGCTTGGTATTAGGTATAAAATATTTCCTATTATATAGATGGAATCCCAAAGCAACTTCAGCACGGTGTCAATACCCGGTAACGGTGAGATTGACGTTAGACAGTTTTGGCGTCAGTCAGAAAGGAAGGTTAAAAGGACTCTCCGAAAAGGTATAGAAGAATTAGGAGCCCTGAAAGCGAGCATAATGGTAGAAGTAAGTTTGTCAAAAGACGAGGTAATGACGACAGCAATGTTGCGATCAAAGTCGTTAGTGATATTAGAATCCACGAATCTGGATAGGTCACTCAGTGAAGCCTTAGAAGCAATAATGGAGTCGCTGTCTAACTACACGAAAGAAGGATCGGGTTGGACAGTAGAGGAGGTTGAAGGAATAGAGATAAGTATAGCCAGGTACGTACCCATACGAGGGGGGAGTTACGTACCGCTACCAACGTGGGTAGAAAGGAAGAAGGCTATTGTAAACGTGAAGAATGAAGACAATCGATGCTTTATGTGGGCAATCAGGTCTGCACTGTATCCAGCAGAGAAGGATCCCTGTAGGACAAGTAAGTATCCCACAGATGATTTAGAGTGGGATGGTGTGGAATTTCCCATGCAGTTGATAGACATCCCCATATTTGAGGAAATAAACGATCTAGCAATTAACGTTTACGGAGTCAGAGAGCAGACGATAGTACCGTTAGTTCTGTCAAAAAGTAAAGGAGAGCGCGTACATTTATTCTACCACGGCGGACACTACTCATGGGTTAAACACATTAGCAGACTATTCTACAGACATACTAAGCACAAAGGTAAAAAGTACTTCTGCGACTGCTGCTTGCTGTCATTTACATCCTTAAATACCCTAAAGAAACACGATGAGATCTGCCGCGGAGTCGAAGAAGTGGCGCAACGGATCCAGATGCCCACCAACAAAGAGCTTTCATACGCAGACCATCAAAAGCAGATGCAAGTGCCTTACGTGATATATGCAGACTTTGAAGCGTTGATAACTAAGGAAGAGCAGAAAAGTGGCGCCACGAATAAGGTGGGATTACACGAGATCTGCTCCTTTGGTTACATAGTAGTCAGATCAGACGGTAAAGCAAACCCTCCTGTGATTTACCGAGGTAAGAACGCAGCTAATGAGTTTCTAGAAGCATTGCGAGAAGAGGAGGGGGAGATAAGAGAACAATTAAGACGTCCAAAGAAGATGGAATTTACCAAAGAGAACCAGGAGGCTTTTACCAAGGCAAAGAAATGCCACATTTGTCAACATACGCTTCTCCAGTTTGGAAGACGAGCCAAGAAAGCGTGGGATGAAGATGGAAAGTATCTAGGAGAAGCTCATTTTAAATGCGGGAAGTATGCTAAGAAAGGTGAGAAGCCGGGAAAGCCCTCCACGCACTGCATTCACTGCCACAAAGCATTTGTTGAGGATTTCTATGTGGATAAGGTTAGAGATCACTGCCACATCACGGGTAAATACAGAGGAGCGGCTCATTGGAAATGTAATATAAACTTCAAAGTAGATCCAGAAATGGAAATACCCGTGTTCTTTCACAACCTCCGCGGTTACGACTCCCATTTGCTACTACAAGGAACGGACGGCTCCGACGTCAAATGCATACCCAACAACAAAGAGCGCTACATGTCCGTAACTGTGGGTAAGCTAAAGTTCTTAGACTCGCAGCAGTTCATGGCGGACTCCTTAGCAAACCTCGTAAAGTATAACACCAACTTTCCCATTTCCAGTCAATACGGCGCGGAAAGGAAAGGAGTCTACCCATACGAATACATGGACTCCTGGGATCGATTCAAAGAACCCCTACCACCCAAAGATCGCTTCTACAGCACCCTAAACGAGTCTGGTATAAAGGATGAGGAGTACCAGCATGCGTTAGACGTGTGGGAAAAGTACTCCTGTGAGAACATGGGTGACTACCACGACATCTACCTAAGGTCTGACGTAGTGCTGCTTGCAGATGTTTTCCAAAGCTTCAGAAAGATGGCTATGGAATATTACGGATTGGATCCCGCTAATTTCTACACGGCTCCTGGGCTCAGCTGGAGTGCTTTGTTAAAGAAAACAAATGCGCAGTTGGATCTCCTAACGGAGTACGACATGTATCGGTTTATGGAAGACGGTATTCGTGGCGGTGTATGCGGGCCCAGTCGACGTTACGCCCGCGCAAACAACCCCTTAGTAGAGCACGACCCAGAGAAACCAACCACATACATTTACTACCTGGATGCGAATAACCTTTATGGTTGGGCAATGTCACAGTACCTACCTGTGAGAGACTTCGAATGGGATCCAGTGAAGCCGATAGACTTCTACATGCAGGTAGGAAAGGAGGAAGACAAGGGTTACGTTTTAGAAGTGGATCTAGAGTACCCAGAGCGCCTACACGACGAACACAATGAGTTCCCCTTAGCACCAGAAGCGATAGAGATACCATTTAAGCAGCTAAGTCCGCTGCAGAGGGAAATGTGCCCTGGTTACAAACCGTACAGGAAACTAACTATGAACCTGATGGATAAGAAGAAGTATGTGGTGCATTACCGCAACCTGCAGTTCTATGTGCGCCACGGCTTACGCGTGAAGAAGATCCATCGCGTTTTGAAGTTCACGCAGGAACCCTGGATGCGCCCCTACATTGACTTTAACACGCAAAAGCGTACCGCAGCGAAAAATGACTTCGAGAAAAACCTATTCAAACTGATGAACAACAGCGTGTTCGGAAAGACAATGGAGAACATCCGCAAGCGCGTAAGCGTAAAAATAGTCAGCACCAAAGAGGAAGCAGAAGCATACGTGTCACAGCCAGGCTTCGTTAGATACGTAGAAATGCTGAACTTCTACGTGATTCACATGAAAAGGGCAAACCTCTTACTAAACAAGCCCGTTTACACAGGCTTTACGGTGCTGGATCTATCGAAGCTGCTTATGTACGAGTTCTACTACGATAAGCTTAAGCCAAAGTACGGAGACCGCTGTCGCCTCCTGTACACAGACACCGACTCCCTAATTCTAGAAGTGCAAACGGAAGACGTTTACAAAGACTGCCTCCCCGACATAGACGAGTACGACACCAGCGGTTACCCGAAGGAGCACTTCCTTTACTCTGCGAAGAATAAGAAGGTAATTGGGAAGATGAAAGACGAAATGTTAGGAAAACCCATCGTGGAATACGTGGGTCTGAAACCAAAGATGTACAGCGTGCTAAAGTTAGACGGCGTAGAAAAGAAAGCTAAAGGCGTAAAAAAGTACGTGGTTAAGAAGGACATTACGCACGAGTCCTACCTCAACGTATTACGAACACGCAAGGAACAGCGGCATAAGATGAACAGCCTGCGCAGCTATGGTCATCAGATACATAACGTCACGCAGGAGAAGGTGTCACTGTCTGCATTTGACGGTAAGCGATGGATGTGTGATGACGGAGTGCATACGATAGCATTCGGACATCACACGATAAGCAGTTCTTCCATGACGAACCCACGTGTGGGGCCATCGTGAAGATAATACAAGATGGGCTGACCCTTCTTAGCTATTACGCTTCGGATCTGGTAAGTTTCCAAAGACCAATTAGGATCCGTAGCTCTTTTGGATCCTCCTTCTAATTCACCCGGCTCATAGAGATATCGGACCGTGACATTACCTAATTTCTTTTCATGGGGGAAGACCACCCTCGAACTTCTGACGAAGGACTTGTGTTCCACGTGTTTCTTTTTTATGGCATCCTTGGGTTTCATTCCCGTAGCCCTGGCCGCCTCGTTGTTCAAAGCCGCGACGACCTGGGGGAGCCTCTGAGTCCATTCCCTGTTGCGTTTGGATGGATCTTCCAGCTCTTTCCAATACTGGTACCCAAAGAGACGCTCAGCCAAGGTTTTATTAAATCTTTCGACGATGCTCTGACCCCTGTGGTACTCAGCTTTGGCTCTCCTAATTTTAGTGTCGTGGTCTTTCAGGGTCTTAGTAACCACGCCCATGAACTCCGTTCCCGCATCCACTTGCAGCAGCTTAGGCCATTTCAAGACGCGCTTATAAATCCTACCTAGGGCTTCTGCGACTTCCCCAGAATCCTTGCTGATTATGGGTTCGGCGTCCTTGTATCTGCTTGCGATATCAACTACGGTCAAAGCGTACCTATAGGTCTTTCTTCTCACCTTGTCATGTGGTAAGAAGAGCAAATCCGCCTGATGAACTTCATTAGGGGTATTTACGGTAAAGCTGGGCCTGGGAATGTACTTGGGCACGGGAAGATAAACCTGCCAGAGGGTTTGTTTTTTCAACCAGTTCTTAGCCGTTTCTTCTGATACCCTGGCCGCGGTCGCGAGTTTCTTGATAGCTGACGCTCCTTTCCAATAGCCTTCAGGCCCATAGTAAATCCTTTTGAGTTTGTCCTCTACGCGGCCCATTATATAAATTTGATTCAAGTGAAGGATAGGACAAGATTGATCTTGCGTCCGTTAAAATCCACCGTCTTTCCGTCCACCTTAATGACGATGTTTATGCTTTCTACCAAATTAGACAAGTCATAGCTTAAAGAAATGGGAGTGTATTCTTCTGAGTCAAATGGATTACCTTTGGGTAGAAACTTGGACATAAGAGAAGACTTTTCTCCATTGTCGTAACTATGGACTAAATCGCAATAGACTTCATATGAGGATGCGACTTTCCATTTTACGTCATATGTACTGCCGCTATTTATCGTGGTACTAGTAAGGCCCAGGAGTTCTACCAATGAACTGTCCTTTAAATTAACGCTTCCACTATTTTTCTTGAACTTCATTTCATGGGGTAATCCTGTGGTAAGAGTATATCCATGCTTTGCTAGCTCCTTAGCCAGTGTTATGGGGGTGTAATGGGAATCTGGTATTTTTGGTTTGGTGCCGGAAGTTCCGATGACAAAGCCATTAATTAAATTATACCAAGAATTGTACAAAGAGCAACTAACCAACCGAACCTTACAGGCTTTGATGGGAGGATTCAAATACGTGGTAAAGTCATTCTTGTCGCTTTCCAAAAAGACGATCATTATATTAGATACGCCAAAGCCACGCCTCCGGCCAGCCCTGCGACTCCTACGAAGACCAGCTCACTATCTTTTTGTTTCTTAGAAGGCTGGTAGTAATTCTTGAACTGAGGCTTTTTTAACGCCACTGTGGGATGCGCTTGCGCATAAAGTTTAAAGGCGTAGTCTGTGTTTTCGAAGTTCTTATCCGCCTGCATTTTGTCTTGGTAATTCTTATCCAACCAATCCCTGTAAGCTTGTCTTTTTTCATTCCAAGCTGCAACGTCCCTTTGATATTTCTCCAGCGCTAAGTCGTGTCTCTTTCTTTCGGCGGCCAAATTTCCGCTGCGATCACCTCTAACTAATCTATCCAAATATTGACCACCATAATTAGCCCCTGTAAATGCTAAAGCTGCAATGACTCCACCTGCGACTAAGCTAACCATTATACATTAGGTAGGTACTTTTCCTTCCGTAGGTAATCCTTTACCATGATAGCCCCGCCAACGGCAGCGGTCATCTTAGCAAAATTAGCGAAGCTCTTGCTTGGGTCTTCAGTAAAGTCTTCTTTGAGCACTTTCTTACCTACCCAACCAATACCCGCAACAATAGAAGTAATGATAGCTGCTTCTTCAACAGTTTTCAACAACGCGGTCGACATTATATTACAAAGCGAGAAGGTTATTACTCCATTTCAGGGATTTTGCTCCTTCTCGCGGGCGGCTCCGTAGGCGTGTAATGCGCTGGCTCCAATTTCACCCCTGGCTTTGCTGCCCGCCATTGTAAGTAGAGGCTGCCTGCTGCTATAGCAATTCCTATCGCGCCGATGACGTAGCCGGGATTAATGAAGGATTCCTCTTCTCTTTCCTCCACCTTTTCTTCTTTTTTGGCTTTGTTCTTCCTGTTCATCTCCACGAGCTTCTTTCCGGCAGCAACTCTGCCTGGAGATTTAGCCTTGGTGATTCGTTGCTCCTCTTGGGGCTGCTCTACCTTCGACTCTGGTTCACTCATTTATATCTAAGGACTTGAAGGAATTGATAAGTAACTTAAGACGACTTGACTAAGTACTTAAGGATGACTTAACTAGGTACTTGAGGCGGCCTGGGTAATTCCCGCGAATGACTTGACTAAGTACTTGATAAGTCACTTGCAGGTGCCTCAGCAAGTGCTGCCTGGAAGACCTTTTCGACTTCTCTGTCCTTCTTGAAGTCCTTCCAAGATGTTCCTAAGGAACCTAGTACCTCCTTCAAGTCGACGTGCTGAGCTACGTGAAGTGCCGCAGAGGCGACTGCCATTAACTTACCGCACTTCAAGGACAACCACCCGCAGGTTATCTTAAGTTCTTGGGCGATGACATAGTCATCTCTTATGTCCTTCTGTAGTTGCTCCACGTCGTCTATGGGCAGTGCAAGTCCAAGCAATTTAGTCGCAAGTCGGATAGCGGAGTCTGCTACGGCGTCTGTGGTCTTACTTGCAAGGGCGGCCTCGTACCTCTTATGGAACTTCTTAACCTCCTCTTCTGACAACTTATTAACTTGCTCATGGGTAAGTTCCTTGCCTATCATTTCTTTGCACTTCCCCGAAGACACAAGGATGTTAAGTTGTTCCTTGAGGTTACTTTCATCTAACTGTGTGGGGACTTCATCTAAGAGCTGCTCAATGTCCATATACATTAGGAATCAAAGATTCCAACCGCGTACGGAAACCTCAAAGAGAAGATCATCTTGGAATGTTGGTGCGTTTTTAAATGCCGCATGTATTCATGCAACTGTTCCTTGGATATCTCACCGCCGTAGTCGCTTAAGATGGTTTCCAGGTCAGACTTACTTGGAGTATAAAATACTACGAGAGAGCCTATGTTTTCCCTGAAGGGCTTAGAGACACTGGTAAGCTGCTGCGAGAGTAACCAAACGCTGATATTGTCATGCCTACCGCTGAAAGCAAGCTTCACCAATTCGGAGGTGCGTCTTTTTACGTCGTCCCCGCAGGCGATGTCATCCAGTATGAGCAAGGTTTGCGTACTCGCTCGTCGAGCCTCGCGAGACGAGAATTGTTTGTGCCAAAACTTAAGATGTCCAGATAACTCGTTAGGGTCTAAGATATCTACAAAGAAGTCGTCGTCTTTCACTCCTATACCCGTCCAGGTGCGGTTATTCACGTAGGTGGGGCATAATAGCACGATATAGTCAAAGCGGTATCTAAAGGGTCCTAATAGCTGCTCCACGATGAACTGGGTCTTTCCGCAGCCGGTGGGTCCTACTATCAGAGCGTTACAAGGCATGTGATCTGGGTTCATATATAGATGGAACCAGTGGAAGCAATGCAAAGAATTGTCGCCGACGCAAAAGATAAAAAAGACACCATAGAAATGCAAAGGGAGGAGATCGATCGGTTAAAAGAGCGCGTGCAGGAATTGTACGATGAAATGTGCGGTCTGAAGCGCGCAGAACGGTTTGGCGCGCTTTTGACAATTGCGGGCTGGGCTAAGGAGTCCGTTAAGGACTTCATTCAATATCCCCCCTAGAATGTTAACAATTAGGTTAAGTAATTGTTAAGGAATAACATACCTCGAATTAAAGGCACCCGATAATGTTAACATTATCAGACATCTTTTTTGAGGTATGTTATATGCTAGCCTACGCAGCCGCCTTTCTGGGAGGCATTCTAATTACCCTTTCAATATATGGACTGTATTACTTGCGAACTACCTGCCGACTGCATTACCCCTCGTAAGCCGCGTAAAAAATACACCTGCCTTCATTGTGACAGGGTATTCTCCGAAGGATCCTTTGTGGGGCATTGGTGCTCCGCGGATCCTAAAGCGCAGCGGACTTTAGCAGACGCGCTTAACTACAAAGAGGAGATGGAGTGACTCTTCTTTCAATGTCAAACTTCCATCGGCCATTTACCTTACCATAGCTGCGTAAGTGGGTGAATTCCTCGCCCTGAATTACGTACCGCACGCAATCCGGCGCCCAAAGGGAATATTCCTTGCCTTCTAAGTCTTTGAGGACTAACCGTAAACGGTCGATGTCTTCGAAGACGACGTAATTTTTTATTTCGTATGCTTTACCGTGGACAAGATCACGCCAGTGAGTCAAGCTGAGCTTCATTATACCTATGGAATATCTTTAGGTGCGTTTTCAAAGTGGCGTAGGACTTAAACCGCTTTACACAGCCCTTACAGGGAATACGAATGCCATCCGCGTAATCCATCAGGGCACGGCAGATGATGTCGTAATCGTTGCTAACCATCGTTAGGTAACCATTTACGTCAAGCTGCGAGATTTTCTTAGATTGCTTCGCGGACAATACGCCGTTTCCCTTTGGGGTCTTTAACTCAATGCACAACCCGCGGTATTTCTTGTGGGCGTTAAGGATTAAAAGGTCTGGCTGGCCGGCTTGGTAACCTTTCCGCCAGCAGGTTATTCGCTTGCTGTCTGAATCTTGAAGTTCGCCAAGACCCGGCGCTATGATGAAATCGGGGTAAAACCTACGTGTGTAGTCGACGACCTTCGCGTGTAGGTCGGCTTCATTTTCGATCTTGAATACTAACTTGTTTGGGCTGCCAAACCGCCTTTCTATTGCATATTTACCCGTTTTCCTTAGCGCGGGTAGGACTTCCTCAAAGACCCAATCACGAAACTCCACAGCTTTGGGTAGTTTGGAGCTAAATGTCAGTTCGTACAGACCAGGTTCGGATATAAACACGGAATGTGGTTGCGTAGTAGGGGAGCGGTGATTCGCAGCCCCTTGTAGATCAACCCATTTTTTCTGGTATTTCTCAGATACGTGTGCTCTAATTGCATCTCTAGGGCGCTCATAGCCCAACGCCAAAGCCACCTCCTTTGCTTTGAAGTACAAAGTTTCGCCTTGCACTATGCATTGCAGTTTGGTTTCGTTGTTTTCAAATACGCGAAGCATTATATACGTAAGGAATATTTTTTATCCTTTCGCTTGGCTCAAGGAACGCGAGCCTAGTAGGCAACGCTTTTTAGCTGATTCATTTCCACGCTTAGCTGCGCGTCTGAGACTACGAAAATGTACGCGTTTATCTTAGTAGTGTCGCTGGCATGCTTGGTGCGCTTGATCTCCAACGTAATGCCGTCCTGGGTATTTACCAGGCGTAAACCCTGTCCATGTAGGTCTTCGTCGTTCGTCGTGCGCATGTCGATCCACAGCGCATACTTATCCTTAAAGAATTCCTTTGGGCCAATTTGGTCGCCAAACTTACGCGCGACTTCCCGGTACATGTCCTCGGGCTTTATCCCTTGTGAGTAAACCTTATTAGGCACTCCGTTAATGCTAACGCCTACGTTAGTGATGTTAGGATTAAAGAACGCCTCGGAGTCACGCAATCCTGCCGTGTATGTCTTTGCGAACAGCAACATTATCCCTGTAAGGCTGCGTCTGGGAAGGTTAATGCTTTGGTTGATGACCTCTTCGACGTTATTTGTAAAGCTGAACGTCTTGTACATCACGACGTGATCGTAAAGGAAAGCCTTCCCGGCGCTGTATTCCATACCGGCGCTACGTGCTAAGTCTTCGCTGTATACCGTTTCATACTGCAGCTCTAAGTTAGTAACGGAGTATGGGTGGACGGCTGAGGAACTTACGTCCTTTCCCTGTAGGATGTTCGTAGTGTCTGCTAGGGTTACTTCGAACTGTAGTTCGCTTAGCTGCCTTGGGTAGTATGCACCGTGGTTCGTGATAACTTCGAAATCTAGTGGAACGACATATTTAGTACCATAAGCCGTCTTTATTTCGTCTTCTCCTGAGGCGCCAGAGGTTGCGCTTCTTACCTTGCGTATGGCATCACTGGCGATTCCCTGCTCTATCCTTTGCGCGCGGTCAAATGCAGTCAACCATAAGTCTTTGTACGTGGTATACAAATCATACCTGTTTAAGTCCAGCAAGGATTCCCCGGCGAACTTCACCCGCATCTTTGAGACAATGTTGCGACCAAGGTCGTTGACGACGTGACGCGCGTCCGCAGTGCTTGGTTGTATTGCTAGGTCGAACCTTAGCGCCAGGGTGCCAGGAACTAAGACTAGGTTATCCGTTAGGCGGGGCACGCCTACGTACAGGGTTTCCCCTGGCTTAGCGCTGCTGGGGGTAAAGGTGACCCGGTGAAAGGTGCGTTCTGCCTTTAGTCCGCCAACCTGCTTAGGTAATACGTTGGGATTTAACTTTGAGCTTATCATATATAATGGAAGTAGAAGGAACGGATTTTGACCCCACCACCGAAGAAGGTCAAGTAGACATTAACGACGAAGAATACGACGCATGGACTAAAGGCGCGGAAACCGACCCCCTAATCTACGACATGGCTCTAGAAAACACGTACGGTAGTAGGTGGAAAAGCTTCAAGGCAGCCTTGAATCGCATGTGGCACGAAAAGAACCCCGGTGAGTCCCCTCCTGAGTACATAGAACTTCGAAACATGGGTGAGCAGGGAGCAACCGCGCGGGAAACCGTAGAGTGGGCAACGCAAGAGCTACGAATGCGCTATTTCCACTTCGAGGCCGACGACGTAAGGCTCACAGAACGCGGAAACAAAGTCCTCATAAGCGTCCAAGACATGAGATATCCCGACAAAAACCGCTGGACCAAACCACAAATCCTCTTCGACGAAAATGGCTCGGTCATGGTTAACGTGGCAAGATTAAGAGGCTTTCAACTAGCTACCAGAAGTGCGTTAGAAAGGTTGGGAGCCCTGAATGAAAGGGTCGCACTAGAAAAACACGCCGAGGAACTACAAGAAACGTTGAAAGAAAAGGAAGCAAAGTACGAAAGACAAATACGGCAGCTAACCGATGCTCAAAAGAAAGAAATCAAGGGCAAGAACGAAGTCATACTGCAATTCAAGCGAGAAGCTGAAACGGCTTTAGACGAAAGAGACCGAGCCAGACACGCCTTCAATCTTGCTCTAAAAGACCTGGATATGAGCAAGGAAGAAGCTAAAAACTTGCATATCACCATAACCGGCTCTTTGGAGGAACGGCGGCAGTTGGTTGCCGAAATCAACACTAAAGAGGAGCAAATCCGGCAAAGAGATCAGGCCATCGAAGACCTGGAGGGGCAAATAGAGCGGCAGCAGGAAATAATTGCGGACCAGACTCGTCCCGAAGAGGAAAGGGAAGCAGCTCAAAGGGAAGTGGAGGCCCTCGAGGTACGCCTTGCGGAATTACAGGCGCAAAAGGAAAACCTGGAAAAGGAGCTGGGGCTTACCACCAAGGAAAAGGTAAAAAGAGCCCTTTTGAAGTATGGCGTTCCGCTGGCGTTTGCGGTCGCTATTTCAAGCGTAGTAGGAGTTATCCTATCCGCGCTTAAGGCTACAGGCGCGGGCGTAAAGAAATTAGGCAATGGGCTGACGGACTTGGGAAAAAAGATGGCAGCCGGCTTGCCTGGGCTGCTGGGTTCGGTTGTTTCCTTGGCACTTAGGGCTGGCGGAGAACTGTTGAAGTTCGTGGGGAATAACATTTGGATCTTGGTTGTCGCTATTGGGGTGGTACTCCTGAAGAAGCTAGGTCGATGAAGGGACCTTGGATTTCCTGTCCTTAGAATTGCTGCGCTCTTTCCGCGTCCTTGATTGAGGATGATGAAAGATAGTATTTGCGCCGCCCTGATAATTTGGGGCTAGCGGCAGCACGCTCATAGTGGAAATGGGTTTATGACTCCAAACCGCATCGATAATATTGCTACCCACGCCAATGCTGTTTATCCTTGCGCTGCCCGGCGTCGACCCATCGTTGCTACCGTCATCAGGAAATATTTGTAACTTAGCATATTTACAATTAATTACCATATGAAACGTGACCGGCGTCAGATCTTCTCCGCTAAATTTGTTTGGCTCCATCGAAAAGTGGGTCGCTCTTCTGCTGTTCGGGGAAGTTCGATAGGGGGGCAAAGGCTCGTCATTCTCATCGACAAGCCTAAACCCCACATTCGCGCTCATTCCCGTGTTAATGCTAATGGTGCAAATGACTAACGCAGGACCTCCAACTTCAACCCACATTCCCATATCAAACCACTCATGCCTTGCGTACTCCTTTACGTCTAAGTAGTGAACGTAATGCGTTTCACTTAAATGCGGATTCATATAATTTAAGAATCACAGATTCTCACAGGCTTAACACTGTAAGAGTGCTGATGGTCGCGTGATTATAAGGTCGATCTCTTTGATCTTCTATGCTATTTATGCACGCCGACGCCGTGTCATCTACGCGTATTTGCAACTTTACCTTCCCATGGCAATCAGCAACCATGTGAAAAGTCCAAACCGAGAGATTTTCGGTGCTGGTGTCGGGCGGCTCTACCGAGAAATGTGTAGGCTCTCTGTTGTTTGTCTTCGCGCGCATGGGCTGTAATACTCCATTGTCGTCGCAGAAACGAAATCCTACGTTTGCATCACTCGCCGTACCAATGCAAATACTGCATATTATCAACTTCTTTCCTGAGTAGTTCAAATTCACGGACATGCCCGTGACATCAACCCAAGATGCTTGGGTGTATTTTTTCTCGCCTGTGTAAGTCGTATAAACGCAATCTACTCCAGTTACGTAGGGGTTGTTCGTCGCCATATATAATAGCTCAGACCAATGCTTGCAGCTGCTAGACCGGCTTTTAATAAGTTATGGTCATATTCCTCAGGTATCGCAGGTAGGACCTTCTTTGATGGTTTCTTAACTGTGGGTAGCTTCGTTTCGTGTGACTTTTTTGGCTTCTCTACGAAGTGAGGAATGTTCCTAAGAGTGTCAGAGTTCACGTCGTTCACCCCAAACTTCATATCCTTAGTAGCTCGCTGCAGTTTGTTGTTGTATCCTACTACAGAACCAGTATTTATAGATAAATTACTAGGCATTAACCAACAACCCGGGGCTACTGCATAGTCCAACCTCGCCTTAGAATTTTGTATGGCTAGTTGGTAACGCTGTACGCCCTTGCTAATGTCGCCCTCCAAGATTGAACTTTCAAATAAGATCAAGGCTTCGGCTCGCGTTTCTTCTGCGGCGCCAGTATTTCCGATTATGCTGGATCGGGTGTTTACCTGAGCTCCAAGGATAGAATACACGTAAGCTTCTATGCTGCGGTTTAAACGGGCAAGGCCGGCTTTGGTTAGTCCTTTACCTTCTGGGGGTATGAAATTAAGATATTGCTTTGTTTGCTCGTCGTTGGTAATTTTGATAATCAGTGGATTAGCCCCTGCATACTTACCGCCCTCGTCTTTGAACAAAGGTCCGTCTCTAACTTCCTTAGTGGTCTTAGCGTTTGGTTCAAAGAAGGTGCTACTGTCGTGAGTTTCTTTGTGATACCCAGTGTTCCATCGTAGATTCAACGCATGAACTTCCTTATCACTTAGCTCGTGTCCACCAATCCATAAGCCGGCACGCTGTATTTATTATCTCTTGGATAAAACGTGGCATCTCCCGGCAGCGCAATAACACCCATTTCATGCAGTATTCTTCTAACCGTGAAGTGAAAATGAAACATAAATATTGAATTCTTCATCAAGCTTGCGCTTACACCACAGCCGCTAGTGGCACACCAAACTGCAAAGTTTAGTTGCTGCGGCCAATAACGCATGTTAGGACCACTTAACCATTCATGAGATTCCTTAGCGGTGGTATGAATAATGGGTACGTCTTTGAAGATATCCCGCACCTTTAACGGAAAGGAATGCTTGTTAGAAATCCGCATGTTCAGCGTTAGGTCCAAGCTTGGGTGTTTATCAAATGAAACTGCGGGTATCGGATAAGTACTGGTACCAAGCAATAATTCCTTTGACCAACTGGGTTCAACATGCGTTGGCGCTGGCGTTGGCTTATGCATTGGCGAATGCTTCAGTTGATCGTCTATTTGATTAACCAGCGTAGGCTTCAAATCCTCGTTGCTGTACATCCTAGAGCCGTTATAGTAAATACCATCGGGTCTTCTTTCGAACTTACTGGGGTCTGCATGTGGAAACATCTTCCTAAATGCTCTCCAATTCCAGTAATCCCGGTTGTCGTGATGTGGCTGCTCCTCAATATCATTCCCAAAAGCGTCGTACATTAGTATATATAATGGATGTTATACCATCAGCGCCTCCACTTTATCCTGAACTTCCTAAGGAACCTAACGAATTAAACGCTGAAAACTTTCGTCTGAATAAAGCGAACTTAATCCTGGCTTACTTGGAAGGGCAGACAAAACACTATGAAAAAGTTAGAAAAAAGTACGTCAGAGCCCGGAGTACGCTACATAAGATTGCGATAACTTCAGGGTCCATATCCGTTGTGTTAACGGGCTCTGGCGTTGCTACTTCGCTTACTGGACCGGGAATAATTGTTGGCGTTCCTTTGGCCGGCGTTGGGGCAGCCTGTGGTATCATTTCGGCTGTTGCTACGGGCATTATGAAACAGTTCTCTCAAAGGCTTTGCGTGACAGAAAGATAGACGACGTAGAATTCTCGCTTATCTTAGCCGAAGAGGAAAAGTACGAGAAATTAAAGTCGGGCATAAGGAATAAAAAAACAGTCGTAAAAGATCTTTCCGAGGAATCTCGCAAAAAGATCTACCAAGAAGCGAAAGAAGAGCTTCAAAGAAAGCTTGCTCAGTAAACATCTGCTTTGAAAAGAGCGTGACAGGATTTCGTTTACATATCGAACTACAGTCTGGAAATTACGCGTAATCTTATGGCATAAGATTTATACCATAATACACGGCATGACCTTATTTGGCAAATTATTACGCGTAATATAAATTATTTAGCGAATTATTACGCGTAATATAAATTATTTGCATGACCTTATTTAGCGAATTATTACGCGTAATTTCTCATCTTATGCCATAAGATTCGCTATCTTCTTGGAATCCATCCTAACAGGGGGTGGTTGGGGTCGATTTCGTGAAATATTTCGTAGATTACGTCAGGGTAATAAGGAATATCCTTATCCAGCCGACAAAACATCCACTCGGCTTTTGTCATATCAGAAACCTCGGGAATAGACTTCCCGGTAATTTCAGACAAAAGATAGGGAATAGCTTTGTAATATTTCCCTAGTTTTAATTTTTTCAATGTCTTCCGTAGACTTTGTGGGGTTGGCTCTTCTAAGTGGTCTATGATTTTCTTCCTTACTTCATCGTCTAAATATACCGGTCGATAACCTTGGATATGACTCATCCAGTCTCGGAAGTATTTTATTCTTTTGTATGGGGTCTTCGTACGACCTCCATTGGCGTAATATTGCTCTTTGGTAGCATTTGGTACGGCATTACGAATATTCTTACCACACTCGTAACACTGTGCTGACGTGTCGTCTTCTATTTGCATTTTTTTACCACAACAAATATACTTATTTGGCTTAGTAGGTACAAACTTGGGTTTCAAGCACTTTACACAGAAATCATAAGCAAACTCTTTACATTCTTCGCACTCCATATATAGACTAACATATTTTACATAAACACGGGATGCGGGTAATCGCGGTACGAATCGAGGGGGGTACTTTAGACGGGTAATCCTCCGGTGGTCGTTGCGCTGGAACCCCCATCCCCTATACTACTTACCCACTGTAATAATTGTAATATGGTTTAAAAGTGAAACATTCAAATTCATTCTTTTTTATTATTAATTAATAAATATCACTCACAGGCCTACAGTCACAAGATTCTCTTTTTCATAACATAAAGAACTGTGGTAAAAAATAATATCAATCCAAATATTATTAGTAGTCTATCAGTTATCTCTCGTCGGTTGTATTTGTTTAACAAATTCTTACTGATATGAATGATGCCACTCAGTCCTTTATACTCTTCCTGGGTTTCTTGGACTGTTGCTGATGAGGTTGCTAAGAAAACATAGAATATTTTGGTTATCTTGGAGCAGTTTTCATATGAGCAAGAAACATTGTACTGACTCACAGCATGTACACAGTACAGCATGGAGTAACACTGAAATAGCTTCCCATTGTGTTTGTAATTCATCCCACGACAAGTACAGTACTGTAGTAACAATAATATATGGCCATTTTACAGCTACAGTACAGGCTAAATCTATCTGTCTTATACAGATTTGAATGAAGACAAGTTGAATAACATTTCTAAGCAAATGTTTATAGAATATACACAGTGTAGGTAAATAGTTCTGAGTGAACAAGAAAAAGTGATAAGGGTAATAAAGGTAACAACACTCTTGTCAGTGGGAAGAGCACAGGGAACCCAATATCTCAAGAGTGTGCAGTGGTATTTAAAGGAGAGTATCTACGAGTTTGGCAGTTTGATTCTTTTATAGCTTGTTTTGTTTTAAACTGTCAACGCATACATTGAACCTTTCCCAACTGTACCCGACTTCTGAAGTCATGGCTAAAGCCTTGGATTGCAAGTAAGGGACTCTGCTTAAAAGATCATTAAATATGTTATCATAGCTATTTATTTAAATAAAATAAGTTGGGAATAATGGGTGGCTAAGCATAATATGAAATGTCTTACCTAATAGTTGCAAATCATTCTCTGCTTGTCTTACATGACTCTCCATTTGTTTGGTACAACTCATAAGATCTTTCGTTATGTTACTTGATGTTGCTGCTAAATTTTCTTTCTTAAAATTCCTATAAATATAGAGGGCATGCAGTGAAACCATGAAATAAAAACAAAGTTTATACTGACAAATAGTAGCTATTTAGTGACTAATAGTTGCTAGCACTCAACCAGAACATTTATTAAACAAAAGACACAAATGGTCTCTTGTGTATTTGTCTTTTGTATGATGAATGTTCTGGTTGAGTGATAGCGACTATTACCAGAGAACCCATGAAATATGAATTCTTCATACTTTGAATTTATTGTAAATGCTAGTCGAGCTCATGCATGGTGGATCTATTTCAATCGACAAGAGAAATCTTCATTGTACTCATTCCCTGCTAGAAAAATGCTAACAAACTCTCTTGAAAAGTGGGTAGGGGGGCTCAATGGATGGTTTTAAAAATGACCCTAAAAGGTACACATAAATTAACTGAGATGCTGATTTTAGACCCTAAAAGGTACGACCACATTTAAAATAACAACGTTTCCAACCATTATATTTTGTATGATGTTTGATAATTTTCAAAATGAATAAATCTGACCCTAAAAGGTACGGAGTCAGCCGGGAGTCATCCGGATACCCTAAAAAGTACGCAAGGTCTCATTTTCGACCCTAAAAGGTCGGTCGAGCTCCCTACCCACTTTTCAAGAGAGTCCCCCCCAGGGTAGCTGATCAATGATGGCAATGTGCAGTCCATAGAATTCAAGACACATACTTGCACCTGTATGCTAATTGCCTAATCAGAAAGTGTTATTCTTTAGCTAGGTTATAATAGAAAATTAAAGCTGATAATTCAACAGAGTTGAAAGATATACCAATCAAGAATTACATACCTATATCTAAGCTCTGTGGATCTTCCTGAAAGTAAACTCTCTCGTTCATTTTGGTCAATCTTTGTCTTACATGCAAGATTCACTTTTCTTATAGATGCTTGTAAGCTGCACAGAGAGACAACAGCATATTATTTCACTTTTGAAGAAATTTTATAGCAATATAATATGACAGAGAAGGCTTTCATCTATACAGCTCTTTCAAGAAAAGGTTGCTGAGGGTTTCGTTCCAAATACTCCCATTTCGAGTTTTCCCTTTCTTAGTCTTAGCCTCAAATGTGTACAAATGTGTTCTTTTGTCTTATTAAGGTAAGGAATGCACATACTTAGGAGCAATACAAGTCGATTAAAAAATGCCACTGGTTTTGGTTGAATAAATGAATATTTTAATGCATAAATGAGACTAAGGCTGAGCAAATGGAACTTGAATTTAGAGTATTTTTGCATTTTGCTTGTTGCTTAAGTTACCTTGAAGTGTATTATATTCATATGTAAATAATGTCAGCACAGAAGAAAATATACTGGGAAAAGGTGCAGACAAAGTTTGGAATAACTTTTGCTGATAATATTAATATCAATTACCAATAATACATATACGGCTATTTCAAAAAAGGTTGAATACTGAATACTGCATACTGAATAGTACATGCCAAGACCAAAAAGCACTGTGGATCTTGTTGACTTGGAATAATAAGTAAATATACAGCAATTAACTCTATATGTAGGTAGAATGCACTAAAAATAGAATAGAAAATTATTATTAATCCTACTTTAGACAATATCCCTGACCCACAATGCACTTTGGTCTTGGAGTGCACTATTCAGTATGCAGTATTTAGTATTCAACCTTTTTTGAAATAGCTGTATTTATTGGCTTCATATGCAATGTGAAAAAAAACTTCACCAACCTTCTTTAAATAGCTGTATATCTACATTATATATAGTGCTTTCTTACAGGTAATATAGGTTTTGGTGTACAGCAGTTTATATTTTATACATAAATTTATGGGACAAATGCAGTATATACAAAATGTAGCTGAACAATGATAGACATTATTCTCTTTTTTCCATTTCAAATCCCATACCATTCGCTTGAGTATCCTTTCTTTCTTTACCCAGTAATCAATACAAATGAAAGTTGAGAAATTTTAACAAAGATTAAAGCCAAACGAATAAGGTCTATCCGTCATATTACCTTGTAATTTCACTCTTGTGTTTGTTCATAACTGTTAATATTGCTTCACTATCTACATCTTTGTCTTGTTCATTTGCAAGTTGATTGAGCGTCTTGAAAAAAATTATGAGTCAAAAACTGCTTACGAAAAATGTAAGAGATAAACTTAGAAAAAAATTAAAATATTATAAATAAGCTTACAGATTGTAAACATAGCATGTTCGTGAAGCTTTAACAAGTTATAATTCTGTAAAAAAAAACATCGAAAAGCATATAGGAAATATGGGAAGTTTGTTTTCAATAAGCTTACCTCAACCTTTCGTTTGACTACAGTCATTTTGATTTTTATCTTCGAGTTCAATTCATTTAACACAGATATTGGACCATCACATTCTCTTATTTCTTGAATAATATTTTGTAATTCAAACTCTAATTTCACGATTTCTCGGACTGGGATTTTCGCTTGAATAGGAACTTGTACATCGTCCGCCATTTTGAATCGAAATGAGATTATGAAGTTCCCGAAGGTTCATGGTCATTGTTATTCGGAGGTGTCTCGTTCGTCTTATTTATAGCCGAAGACTTTCCGATATTTTCTATCTAACTTTCTTTTCAAATTTTATACCTTTCTTCATTGCGATATAAGTAGTAAATACTTAAACGTAATAGAATCCGTCCTTCTTGGTATACGTTTAGGATAACTAAATAATAATAAAATATTAAGAAAAGTAAAGGGCATTTTTTTATCATCTTTTAGTCATATACATATACCACCCATTATTCGGGTGTCCAGATTTTTTAAATTCTATTTTATTCTTCTTATTTATTTATTATTTTATTTTTTCTAAAGGGAATACTTATCCGAATCTTTCCGACTTCAAAATTCAATTTTCGGAAGCCCCTCGGGATACCGCCAAATTCGAGCCATGTGAATGGAAGAACCAATCAGGGTCAAGGAGCATGTTGCTCGTCCGGTAGCGATTTTGGAAGGATTCTCAAAGCGTGTTGATTCTACTGACTTTTTCTGCAATTATTGAGTA
Organism: Actinia tenebrosa; assembly: GCF_029948245.1. Classification (NCBI taxonomy): domain Eukaryota; kingdom Metazoa; phylum Cnidaria; class Anthozoa; order Actiniaria; family Actiniidae; genus Actinia; species Actinia tenebrosa. The sequence continues at coordinate 9,358,659 of NW_028292572.1, read as the reverse complement.
AACTAAAACTACTGCCATCGAGTCAGATGGCACAGGCGGAAGTCAAAGACTGTCCGTCTCAACAAGAGGGTTTAGATGGATCTCCAAAAAAGGTTTCGAAGCGGATCCCAACGAGCCCTTCCCAGCAAACTCATGCATCATGGCTTGTAGGAGACGTTGTTTGGTCCAAAATTCCCGGCCATCCGTGGTGGCCTTCCATGGTCGCTTACGATCCCAATAGCGCTGTGTATTTTCAGTTTAAGGGCCGAGCAAGATACTATCATGTACAGTTTTTTGGACAAGACCCTGTGCGAGGATGGGCGTCCGAAAGATCGGTCATCAAGTTCGAAGGTACCGTAGCCCGTATAATGTGCGTGTGTGTTTACGGAATCTTGAGATTTGCGCATCTTTCGCTTTCTTAAGCTTCGTGCAGAACGTGATCAAGGTAGTCGTGAAAACTAAAAAAGTTGTACTTAAATATATTAATGTTATCTTGTGATCTACAGGGGAAATCTCTAGGAATTTTTCGGTTGAACTATATAAATGATCGTGTGATGTTGTTGGTTGCCCGCCATGTTTTATGCGTTGAGGTTGACTTATAATAAAAATGCTTGCTAGGGGAAAGCGAGTATAAGTAAATTGACTCTGCTTTGAGATATTGGTAGTGGTTACTCGCTTCGAGCAAGGTTATATCATTGACTGATAAAATGCACGGATGTGTTTAGAGTTCAATGCATTTGACGAGTAATGACTCCTTTCATTTCACGTCCCATAAATAAAATGCGATCTGCCATCGGAAGACCACGTATGTACAGCTCAAGCGCATGGCAGATGTTTTATACTCTTTATAAGCGTTGTAAATCAATTGGAACTCAACTGACTCGGATTTGAGATCGCGTTCAAGCTACCATGATTGCGATTTGGATCGCTTTGCTTTCGTCCTAAAACTTTTATCACCAGACTTTAGTTTTCTGAACACCTAACCTTGTCAAAACCGTGGATGTAAGATCTACAGATCTAAATCACCTCTATTGTCCCTTCATCATAGTTACCTAGATCGTTTTCAACGCCTGGCTAATAATTTGTAAACCATGTTAATTACAACGGCGTAAAAATGAAAGAAGTTTGTTTATTTCATTCACACATTTCTTCAAATGTCCATATTTCTTTCTTGGAGAGGGGTAGTCCCTTGAAGCCAGTATTTGAAAAACTTGAATTCTGTTTGGTAGAAAACAGGTGCACTGTTTGCAACAGTAAGTTAATATTTTTCGAATGAAGCAGTTGTTAGAAGATGGACGTAAAAAAATGTCACATTTTTTAGCCAAAAATGTTTTAAAGTGCATGTGTACAACAAAGGCTTTGAAATAAAATAAGGAAATTTGACTTCTAAAAAACTCAAAATAAGAGCATTATACCTGAGGAAAAGTATGACTAAATGTGATATGAGATTAAATGATCCAGAGCACCAGGGCTTAAAATAACGGCCAGACATCAGACAATGTCTGACCAGAACTGGGATTGGTCGGGTCAAATCTTTGCCTTCCATGCCATTTTGACCAGTAACCTTTAGCCAGTAATGAGGTATGACTAAGCTAAAACTAATTTGGACTGTGATCATGACTGGCAACTGATTGGCCATTATTTGAAGCCCTGAGTACATAGAATATTTTTGAGAATAAATCTCTGATAGGAAGTAAAATTATGAAGAGCAAAGATATTTCATCATCCTTACTCGTAGTGCAAAGAGGGATTGTTTTTATCTAGAAATGAAAGTTTGTATAATATTAAGGTTTGTTGATAAAGGTTGTTTTTTTAAAATAAATAAGTACAAAAAGAGTTGATGATAACTAATAGAGAACTAATGTAGACTGCGTCGGTGTTTCTGAATAAAACAGTAGGAGCTACAAGTACAAAAAGAGCTTGGAAGTTGATAATTAGGTCATAGGTTGTTGTTTTGATTAATGAATATTGCCTTAGGATGTGTTTCAATTTGCCAACAATGTTTTCTAAATTTGGCAACTGTGAGTGCTATTTTAGACTATCATTTTGGCTAGTTTTTTCCTTAAGGGTCCAAGATTTGACAATGCTCTTGTAACTGCACAACATTTTCCAGCTTAAACTACCATGATCTTATCCTATTATTTCAAAAAATTAATGAAAACCCTGCCAGGACTCTCCAGCTAGTTTATTATCTTGTGTTAATGAAAAACTTAATGAAAACCCTGATTTAGGGGGTTATAATTAAGTCTATAAATATTTATTTGTTTATTTTTACAGGAAGAGAACATTTTGAAGCATCTATTCAAAGCAAGAATCATAGAGTGACCCCTAAACGACTTCCTCTTTGGGAGACAGCAGTGAGAGTTGCTGAAAAGGCTCTACCGATGAATCGTCATGAAAGACAGTTATGTTTCACATTTAAATATAATGACACACTAAAACAAAAGGATCACGCAGTTCAAAAAGTTAAAGGTATGAATGGAATAAACCAAACTATTGATCAAACATTGCCTAAAAAGCAAGGGGAATCGACAAGCACCACATCAGATAGCGTCAATGGTACTAATTCAGATGAATTGGAACAAGAAAAGATAGACTTGGAAGAAAACAATACGTTAGCAAAGATACCTAAAGTAAAAATACCTAAGAAACGAAAACGAAAAATCCCTGATGTGGACATCAGTCTACCTAGCAGTTCAATACCTTCTCCCATTGACAGTTCTATAGATAGTAAACCAAGTGGTTCAAGGATTACTAAGAGAATAAGGAAGCCAAAGATTAAAGATTATCCTATTGCCAAAGCTTCCTCTCCACAATCACCTTTACAAAATGGAGACCTACCTCAGTCACCTGTCTGTGGGAACGTTTCTCCAACTTCAGGTCTACGGCTTAAGATAATCAAAGTTAAATCTCCTGTAAACAACGATAAAGTAAAGCGCAAGCGAGGTAGGCCTCCTAAAGAAAAAGAAACTTTTATAGTTGTAAATGGGTTAGAGAAGCCTGAAAAGGAGCCTGAAGCTTCAACATCTCCTTTAGTCAGTGAGAGAGTATCACCAGAAGTTGTCATTAGCAACAACAAGCCTGACGTGTCAAGCACCAGTTCATCAGGGTCTGAAGAGAAGCAGAAGAAAAGAAAAAGAAGGAAGTTGGAAGATAGTTTTGTTGCCAATGAGAAGACTAAAGTAGAAGAAGAAAAGCCTAAAGTAAAAAGAAAATATGTAAGAAAGAACAAAGGAGAGAAGAGTGGTGAGGACAAAGACTCCTCAAAAACTGTGGAGGAGAATAAGTTGAATGAAGTGTCCAGTTCAGTAGATATTATCGAAGAAAGAAATCCTGAAAAACCACAAGAGTCTCTTTTAACTGGAGTTCCGGATGTTGAGGAAAGTATTGTTTCAAGCAATGATGATGATACAGGAAGTTCTAAAGGTTTAACATTGACGAAAAAAGAAAGAGCAGAAAAGGAAAAGGAAGCAGTTTGTGTTGTCTGTGAGCAAGTCAATGACCTGATATTTTGTGAAGGAGGTTGTAATAATGCCTATCATATTGACTGTATTGGTCTTAGTTCTGTACCTAAAGAAAAATTCATCTGTGATGAATGTACCTCTGGGATACACTCATGTTTTGTGTGTAGACAAACTGGAGATGTCAAACAATGTAATCAGCCGATGTGTTCTAAGTATTACCATTTGGAGTGTCTAAAAACATACAACTGTACAAAGATTGACGGAGATCGCCTTTACTGTCCTCTACACTCTTGTGTTACATGTGTTGTAAACAAAATGCCACAAAGCCGAGGTCGCCTCATACGTTGTGTTCGGTGTCCCACTGCATATCATTTATCTGGCTGCCTTGTTGCAGGGTGTATGCCAATTACCTCTCATTTAATGGTTTGTGCAAAACACTTTATGCCCAATAAGAACAAAGCACACCATTCACATGTCAATGTCAATTGGTGCTTTGTATGTTCTATTGGTGGCACTCTTATCTGCTGCGAAAGCTGTCCTGCAGCATTCCATCCCGAGTGTATCAGCTATGAAGGCATCCCTGAAGGACACTTCTTTTGCAAGGATTGCACTGACAACAAGGCATTGCTTTATGGTGACATAGTGTGGGTCAAGCTAGGAATGTACAGGTCTGTATTGTCATTTCTTATTTAAGTAATGCTAAGGGATGGACCATGAGATAATTGAGGGAGGGTTGCAAGAATTTATGTTGCACAATTTTTTTGTAACAACCCCAGCCATTTTTTTGTGTGTGTATGCTTGATTTGTTTTACTGAAGGTGAGGCTGTACACCACCCCCCTCGAATTTCAAATTACCGCTGTGTTCCTTGATTACAGACTCATTTGCACAGGGTTAGTCTCGTATCAGTGTTTAAATATTCACAAATACCAACAGAAAAGTAAAGAATGTACAACTTCAACAATACAAACATTTTGAAACTCTACTGACCTTGACTGGAACACGTGAATATTCTGCACAAACTCGAGGCTAACCCTGTGCAAATGAGTCGGTAATCAAGAAACACAGCAGTAATTTGGATTTCGAAAGGGGTCTATTGTCTGTCCCTAAGCAAGAGGATTCAGTTTATAGTAACTTCACTTGTTAAGAAGCAAGTGTGGCTTGGAAGGTTATTGTGCTGCTTAAGAGGCAGTCTCTGTAAAAGCGGCCCACTGCATTTCAGGTCAGAAAATAGTTTTCCCTCAAACTTTTACCATAGAAAGGTAATTACTAGTAAGTAATGAAAATGACTTTATTTTCTCGAAATTCATCAAAATGATTTTTTTACAGCGCATAAATCCTGGACCACCGTTATCACTAAATTTACATTTATTATCAATTGAAAATTGCCCATATTCAAGTCGTCACTGCTCGCAAAATATAAAACGCTGGAACAAACTATTATTTTTCCTGACTTTTACATTCATTCTAGTGTCAAGAATAAGCAAAATTTTGAATGTTAAGCAAAAGGGAAAAAAGGAGAAAAATAAGTATTCATACCCATTTGACGGCTTTTTGAAATCAAGACAAACCACCCTTCACTAAAAAGCTTTTTTCTCCCAAGTCCGGAACGGATTACTTAAGTCTTTTACTTCAACCTACTGACCGAAGGTTGATAAAAGTGGATTCCTAAAAACATTTTGCGCTTTTTATGTATCTTCTTCACAGCAACCTTGGACTTTTTCGTGTTTTTACCAAAATATCTCATGAAATATGCAAATTAAGTACTGAAATAAACTATAACTAACCATTATTACTTGCTTGAATTTTACTATATCCGGTGTTAACACACTAAATATGATCTTGTTTTCTATTTTAAACTACTTTGAAGTAAAATCGTCTCCAAAAAATACGCTATGATGCGTTTGACGCGGTATATGAACTGTTTTGAAGTTTATGCAAATTACTTATTGATAATGTAAACTAATTTTTCTAAAATATAGTTTCCAAAACTGTATTTCTTTTCTTTTATTGTCTTGAAATAACCTAAAAACTTGTCAAAAAGCATCTATTTTAATATATCTGATCTTCTTGAACGGCCCAAACTAAGGAAAATAGTCAAAATACAATTTATCAACCACAACGGAATGAACAACTTAGTTCAAAACAAGTGATTAAATGGGTGTCGACAAACCATGGACCCTACCTTTTGGACCCCCTTTCTGGACCACCATCTGGATCACCATCTGGAACCCCAGTTTAAACATTAATACAATTATTTTCATGTAAAATAACTGATTATATAAACTATTTGGTCTTTTTTTCAGCGTTCTTTCTTTTCATCGAAAAAAGGCCGCCATTTTGTCTCAACCGCTGACCAATATGTCAGTACTCTATTACACAGGAAGCCCATAATTGAAAAACAAGCCTAAAATGGTCATGCAATTTTATAATCATTGCAATTTAATCACAACTCTCTTCCTTTTCACTTGCCATGGTAGGCATTGCAAAATAATGCACAAATGATCATGAATTCTATAATTTCAATTTAGACAACTTTATTTTGCAATTATAACACAAGTATACAAAGGCAAGCAGTTTATGAAGCAGTTATGGCTAGCAGGTAAGTCAATTCATCATGAACAGTTTATAAAAAGAACTGTTTTCCCCACAATCAGCACCTGATATTAAGTTAATAGTCAATATAAACTCAAAATATATAACACGTGTGACGTTGGGCTTCCTGTGTAATAGAGTACTGACATATTGGTCAGCGGTTGAGACAAAATGGCGGCCTTTTTTCGATGAAAAGAAAGAACGCTGAAAAAAAGACCAAATAGTTTATATAATCAGTTATTTTACATGAAAATAATTCTATTAATGTTTAAACCAGGGTTCCAGATGGTGATCCAGATGGTGGTCCAGATTATGGTCCAGAAAGGGGGTCCAAAAGGTAGGGTCCATGGTTTGTCGACACCCTGATTAAATACGAATTAAGTCCAAGATTTTAGGTTAATTTGGTAAAAATGTCGGTATTCAATTAATTTAGATATGTCCAAGCGAAAAAGTTCCCATAAAATACAATGTTATGATGCGTTTGGCGAGGTATATGAACTGTTTTGAAGTTTATGCAAATTGAGTGTTGATACTAGTAATGCAAACTAATCTAAGAAATACTATTCAAAACTATTTTTTTCTTTTACTACCTTGAAATAACTTTTAAAAAAACTTACCAGGGGCACAGAGTTTAATACGTCTGATCTTCCTAGACGGCCCACACTAAGGAAAATAGTCAAAATACTAGTACAATTTATCGATATCTACCATGACGGAGAATGACGACGGAATAAACAACTTTATAGTCAAATGAACAAGTGATCAATTACGTCCAAGATTTTACGAGTTAATTCAGTAAAAATGTCTTGCTTTTCACAATTTCCTGGAGTTTTTGCAAAATGCTCGATTGAGGTATTTCAGGGATATTTTGCCCACTGAATATAATGATGATATGCAAAGCCACTTTGCTGCAATCTATCTATCAAAACAACACCTGACAAGTCGGGATCTTAGGGACGGACCATTAGATAGTTGACACAAAAAATATCGAGCAAGCACTTTTAAAAACCTTAAAATATCGTGCAACCTCTTCTGCTAGAAGGAAAATATCTAACTGTACGCAAAAAAATAACGTGCAAGGGTTGAGCAAAAATAAAAAATAAAATAAATAAAAATTCCTGCAATCCCCCATCATTTATCTAATAGTCCATCCCTTATTTAGCACGAGCTTAAATCTTGACTCGCAACAGTGTTGCAACAGCACAAACATTGCTCCGCGTAATCGCGCCTAAAGACAACTTCATAGCAAAATATATGAAAGTTTGCGTAAAGCATCATACTCACTTTAGGCTAGTCTTGGAAAATTTTGGTGACCCACTAAGGCTTGCCTCTATTCAACACAACAAGGTATACCAGGCTACAAGAGCTCTAATACCTAAAGTCGGCATTCAATTAAAATTTCGATATGTCCAAGCGAACGTTTAGATAAACGAGTGGTGATGACTAGTAGAATACTAGTTTGGACTGCGTTCGGTGTTTCTGAATAAAACAGTCGGAACTTGTGGATAAATTGAATCACCGTAAAAAGCTTTGTGAAACTTTTCGAAACATTTTGGACGCTGAGTCCTTAATCGTCGGAGTAAGTGACATTTAGATAGTCTGCGTAGCAGCGCTTTGAGGAGAGGGGTAGGGAAGGGACGGTGGAGGCGAGTCGTCTTTAGGCGTGATTACATCGAGAAATTTTTGCCCTGTCTAAACGTTCGCTTGGACATATCTAAATTAATTGAATACCGACATTTTTACCAAATTAACCTAAAATCTTGGTCTTAATTCGTATTTAATCACTTGTTTTGAACTAAGTTGTTCATTCCGTTGTGGTTGATAAATTGTATTTTGACTATTTTCCTTAGTTTGGGCCGTTCAAGAAGATCAGATATATTAAAATAGATGCTTTTTGACAAGTTTTTAGGTTATTTCAAGACAATAAAAGAAAAGAAATACAGTTTTGGAAACTATATTTTAGAAAAATTAGTTTACATTATCAATAAGTAATTTGCATAAACTTCAAAACAGTTCATATACCGCGTCAAACGCATCATAGCGTATTTTTTGGAGACGATTTTACTTCAAAGTAGTTTAAAATAGAAAACAAGATCATATTTAGTGTGTTAACACTGGATATAGTAAAATTCAAGCAAGTAATAATGGTTAGTTATAGTTTATTTCAGTACTTAATTTGCATATTTCATGAGATATTTTGGTAAAAACACGAAAAAGTCCAAGGTTGCTGTGAAGAAGATACATAAAAAGCGCAAAATGTTTTTAGGAATCCACTTTTATCAACCTTCGGTCAGTAGGTTGAAGTAAAAGACTTAAGTAATCCGTTCCGGACTTGGGAGAAAAAAGCTTTTTAGTGAAGGGTGGTTTGTCTTGATTTCAAAAAGCCGTCAAATGGGTATGAATACTTATTTTTCTCCTTTTTTCCCTTTTGCTTAACATTCAAAATTTTGCTTATTCTTGACACTAGAATGAATGTAAAAGTCAGGAAAAATAATAGTTTGTTCCAGCGTTTTATATTTTGCGAGCAGTGACGACTTGAATATGGGCAATTTTCAATTGATAATAAATGTAAATTTAGTGATAACGGTGGTCCAGGATTTATGCGCTGTAAAAAAATCATTTTGATGAATTTCGAGAAAATAAAGTCATTTTCATTACTTACTAGTAATTACCTTTCTATGGTAAAAGTTTGAGGGAAAACTATTTTCTGACCCGAAATGCAGTGGGCCGCTTTTACAGAGACTGCCTCTTAATAAGCAAGTGGTCCAAAATTTGATTATCACTGATTTCGCACACTTCTTATGAGAAGCAAGTGTGGCTTGAGTTGCCTACTAATCAAGTCATAGTTTGATCTTTAGTAGTCTAGCCCAAACACTTGTTTAACTAAGGACCAATGTATGTTAAGCTTTCATTCTACTTCTACATGACAGATGGTGGCCAGCACAGATCTGTAACCCTCGTGAGGTACCAACCAACATCCAGAATAAACGTCATCAACCAGGAGAATTCCCAGTGATGTTTCTTGGCTCTCATGATTACTACTGGATTCACAAAGGAAGGGTTTTCAGTTACCAAGATGGTGACAAGGGAACAGAGTCAAGTGCTAACAAATACCTTGCTAAGGTCTTCAAGAAAGGTAAATGCATCTGATCAAAGCCAAAGTTTATTGAGCAGAACTAATAAGTTTATTAACCTTTCAAAATATAGTCCAGGGATTGTGATGCACAATAATGATCAGGGAGGGACTTTGATTTTTTTTTAAATAATAAAAAATTAGGGGAACTTTCTTTAAGAATTTAGTGATTATTAGCAAAACATGAGGACTATATATAGGCTGTTTGCATGATAGTGTCATTTTACAATCACTACCAATTTTGCTTCACCAATTTTCTTTCTTATTCAAATTTGTATTCCCTCATGATAATAGTAAGACAATTGGTACTAATTAACTGAACAAAAAAAGTGTGCAGAGGAGTTTGGTAGTGGTAGTAAATGATGCAATGATGTTCTATTTCCCTCGTCCTCCAGCCTCTCTCTCTCTCTTTCTCTCTCTCTCTCTGTGTTGTCCATATAGCCCCTTGGTTTTTAGTAAACAATGAGTACTCTTAATTTTGCATTGCTGGTTGTTGAGTATATCCATTTTCTTACTTTGTCCCTCACACAAAGAACATTATTTCATGGTATCTTCTATCTGTTTTCATCATTTTCCATTTTCTGCACACACATTTATATTCACTGCTTTTCTAATCTGTAATTAAACTTAAAATGGGTCAACAAAATAATGCTAAATAAATTGTAATGCTACATTTGTAATTTTAGCACTCGTTGAGGCGAAGGAGAAGTATGCCGAATGGAAGACAGCCAGAGAAAACAAGGCTGAGCAAGACTTACAAAAACTGTCCAAGAAACCTGCCCCATTCAAACATGTCAAGGTATACAATGTCACTTGCAAGCCTGATTTTATAGATTAAATACTAAAGTAGAATATTTGTTCAGCAGCAAACCTCTCTCTAGTGACTAAAAGAGGTTTTGCACTGAATAACTACAATGTTCATGGGCATTCCTCGAGTGCATCCTTTCTGTGCATGAATTTGGTGTGTGAATGCTTGTTGGGATGATGTCATTCAATGGCGCTAAATGGGGCTAAAGGAATTTTGGCAAAGTTAAAGTCAAGGCACGCTGGCCAGCGGTCTTTGGTTGCTGCGGGGGCGTTTCAGGGGCTTCATAGCACATGGTATGCTACATGCTATGAAAATTCCATATTGTGACCTTTCGTTGTTTGTATACACATTGTCCATAGTGCATTTTTGGCTTGGTATGCAAGACCAACCGTCACCAACCTTTTTTGAAATAGCTGTTTACCAGAAGTTTAATGATATCTTACCTCGTTTTGCCTCATAACATGGCTGCCATGTACCTTTGTACTTAAGAAATATTTTGTTTCTAGGTAAATAAGTGTACAACAGCACAGCGTATCCTAATAGACCTCAACGAGATGCCGACATGTGAGTGTTCTGCTGCACAGAACACATTCTGTGGGCCTGAATCCAACTGTCTGAACCGCATGCTTCAATTTGAATGCACTCAGAAATGTCCAGCTGGTGAGAAATGTGAAAATCAACGCTTCACTAAACGGGAATATGCAGAAGTTGAACCTTTCAGAGCAAAGAGTAGAGGATGGGGATTGAGAACTAAACAAGGTTTGTTTCTGCTCTCTTTTTATTCTGTTTCTAAAATATAGATAAATAAATAGATTGTTTTTTGTTTTGTTTTGAAGTTACACTTTATGTAGCACTTAGAGGAAATATTTTTGACATACATGTAGTGTATGCACTTGCCTCTCACCTCTATGGTATCTACTACAATTTCTGGACTTGTGTTGCAATTGCTGGTTGAATTTGTTGGGTCTCTCCCTTGATTCAAGGGGAGGGGGGGATTTTAGGTGGGAAATTTTCCGCCACTCCATCCTCTCTCCCTCTGCCAAAAACAAGCTACTCAAAGAAATCATTTCCATATTTCCAACTCTCTTCTGGCTGAAATCAGACAATAATTATCAACATTGTTATTTTAAGAGAAGAATTTATAACACTACGTCTCAATGAAAACCAGTGATTGGTATACTCATAAATTTATATTTCTATATTTTATATTCTTTTATATTGCAACTGTTATTTATAAGAATTGGTATAAGTCTTTTCATAGTTTAAGAATCGATTCCACTGCGCATGCGATTTTATCCCGAATTTCTCACCTTCTTTTGTCTAAACCTTCTTTTGTTCTTAATTAAACAAAAGAAGGTGAGAAATTCAGGATAAAATCGCATGCACAGTGGAATCGATTCTTAAACTATGAAAAGGCTTATTGCATAGTATTCGTAATAGTATATTGTGTACATGTATAGACTATTTTCCTATAGTAGTTAGTATTATTATTTATTATTACATGGCTTTATTTTCATGTAAAGCAGTTGTATAACTGATGGAACTTTGTGGTTAAATAAAGTGCATCATCATCATCATCATCATCATCATCATCTCGTATTTTTGTGGCAAATTAATTAAACTAAATAAGGGTTAAGGAGTTTTGGGAGGCTAGTAAACAAATTCTGACTTATATTTTACCTATTTTTTTCCATTGTAGACATAAAAAAGGGCTCCTTTGTGATAGAGTATGTTGGTGAACTGATTGATGAAAGTACTTGCCTTGAACGGGTCAAAAAGGGAGACGACGACACAAACTATTACATGTTAACTATCGACAAGGACTGCATCATAGATGCTGGACCAATGGGGAACCTCTCCCGGTTTATGAATCACAGTTGTGATCCAAACAGTGAAACTCAGAAATGGACTGTTAATGGCGACGTCCGTGTAGGGTTGTTCGCCACAAGAGATATTGAAACAGGAGAGGAAGTGACCTTCGATTACAGGCTTGACTGTAGAGGTATGCAATATATAATAGTTTAGTAATAGTTTATGTTTTACAGCTAATTCACATCATGCGAGACCAGTATCAATTATGTCTTGATTGGACTTTCGGCACCTTAATCTGAAATTTCGAGTCTGTAGGTGGCAACTATGCTCAAGACTCTGGCAATTCAAATTACTTTTAACTTAAAAGATAAAGATTTTCAAGCTAATTCTCAGTGATGTGATCTTTTGAAAAATATTTAACAATCATTCATGATAGTGGGTTTGAAACCTAATTGTCTTGGATTATCTTGAGTAGTTGATTGTTGGTAATTTGAAATTTATGAAGTCTTGAAAGCTACGTCTGATTTCCTGGAATAACTGGTCACGCATGGGTGAATTAGCTGTAACAATAAAGATATGATTTATGTTTCTTAAAGCATATTTTTCTTGAAAAAGAATTCTGAGCTCCAGGCAGGATTTAAACCTGCGACATTCTGTTTGCAAGTCAGACGTGAACATTGTTTAGGCTTAAAATATAAGCCTACCAGTGCCAATAAATTTTGGTGGGAAATGATGTCATTTTGTTGTAGTTTTGTTAGATATATTCATATTAACACGTGACTTAATACTTATTACCAGTCCCCACAGTTGTTGCTTTACTCATGTCAGCTGGCAGCCACCATGTTTGTTAGCCCATTTCACATTTCAAATAGTTTACTGTGATTATTATAAATAAAGAGAGAAAGAAACTACAACAGTTTTGATAATCACATTTGTCTATTCACACAGGCAATGAGAAAAAGAAATGTCACTGTGGGTCAGGAAACTGTAGTGGTTTCCTTGGGGTCAGACCTAAGACACAGAATGCACAGATGATGGAAGATAGGATAAAGAAGGCTGCCGCCAAGAAGAAAAAGAGACAAAAAAAAACTGTTGTCAAAGAAGGTAAGGTATAAAGAATTTTTGCCTTGTCTTTCATTGCTACTGCTCTTTTTACTTTGACTAATATTTGATCTGAATTTTATAAATTATTTTTTAACTAACAGTATTTTGAATGTAAATGTGCATTAATTTTTTACAGCACAATGCACAAGAGTATGACCACATTGAATGTATCTTCCTTATTTGGTAAAACCAGCCAGCTTCGCATCAAAATGTGTCAGTTTAACGTACAACAACCTGTGCATAGAAGTATGAAAATGCATTAAATGTGGTCGTACGTTTGCACTGTAAGAGTTCTTTTAGCCTTTAATTGTGAAAACATTAATCGAGATAAGAGTGTATTAAATCTCATGCTTTTGGAATGAACTTTATTAAGAATTAAGTAATTTGGTCAAAACTGCTCCTAGATTAGATCATAATTTCATGTTTAAATATAATAACAGAATTGCTGTTTCTAAAGTTAAATAATTCTTTAACCCATAAGCTTGATAAATTTTTCACTTATGGCCATTTAAAGAGATACATTTTTCTATCTTTTTAACTATTTTTAAAAGCTTTAAAGTTTGGAATTTATGGCATCCAGAAGGCTTTAATTCAGTTGCAAAGTCAATTTATTATTATGAGATGATAATTTTTACCAAATTTATCATTCAATTCAGTTTTTCCAGAACCAAAGAGGAAAGACAGTTCTCTACAGCGGAGAAAACGTAGTTGTCCTCCCACTGTGAATGAATCTGCAACAACAACAATGTCAAACTATGAACAATCTGTTGATAGCAGCCAGGCAAAGTTTGATGGCTTAAATTTGAATTCTGAATCTTCTCAAGTTAAATTTACTGGCTCTTCACCATTGAACAGTGTTTTACCATGGACTTTTGACCCACCACAGGCTATTTCTTAAAATCTAAATGCTAAAACAGGTTTGAAAATTACTAAAATAATGATGTTTAAACATTTAATTTATAACCCAAAATCTTTTTGAAGAATTATTACTGCCAATATGGTAATATTATTAGAGTTCAAATTGATAACCATTCATCACTGCATCATGCAGTCATCGTACATAAAACCTGCTTAAACCATTTCATGCATTATAAATTTAAATTCAACGCTAAAAACTTAAATAGGTTATAAAAATATTATGTATAGACAATCCTGGTTAGTTACATGTAGATGTTGTATGGATGTGTGTTGGTTGGGTGGCAAAGTCTGTATGGTGTCGATTAATGTAATGCACAGAATTCTTTTTTTGAACCTGACAACGTTTTTTCAATTAGGTGTAAATTACAGGATGTGATTTTAGGTGCTAAATAAAGTTATGATTATTTTTTAGTGCACGAAGATGAATGCTTTATCTGTGGAGATGGAGGGCAGCTGATCATGTGCGACAAGAATGGCTGTGCAAAGTGCTACCATGTCAACTGTCTTGAGCTTGCAAAGAAACCACATGGCAGATGGCTTTGTCCTTGGCATTTCTGCGATGTCTGTGGTAAGAGAGCCACTATCATGTGCAATGAGTGTCCAAATTCATTTTGCAAACCTCATGCGGAAGGCCAGGTCACCTGCATCACTGATGGACAGTACCTATGCGAGGAACATAATCTCTCTGACACCCCAAAAGAAGATTCAAAACCCAAAATGGAGACAGTTAATTCATTAGTTTTTGAGGAAGATCTCCCAGATGAATTACCAGAGTTTACATCTATTCATCTACAAGATCTTCCTCAGCCTTTACAGGACTTTGAACAACTTAGCTAAGTAGATTATCCATGCAGATTTCAAACCTGTATATATCTTTAGGCATTTTATAGATAGCATTGTCATTCTTAACCAAAAAGTTTGTCATGTGAGCTTTGTTTTGATGTTTCATTCTTATTTGTATTACCATATCCTAGTCCAGTCATCAAAGTCTTAATTTATGATTCGATATATTGAAGGCTTTTAAAGTCTGCTACTGTATTTTACATATTCTTAGAATAGTCTTTTAATTAATCATGTAGAATGTCAGAGAAATAAACCTCTACCTTGAATGTAATGCTATCCTATTTCAGACCATGTGTCACTCCCTAGAGTACCATTCGTTTGTTTGAAGATGAATGTATATATCAACTGAAACAAAGCATTTTATGCTCCAGAGAATGACACATGGTCTAAACTGGGAAAGCATTGTGACCAAGTTGAATAGACCCCTGGCACTGAATCCCAAGAGGAATTGTTCTTGGGGACAAAACAATGATCAGTCACACTGTTTCTTTGCTGTTATATGACCAACCTTTAATTTGATGCAATTTTTTAACTTACTTGAAGAATCTACCCTTATCTTGAACCTCTCTTATGTGGTGTCCATTTGATGCCTGGTTAAAACCCCTCTTGAGGCCCTTGAATGTATGTATGGCTTATATATCAGTGCTAACAAATCTATTATTACAGTCAACATTGATAGCAGACATAAAATAGGGACATGCTATGTCAATGTTTCTCATAGCTCAAGGACAAGTGAGAGGTTTTAATGAAGTGTAGTATTGCATTGACTGATAAATTGAAATACATTTTATACAAGATAATAACAATGTAAGATGGTGAATTTAATATTGCTGTATTATGTGTTCAATTACTGTCACAATGACTCTATGCTGTATAGAGTATGTCCGAAGCTGAAAAGTGCTGACATTTTGTATGGTATCAAGGACTTTTTATAATATTTTCCCCATTATTTCTTTCTACCTTCAATATGCCACGAGAAAGGTATTCTCAACATAATGAAATGTGTCAACATCAAATCAAATAAAACTTGAACTTAATATGGCATTTTATCTTTATAAGCTCCAACTTTATATTGCATTTTGTCTTTATAATCTTGAACTTGATATGGAATTTAATCTACTTACTAGTAATTTTTTGACATTGACATCAATGGTTTTAAGTGACCATATTCATAATCACAAATAATTCTTAGTCTTAGAAAAAATATGGAAAAAAAACATCCCAAATCGATCAAAACCATGGGCTACAGTCAGTTTTTTTGTGTACCAAAAGTGAAAGGTTAAATAAGAAAATCAATCGCCAAAACTGATTTTTTCATTTGGAGAAAAAAACAAGCTAAAAAGAATGAAAAAATTGGGCTCCCTGTGTTTGGGCCATGCGTGACTACACGACAGTAGCCTGCGTGCAGACCGAATTGCCCTATTTCACTATGACGTCACTGCTTGTTTATGTGGGGGATAGAATCGCCAGATCCAATAGAAAATTCAACAAAATTTGCTCTTAGCGAAACAGTTTAATCTAAAATGCCCTGGTTTTCAGATATAATATGTGTTGATATAAACTAAAAAATATTCTGAGCGTTTGCTGGCTATTTTACTTCTCTTTGTTGATTGATACGGGTTTTAGAACAATTGCCGGTGAACTTGCGTTGATTTGACCCCCTCCGACGACCATGATCCTTTGCATTTAAACAATAGATTGTTTTGATGTGACGTCATAGTGAATTAGGGCAATTTAACCAGAGTTTAATTCATTCTGCACGCAGGCTAGTCTCAAGTGACCGTCATGAATAATTCATGGTTTGGAAAACACCCCAAAACGCTCGGATTTATCCCACCCAGCCAATTAAAAAAATTCCTAATTCCAACATTTTGGTTTTCATTTTAACCAGCGTTATTCGAGAGAATGTTATGTGAAAAGATTAAACTATTATATTAGACAACAAGATTATCTGCTTATTCTGACGCTATTGAATGACGCTTTCATTAAAAGGCTTGATTATTTAAATTGGCGTGTGTCGCTCAATGTGTGCAAAGTATTGTCAACTTGACAAGGAAGCCTGTAAACTTTTGCATGAAAAAGTTTTTAACTTGGAAATTTGTGCCCTTATGTTTTTGAAAGGCAATTAAAATCGTAATCGATCTGAACCTTTTAAAAAATTTTGTTGGAATCATATTTATGAAACACCCAAAAGCAAAGGTTTATCTTTGACATGGTTACCAAACTTCTTTTGAGGAACGAAGAGCTGCTAGTATAGCTCACCCTGACAACATAAGCATAAAGCCACCCCCAGGCTTATTTATTCAAAAATATTAAAAAGAAACGGGCAATAGAATTGCAGTATTATTATGTTTTGTTAACGTTAGCGTTAGATCATCAGTGTTAACTGAAAGAGTTAAAAGTCGAAAACTTCAAAATCACCGTTTTTTGGATAACCTGATCACTCTTTATACTTGACTATCAGTGGATTCTTGGTATCGAGTAAAAGATAAAACAAGCACCAACCTAGCTTGGTAAGAAATATTTCGTAGCTAATATTTTCAACAATATTTATGAAAGTTTAATTGATAAATCATATCTGCAACATGTTTAATCCTACACCAACTACTTTTACCACGTTTTCTTTTTTACTCGCTTAACCGCCTAATGCTTTTTAATTGTACTTTAATATTTGTTTTTCGACGCTCATTGTTAAGAATAAGATTTAATTTAGGTTATATCAGTGAACATAATATAATTCCCTATGGGAAATGGTTTATTTCACAGATGAAAAGCGTTCAGGTTGAATATTCAGGTACACCTCTTAAATCTTTTTTTCACAACAGTACGAGTACGAGCTGTGTATATATTCAAACAAACGATGAGATGAAATCGTAATTTTTCGATAGTCAGTATTGCTACGTAGTGTAGCCATCTATAGATAATGATGAAAAATCAAGTTATATACCTGCTATACTCCTCACAAAAATCTCCTTATTTCCGTACGAGAACGCCTAAACAAGGTTTTTATGTGATAAATGCTTGAATTTTCCATTTATTCCTCACTGATTTGATTTCCGTCTCTGTTTCTTGAAAGACTTTTTGAAAATATGATCTTTTGTTACATTGCATACAATATTTATAAGGTATGCGTGATGATATATTATTAGACGTTGACCGTACCCCTCGTTGCTTCATTGTTTTATGAGGATAGCACTTACATGTAATAGTGGCTAACAAACCTGTGGCCCTCGTTCCATGATCGAATTGGAATTAAGGAGTTGATTTTTGAGGAGGGAGGAAAACTGGAGAACCCGGAAAAACACTTTGAAGCACGGGAGAGAAACCAAAACAAAGAACTCGATCGCAGGAGAGGGAACAAACAACTCACATACGACACCGAGCCCCCGTGTAGCATTGTGTAGGTAGGGGCCTCTACAGGTTGATTTTATCATAATTTTAAAAATTGATATTACGAATAAAACCAAAAAACTTTCCGTGAGTCGATATTTCAAGCTATCACTGACGATATGGATAACTCATAAAACAGGCTATCGTATACGCATTACAACCAAAAGGAAGAGCAGAAAAAGGCCTCTGCTATAGGAGGGTAGTGCAAATGACGGTTCTTTCTTGGTGTAGCAAGCTTTATCGTAATCTGGGATAGGATTTTTGCTTTACACGTATTGTTCAGCTCCAAATTCATTATCCCTGGCTATTGTTTTATTGTTGTAAGAGCCGAAATGATGAGAAAAAAGCACTTGATACCCTCCCGATTCCGAACTCTACCCTCCCCTCAATTGAAATATTGGGTTTCCTGTGATTTTGCGAGGTTGAGAAGCAGGAGCGCGAAAAATTGAATAAAACAGTTGTGTTCAACTTCATGTGGGTCGTCGAAAACATTATTTATTCGTTGATAAGCCGGTAGTTTTTTGTGGAGCATATATCACGAATTGTAATTAAACATTTTATAAGTCGAAGGAAGCTTCTAGAAACTTCTGGAATTAAAAGCCTGACTAGTAATTCGACTTTCAAATACGCAATGACGTTTCGACTTATTGACCATCATTACAGGTAAGCTTATGACTAGAAGTTGAGTTTGACTTAAAGGGTAATTAAGATGTTTAATTGCGTCATTTGGCTATAATGTTTGGCTTGGATCTTAAGTAATTTATTAAATGCCACTTGGGCGAGTATTATTACTGTTAAAAGTCGAGGAAGGAAAGTCTGAATGCAGCTGTATTATCTCAGCTTACTGCGCTGTTTTTTTTTTCCTGTTTTTTGTCTTTTGTTTTTGTTTTCTGTTTTGGCAAGGAACAATATTTTAACTACTGTGTTTAAATACAAAGAGCAAGTAACCTAGGATATCGTACTGTTTAGCAGAGAATTATGAAAAAATTACATTTGAATAAGGGGATGAATAGGCGTGGGTGTAGGAGTTTTACCATTCCAGACCACGTGTCTTTTTCTTGAGAAAAATATTTTCTGTTAGAGTTATATTCAAATTCAGTGTAAAAAAAAGGGAAAAAAAAAAAAAAAAAGAAAAAAAAAAGAAAGAAAAGAGAGGGGACGGAAAGATAGTGACTGATCTTGAATTGGGCTACCTGTGGAACTGGAAGTGAAAAAAAAGAAAGGGGACTGAAAGATAGTAACTGATCTTAAATTGGGCTACCTGCGGCACGGCGACAGTGGAAAGGAAGACTTCGAGGATGTCAACATATAACGTATAATTGAAACTCTATATTTTTTATAATGAGTGGTGATAACTAGTAGAACTAGCGTGGACTGCGTGACTAACGTCCGAAACGTCAGTTTCACAAAGCCTTTTACGGTGATCCAATTTATCTACAAGTTCCTACTATTTTTTATAATGGTTTTATATACAGGAATGATGAAACATGGATCAGCCAAGTGAACCCAGTACCACACCAGCAGCTGAGCCGCCACCCCCACCACCCCCACCAGCAGAAGAACCAACTCCACCCCCTCCCCCACCGCCAGTACCTTCAGATGCTGTTGAACCTTCAGGTAGTGGTGCTGATACCACTCCAGAAAAGGAAGCTCCCAAAGATGAGAAAAAGGAAGATGATACAAAAAAGAGTAAATTATCTTTGAAGTCTGAGAAGGATAAAGGTGGTGATGCTGAGAAGAAGGATAGGTAAGTCGTGAGTTGAAGGGAGGTGGAAAGGGGAAGAGAAGAGTAGAGAAGAGAAGAGAAGGGAAGAGAAGGGAAGAGAAGGGAAGGGGATGGAAGGGAAGGGAAGAGAAGAGAACTGAACTGAACTGAACTGATTGAAGAGAAGGGAAGCAAAGGGAAAGATAGGGAAAAAAAGAAGAGAACTGAGGGAAGGAAAGAGAAGAAAACTGAGGAAACGGAAGAAAAGAGAAGAGAACTGTTAGGCTCGAAATGTGAGATCATGTTGCTAAACTGCATTTTGTTTCTTCCCTACGATTTCCATCAATCTCGTTTCTGATTCTAACTTCCTTCCTTATTCGTTTTCTTTTTTTCTCTTCCCTTCCTATTTATATTTAGAGACTATTCTGAGAGAAATTCTGACAGTTAGATTTTATCAATAGTAGACAGTCATGCAAGACTACTCCCAGTTTCCAGTCTCCACGTTCCTGCTCTTATTTTTAGCGTCTTATTTTCTTTTCTTTAGCGAATCCAAAACACCAGAATCCCCGAAAGTACAGACTGTCAGTAAAGAAATCTCGGAAGCGAGAAGTAAGCTCCCTACCAACAAGGCTATTGATTTCCAGGTGAGAGACACGAGATAATCACATAAGAAAAGGATATATTTAACATTGATTGTCCCTTTCTTCATCACTTCATTAGTGCTTACTCACGAGACAGCCACTGATGCTTATTCTTTATTTTCAAGCACTTAAATGCGAGGCTACGTGTATCCATAGTTAGAGAATCCAATATGAGTGAAATATTTTGCTTTGGTGGCAGCAGTCACAGCAGCTTACCAGTTTTATTTACTCTCCAGGTTCGAGTTCGAGTCATAGAGGGCCGTAATATTGCAGGTTCAAATGTATCTCCAGTCGTCAAGGTATCAGTCAGCAATCAAGCTCGCCAGACGAGAGTAAAGAAATCCACGAATAAACCATTTTTTGATGAGGTAAGGGACACAGGCAGCTAGCTCAAGTCTTGGTTTGGTAAAAAGTCTATAAAGAAGAAAGTTAGGTTAGAGGAGAGGGGAAATGCGTCAAGGAAACAAAAACGTCTGAGTTAGCGTAATCGATTCTCTAACTTCTCTAAGTCTCTTCTATGCCAAGATATTTTTAAAGATTTTACTAACAATCCCTTAATTACACTAGGCTACCTGTAGTTAGGTGTAGTTAAAGTGGAAGTACAGCAAGCGTTTTTAATGCTTTGTAAATAATGATTTGATAATTTTTAGATCTTCTTCTTCAACTTTAAAACAGTTGCAGCAGAGCTTTTTGATCAAATGATGACTTTTGAGGTAAATAAGGCTTTTTTTCCAACAACATTTGATTGATGTTTATTTGAAGGTCCTGTCACGTTCTAATAATAAGCTACTTTAGCCTCTGTAGACACCTGTCACGCACATGTTTACTTACGCTTTATGATTACTTAGCCTGCGTAGCGACCATGATTGGGAGGAGGGGGGAGGAGTGGGGGCCGGTGGCGGAGGGGATGAGGGGGAAATGTCACTACGTTTTAACCCAGTGGACCCAATCCGTCCAGGCATAATAATTTCTCATTTCAGATCACGTGTCAAGATTGAGTAAATTAATTCTCTGTTTGAGTTTCATCAATATATATTTATGTCTTTTCATGCGCAACCATCCAAAAAAGAAATGATACTCTAGAAAATGATATTTGATCTGAAATGGAAAAAAGCTTGGGCATAACGTTTTCCCATTTCAGACCACGTGTCATTCTCTAGAGAATAAGATTCTTTGTTTGAGTTGTATCGATATTCATGTGTCTTCTCATGTGAAAACGTTAAACAAAGAAATGATATTTTTGGGAATGACACGTGGTCTGAAATGGGAAAGCATTCTGGCACCCAAGCTAAAGTAGTCAATTTCTTCGCATGTAAGAAGGTAGGGCGATCTTGGTGTGATTGACAAGTCTTGCAGTTGTTCTTTTCTTAAAATGCACCCTTTCACTTGAATGAAGCATTTAATTTAACATCTTTTTTATCCATAACCACAAACTTATTCCCATTATAAGAATAGTAACTTTGTTTGTCGTGCCCTGTCATGAGACAAACATTCTGCTCAGACACGAGGATAGCACCCGTTACCATGGTGAAGTACCATTACTTAAACGCTTTGGTTTTATTTAACAAAGAAACCAGCTTTTTCCGTGCTCCGTTCAGTAATAAAGCACGCAGGAAGTGCCGAAAGCGAAAGAAGTATAACACTTCTTGGGCGCTTACGACGCTTCCTAAGTGCTTTATTACGGAATGGAGCACGCGAAAAAGCTGGTTTATTCGTTTTATTATATAGCTAGTAATTTTTTTCGGTATTGAATTAATTTACACGAAAAGAAAGACGATCGAAGGATCTAACAATACTTCAAGCGCGCGGACGACGTAAGCACTGTGCTCTGTTCACTAATAAAGCACAGTCTTCGACCAATCAGCACCCGTGTACTATCCAGACTATATAATAAATATATATTGAAGAAATAGAAAACGCGCGCGCGTGCTGTGTGCTGTCATAAAGTACGCGGGGGTTGGCAGAACATGAGAGAAGTGTTAGGAGAAGCACGACGCGTAGCGGAGTGCTTCTCGACACTTCTCGAGTGTTCTGCCAATCCCCAAGTGCTTTATGACAGCACACGACACAGCAAGCAAGTTCTTTATATCTTTTATAAAATACAAATAACAATAATAAATAGGAATGACGCAACTGAAAGTGCGCGCGCGTGCAATGTGCTCTCATAAAGCATGCGCTCCAAACCAATCAGAACGCGACATTCATAACAGTTATTTTATAAATATATATATGTGCGTATATTTCTTCTGTTACCATAGAAGCTCTAAATTTCCTTTCTTTTTGATCCTTTTACCCACGGTTACCACGAGGACTTATTATTAAAATGCTCTAAACGTACCTTTTTTTTCATTTTGCGAATTTTTTGTTTGAATTATTAGGTTTTGAATTCAAGGAAGCTGAGATTTGATTCACTTATTGGGACGTTTTCTGTGAGTATTCGATTGGCTAAGATGCTCCGCGTCTGCGGCTTGCTTTTGCGCGCGATGATACCGCATTCGTAAACCATCATAATTTACATACCAAACACTGGTATTTATAACGCGTTTTACAATAACTTACAAATTTCTCACGCGCTGATTGGTTATTTTTTATCATCAATAAGAGGGCAGGCAGATAAAGCTGACGTAAACGAGCGCGCGCTCTTTCCGTTGGTTGTTTTGATCGCTAAAAATGAGAAGTTTTTATCGTTTTTGTTATTGTAAAAAACAAATTGTCATCAAATTTTTATGTGTCTGTCCTCTTATTGAAAAAGTAGTATGCGGATCCACACTACTTTGACAATGTGATGACGCAATTTATTGTCAATAAGAGGACAGACACATAAAAATCTGATGTCAATTTGGTAATTTGAACTGTTTTATTCACAGATTGACGTAGGGTTCTTCTATGATCAAAAAGGTAAAACGTATACTATAGAAAATCATCATCTTTTTCCCTAGAGGGTGCAAAAATAATCTATGGAGTCCCCTCCCCTCTCGCTCCTCCCATCTCCTTCTTCCTTCCCCTCGCTCCTCAATGTCATCTCCCCTCTCCTCCCCCTCACTCCCAGTCCCATCTCCCCTCTTCTCCTCCCTCGCTCCTCAGTACCATCTCCCCTCTTCTCGCCCCTCGCTCCTCAGTCCCATCTCCCCTCTTCTCCCTCCTCGCTCCTCAGTCCCATCTCCCCTCTTCTCCCCCCTCGCTCCTCTGTACCATCTACCCTTTCAAGTAATATCAACTCAGTTCAGCGCTTTTGAATGGAATGGGAAAACCTTTCGAGCCATGTAATGTTAGTGCGTGTGGAGGGAACCTCACGGAAGAGCCCCCTTACGGGGAGTGGTGATTGTGAAATATAATTTTTTGATGGGTCGGAATTCCTGTGCTTTGCATAGATATTTCGGTTTCCCCAAAACGTTATGCTTCCAAAAAAATATAAGCCATAGAATACTTAAGAAATTGATGTTCTGTGTGTGAGCAAATTAATAATGATTGATGTATTGTACAAACAGATCATACCATCATTCGACGTTGGCTTTTGCTAACTGATCCCGAAGACATCATGGGTGGAGTAAAGGTAAGAAGGGTTTTGACAGAAGTCCATGAAGTCTTTCTCATGCAAGTCTTTCTTATGCAAGACTTTGTCATGCAAGTCTTTGTCATGCAAGTCTTTGTAATGCAAGTCTTTGTCATGCAAGTCTTCGTCATGGAAATCTTTCTCGTGCAAGTCTTTGTCATGCAAGTCTTTCTTATGCAAGTCTTTGTCATGCAAGTCTTTCTTATGCAAGTCTTTCTTATGCAAGTCTTTCTCATGCAAGTCTTTCTTATGCAAGTCTTTCTTATGCAATTCTTTCTCATGCAAGTCTTTCTCCTGCAAGTCTTTCTCATGCAAGTCTTTCTCATGCAAGTTAACAAATAAAACGTTCTTCAATCGAGTGTACACTAATACCTGTTATTACCTGTACGATACTGATTTTCAGTTCATTCTGAGTTATTTTCTCGCGTTCAGATAATCGAGAGGTTTGGTGTCACATATTCGAATTTTGTTCTTTGTGCTTGTTTCTTAAATATATATTTTTGCACCTGCAATGCCCTTTGATCAGTCTTCAGCATAATATGTGCGATGTTTTAATTTTTTTTCCACAGGGATACTTGAAGGTGACTATCATGGTTTTGGGACCGGGTGACGAAGCACCAGTAAGTATAGATAAAGTAGTTTTGATCCATCCATCCATCCATCTATCCTTTTACCCATTTAATTAATATGATTAATGACTTTGGTTAATTGCATCTATTTTTTTCCATCAAGGAAATTCCGGAGGTTTCCAACGAGGATGATGAAGACGATATGGAAGAGTAAGAGACATTTTCCCCCATGAACATGATTTCCTAAGCTAGCCACTTTTTCTAATGACGTTTTTTGTTATGTTTTATCAGGAATATGCTTCAGCCTGCGGGCGTCATGCTCAGGCCAGCAGCTTTCTGTCTTAAAGTCTTCAGGGCTGAGGACATCCCACAGAGTGAGTTTGACAATGTGATAGTATATCTATTTTACAACTTGAGTGAGTTTGACCACTTGATATCATGTGTTTCAAGGCATTGTGGAATGATTTCAAATTCATCTAAAAAAAATCTACAAAGCTATACGCTGTTGTTAAACTATTTTTCTTTGTCATGCAACAGTGGATTCCGCATTCACGGAAAATCTAAAGAAAGTGTTTAACATTGGCGAGGTGAGCAATTCAAAACATTCTCAATAAATAACGCATTTGCTGTTTGTAATCAGACAACGAACAAACAAACATCAATTTTTTTCTCGTTTTATGGTTGTAGAAATCCAAAGCCTTAGTTGATCCCTATGTAATGATGACCTTTGCTGGAAAACAGGTACAAGCTTTGTCTTGACTTGTCTTGTGTTAATGATAATTTGCCGAAAATTCTACTAAGGTGGTGCATGTGATGGAAGAGGGGGTCTAAATGCGCAAAGCCCACCCAATTCACAGTCTGATTAACATATATGCGATGTAAAGGGAATGAGATTTGAGATGAGATATTGGTCGTAATATATCTGCAAAGTTAAAGCGAAATCGATTGAAATCCGGCGTTCCAGGAACGTCTTGGAAATTATAAAACTCGTAATCTTAAAAAAACTGATTGGATTGATCAAAAAATAATTCTCATGGTTGAAATCTGTGTTTACTCAGCATCAAGAAAATATATACTTTTAGAGCCATTAGATAAATAGTTAGTGCGCTATGACGTTTTTAGTGAACATTGGTCGCGAAGATCCCCTGGTACCCTTAATTCTTCGATTGCATTTAACATTTGCCATTTAACAAAAGATTTCTCATTAGCATCCATTGTTAACGGTACCACAATGGCCGCCATGCTTTTGTCTTTTGACTCTCTTGGGAATGCTTGCAACCCATCAATAATTCCAAACTGAAGGATTTGTAACCAAAAAAGCATTGAAGCCAAAGAGATATACACCACGTTGATAACGACGTTCGAAGTTAAAGTGCTACTATGATGAAAATCGCTCAAACTTGGATTCAGCTGAAACTTCCTAAGAATACTCTTTAAAGGTCCAATAATCACTGTATGAAGTGTTTTCTCGATATTCAGGACGAAAGTATGATATTTTTACGATTATTTTTTGGAGTCTGTGACGTCATACACTCAACATCAAACATTGCTACACATATTTCTTTGTATATAAATCCTTAATTTATTTTATTCCTATGAAGCCCAAAGGGTGGCTAATGTGCTTATTTCACATTACTTGTGACTATAATTTATATTTTGGGGTGTTTGGGTATTTCTTTCTCCCTTTACTACTGATATTTTGATCATAAACTACAAAGAAATGTATGGAGCGATGTTCGATGTTGAGTGTATGACGTCACAGACTCCAAAAAATAATCGTAAAAATATCATACTTTCGTCCTGAATATCGAGAAAACACTTCATACAGTGATTATTGGACCTTTAAAGAGTATTCTTAGGAAGTTTCAGCTGAATCCAAGTTTGAGCAATTTTCGTCGTAGTAGCACTTTAAATTTAATCAGTAATACTTTAAATTTTAGTGTAAAACAAAATACATTGAAAGTGACGACAATCCTGAGTTCAACCAAGAATTATCCGTGCGTTTCCAGGTAAAAACGAATTGGAAATACAGTTCTCATTGAATCATATTTATCATAGGATAATGACACTCCGTGAGTGTGTGAAGATAATGTAACCATCGTGAATGTCCATGTATTGTCTACTTTCACATCCCCATAATGCCTTGCGTCTTTGGGGGGCAACCAGAGGGTAAAAACCCACTTATTTTGCTGAAGGCTAATCAGACAATGTTGAAAATACCTTGTTTGGTTTTCAAAAATAAAATGAAGAAGTAAAAAAACAGAAAAAGATAAAAGCTTGAAGACGTTTAAGGTAAATTTTAAACATTTTTTCGTAAGTCAATACATTTTCTGTAAGACCAAAACTCTTGATGATCTGTACACGCAAAAATAACTTGGAATAAACTGATAATCAGTATTGTACAGATAAAAGCAGGTATAGTATAAATTCAATTAAGAAACCTTTGAATTTGGGACAGATTTTTGATTAGTTACCCCCCAATGACGCAAGGCATTATGGGGATGTGAAAGTAGAGAATTCTAAAATGCCGCATAAAAGCACATATAGCCTGCGTCACGCCCCTCGATAATCATGGGGTTAGGATTCGGAGGGGACTGTAAAGCAGGGGGGATCCCAACCCATGATTATTGAGGGCCGCTACGCAGGCTACATTATATACTAATTCATATCCATGTTTTGAATCAAATAAGATGCCTTCAATGTGCGAGAAAATCAAGCTACAGTTATGGGATTGGTAAGAAAATGACAGAACTAAGGTCATAAATACAATAGGACTGTCCTCTTGTGTGCAACCGTGTGACTCAAAATCCCTTGAGATATGAATAAAATCGAAACAGCCGCCATCTTGGTTGATCTAACAAGAGAAGCTAATGAGGAATGCTTTGTTATCGTCAACCAAGATGGCGGCGATGACGTAACATGCATCTGCTCTATAGGACTTCCCTTTCACAGTGCCCTGCGCCATCTCGAAAGGTAGACTTGCCTTTGCGTCGAAGCGAGACGAACGGTGAGCTTGCAATGATAGAGACCTTTTTTAACACCTTGGACAATTATTCACATATCTATTATTGCAAGCTCACAATTCGTCTCGCTTCGATGGAACTGGGAACTGTAAAAGCTACTATTCACAGAAAAAATGTTCATAAATATTTATGCCACCAGCAGATAAAAAGCCATTGTTTATTTAAAAATGCTAATTTACTTTGCTATATTTTCTTGAAGGGATAAGATGTCTCCTGATGATGTTATAGGAACAACATACCTTCCTCTTTCTGAAATCTCTGGAGAGGGCGATACAGAAGGTATTAAACGTTTAACGACGTAAATTCTTGATTTTCAGTTGTCCCTTTTCCAGGCAAGGTCATTGGCATCTCCTGAGATATTGCAAACGTGGTGTGTGTATTCTGGTCTAAACCTTGGGTACGAATATTTTCGTTTGCCATTGGCCGCGTTTGGTACCATTTCTACCCAACAAGCTAGACTAGAATGCACCTTTTTATAGCTTAGATGAGAGCTAACAACATTCACCCTTATCTGTTAATATGAATTAAGGTCATCTTTTGTCCTTGTGTAGCATACCATCATTAGTGTAACTGCGCATGCGTCGCACAAAGAATACAAGGCCACTGAAAACTATCACAAGCAAGTGCGCAGTTCAGAAGAGTACTGAGGGGATCGATTTACAGTTGGGTCCGGCGCTCTCACATTTCTTTGATATTGGCGTAGGAAAGGAGTTGGAAAGACACGCATTTTCCCCCTTCCCGGGTGAGCACTTTGCGTAGAAGGACCTCCATTTACCCGAAGAGCTTTTTCCGGTGAAGGAACATGTACGAATATATGATTTAATCTGTAATTCTCATTGTTGCGAACACACGTCTAATGTATCCTTGCAGGGTTTTTACCTACATTTGGTCCTTGCTTCGTCAATCTCTACGGCTCAACAAGAGAATTTTCAACTGTAGGGGACGAGCTTGAATACCTCAACGAAGGCAATGTAGGTCGAGGAACTATAAATAGTGCTGTATTCTTAAATTGCGCTGTTTTTTTTTTGTTTTTTTGTTTTTTTCGGCTTCTGTACTGGTTTGCCTAAATCAAGAAAAATCAGCGTAAAGTAAGTTGAGAGATGATTTCAGTTGTGTTTGATTACAGCATGAAGGTGTTGCTTATCGTGGAAGAACGTTAGTCGAACTTCAGACAAAATCAAGTGGGGAAATGAACACTGGAGTAGAGGACTTGGAAGATAGTGACATTGTTCTCGTACAGGTTAGAAACATGGAGAATGGCGATTCCATTTATCCTTCCATCCATCCATCCTTCCATCCATCCATCCGTCCGTCCATCCATCCATCCATCCATCCATCCATCCATCCTTCCATCCATCCATCCATCCATCCATCCATCCATCCATCCATCCATCCATCCATCCATCCATCCATCCATCCGTCCATCCATCCATCCATCCTTCCTTCCATCCATCCATCCATTCATCCATCCATCCATCCAGCCTTTCTTCCCTTCCTTTATTCTTCCATTTATCGTACCCATATCCGTTGATCCCATCTATTTACCCATCAATTCTTCTGCTATCTTTCAGCCTTATCTTCGTCGTCGCAAATACAAACTGTTCGGCTGTTTTCTTGAAGCTACAATGATTGCTTGTAAGGACATCCCCATACAGTTCGAAATCTCCATAGGTAAGAAACATAACTTTAAATTACTACCATTCGGAACCTAGTGCTTCTTGATCGTTTCAAAGTAAAAAAGCCATTTTTGTTAGGGTTAGTGTTTGCTTAATTGTTTGGAAGTCCTATCTCGAGGCTATTGTTATTTTAATCCTAGATATATTGGTTTTTAAGAAACCATCATGAACGCCATTCCTCTCCTCCCCTCCCCCTCCCCCTCCCCTTGGACCTGAAACTCATGTTATGAAACTTGTTGCAAATGTTGAAGAACGCACCAAACCCTGATAAGACGTTGACAGCAAGAAATCATCAGGGCATGCGCATGAAAATATTTCAACAGGCGGAGTTCCTGTGGCGAGGGGCTCTAACAAGAACAATTTGTTTGTTTGTATTGTGGGAGATTGGAAAGGGAGGTTGGACGCTGTTAATTGATCTATAGAAGTCCAATAGCTCCCTGGCATGTGACGTAAAAGCAGCTCAATTTGGAGGACAAGACAAAAGAATTCCAATCTCATGAGGACTGGAAACCTATTGTAATGTCCTCTAAAGATACGGACACACGGTGCAACATTGCACGCAACAGGACTGTTGCAGCGTGTGTCTACCCCAAACTTGTTGCACGCAACGTTGCATGCAACAAATCTGAAGTTGAATCGCACTCTACTCTTGCAACATTGCGCGCAACAACTTTCATCGTTTAAAAAGGGCGGCAACATTGCGTGCAACATTTTGAAATTTCCAGCCAGTTAGCTTGCATTAAATTTATAACCGCTGACCAAATTTCTTAGCATATCAGGCTGACACAACGTGTGTCACCCCGATTCAAATTTGTTGCGTGCAATGTTGCACCGTCTGTCCTCGCCTTAATACCGAGCTACATTCCGACATACTGTAAGGGTTCTATTGCATAAAACTCTTTTTGCTTGTATAGGTAACTATGGTAACCGTCTCGACCAATCAGTGGCTCCCTCGTCTTCATCTACTCCTGCTACTAATGCAATATTCGATGGATGCTATTACTATTTTCTTCCGTGGGGAAGGAACAAACCTTGTTGTTCTGTGGATAGTCATTGGGAGGACATTTCTTTTAGATTGTATACTATGAACATCTTAAAACACATGGTGGAGAGATTGGTAAGTTGGTGGTGTGCTCCCTCAGTCTATCCCATGCCCTCCCCACCCCCACGCCCTCCGCTCCCATTGTATACTATGAACATCTTAAAACACATGGTGGAGAGATTGGTAAGTTGGTGGTGTGCTCCCCCAGTCTATCCCATGCCACCCCCACTCCCCTCCCCCATTGTATACTATGAACATCTTGAAACATGTTATGGAGAGCTTGGTAAGTTGGTGGTTAGTCTTCCCCACAGCCGCTTTCAGTGAGATTGGTAAGTTGGTGGTGTGCTCCCCCAGTCTATCCCATGCCACCCCCACCCCCCATCCCCCATTGTATACTATGAGCATCTTGAAACACATTATGGAGAGCTTGATAAGTTGGTGGTTAGTCTTCCCCACAGCCGCTTTCAGTGAGATTGGTAAGTTGGTGGTGTGCTCCCCAAGTCTATCCCATGCCACCCCCACCACCCATCCCCCATTGTATACTATGAACATCTTGAAACACATGGTGGAGAACTTGGTGAGTTGATTGTACTTCGGCTTCTGTCCCTTACTCCCCTCTCCCCTCGAAATTTTTGACTGTGTAAATGAATTGAAATGAATTACTTTTCCAGGAGGACAATATCGCCAGAGTGAAGATTGGTATGAAAGATAACTTGTCGACAGGAGAACTGGCCGCTCTAGTCATGGAGCTTCTTGAAGACTTGATCTTAGATTGCAGGTACAGAGTCTTTAAGGACTAGTAATTATTTAGAAGAGGAAGGCTTGGTGCAAATGAGGGGCTAATGATTTGCAAGTATACAGAGTATATAACGCTTCATAAAGAGTTGGAGAATATTGGGAATATTTATGGATGGCAGCTCGTTTTACGCCAATTGGAGGTTGCACGCGCAATGACTTTCTAAATTTAATTCCTGGTTTACTTGCTACTGATCTACTGGAAGTCTTTACTCTGAGATTCATAAAGTCGCGTGTGTGTAGGGGGAGGGGGTGAGTAAGAACTTTTCCCCATCCCTTTGACTCCCTAGAAGTTTTCATACCTTGAACACAGTTTTGCGCATAAATGAAAAACGCTTACATCACATGAAACTTCAATATCATGTGTTTAATCTCCTGTAGGAAGCCACTCCCGGAAGTAAATAACACAATACCTAACGTCAACGGGCTAGACATGAAGAGGTACAACATGAGAGAAAAAGAAAAGGTAACTAGTTCATTTTCTTCATTCCCTTTCATTTCCTTTCAACTTTTTGTTCATCTGATTTTCCAAAAAAAATTATCGCTCTGGGATCCTCACGAGTACCCTACATTTCATGTTCCGGCTGCGTTACCAGCGTGGTTGGTCCTTATAAAGTGTAGTGGTTAACACATCGGACTAGAATACCGAAGACGTGGGTTCGATTCCCTCCAAGGGCATTTGATATTTTTCTCTTATTCTCTCTAGCTATTTCATTACATACACCGAACGCATAATTTATCACTACTATACTATGATTTTCCACCTCATCATTTCTCACTATTATCTCTTCTCTATTTGCATGGATAGAAAGCGATCGGAGAAGCTGCGTTAAAACTACGAGAGAGTGCTACTGATATTAACGAAGCATTATCTGAAATCGAAGGATTTCATCAAAGACTCGAGAGATTAACTATAGAGGTAAGACAATCATAAGACAGTGTTCCGTACTTAATATCCTGGGCCCGGTTGCACGAAGAGTGGATAGCGCTATCCGGCGGATAAATCCTTATCCAGTGGATAAGTCGAAGCTGTTATCCAATACATTTATCCATAGATAAGATTTATCCTGGCGTCGGGGGATAGCGCTATCCATTTTTCGTACAACCGGGCCGTGCACACTTTGGGTACAGCCTTATTCCTCACTTTATCCTGAATCTGCCCTGTTTACAAACCCTTATCACCTTAACTTACCTTCCCTTACACTCTCGTGCTAGCTTTGCCCCGTGCTTGTGAAGTGACCAAACTTATTTACAACTGGAAGTGTTTTTCGAACTTAAGCACAAGAAAACGAAAATGTACCTATTGTATCTGGTGTGAACCTGAATTACTAGGGTTATGTTACTGCTCGTTTTAGCCACAGAACAGCATGCCTGATGTGATCATATGGATGCTGAGCGGTAGCAAGAGAGTCGCATACTACAGGGTTCCCGCAAACGAGATCCTCTACTCTAGCTTTGATAAAGCAAGTGGAAAGAATTGTGGAAAAGTACAAAACATTTTCATGAAGGTATGCAGTAAAACTGTTAGCTAATGATGAGAACTAAATGCATTGGTGTAGTACAGGAGTTGCCACTGCTTTCATTGCTATCTGCTGATGCGACAGTCACAGGCGCTTAACGAGGTTTCGATCATGGGGGTGGGGGTAAACGCAATTTTTCCCCGCCGACAAACACGTGTACTCATTCCATCTTTAGTGTTTCCCGCCATATCCACAGGTTCGGTAAAAAAAGTTTGGGGGGGGGGGGGGGGGGCTTGCTATGCCACTGGGCATTTAATCAGTCTGTGTCTCTCTGTCTGTCTGTCTATCTGACAGTTAATGATGAGCGTTAGACCACCGTCAATCGAATACATCTTTCGAGTACGCAAAGGTTGCCTGGCCCATTTTCTAAGAATAAGATTCTTTGGTTGCATCCATATTCATGAGTCTTCTCATGTGCAACCGTTAAACAAAGAAATGATACTCTAGAGAATGACACGTAGCTTGAAATGGGAAAAAAGTGTTTTGACTTTATCCTTAATGTTGTTCCCCTATTAGTATCCTGGAGAGAAGCAGTTTGATATCGAGGACCATCCAGAAATCCCTTGTCAGATATCTGTCATCCTTTGGTTGGGGCTGGAGAAGGATCAGGAATCCTGGACCAACAGATCAGACACAGAAGGAGATTTCTGCGTGTTTGCTGAGACGGTTAGTTTGACAAATTGATCTACATGTTACATAAAAAATAATTATTGGATGCTCATTATATATCACATACTCTAGTATGAGATACTGATTGGATACTCCTCAGTATTCTCGTTGAAAAATCACGTGGGTGATATGATCCCTTTGCACGTGCTGATCACGTGCTGTTCAGATGCAGGACTCGTGGTCAGTTATCGAACATATCTTGTCAGAGGGCACTTAACACGTGGTTTAGATATCCATTCACAAGTGACTAATCACGTGATAGTTGAATACCCTTTGATAATTATCTGTTCACGTGATTAGTGGATATAAGTCACGTGATTTTTGACGACCCCTTGATTGACCCTCAAAAGTATCGTGGATGCGAAATTACAAAAGAAATCACACGTTTCCTTGTTGGGACTTTTTTGGCATTTCTTTTGTATTTCCATCTTTTTATTTCCAATTTTAAGCATGCATTGACTGCTGTGTTTTTGTATTCTTTAGTATGAGAACATGGCGAGGTTTCTTGGCAAATGGACGACTAAAGGACTAACAAGACCTGCCTGGTCAGATGCTGAAGGGACGGTCAGTATTCACAGGCTCTATACCATAACCCGTCTTTGCTATATTCAAATGCTCTCATATGAAGATCCTGTATCATTCATTGTCTTTCTTCGTGTTCCAGGTGAAACTTCTAAAGGAAAACTTCGTCCTTCCCCGGGGATGGCGATGGGATGGTGACTGGTTTGTCAATCCCGAACTAAGGTAAAAACTAACTTTTCCAGTTAGGTCATAATTCTTTAAACCATAACCTTTAAAAAGCATTGATTAAAAATGTGAAATTATAATCAAGTGCGCCTTTATATATTTTCCCAAAACTACACTCATTTTTCTCAATAACTGTTTTATGCCTAAGACGAAACGAATTGAGAACAGTGCGCACTCAAAATTTAGAGAAACATAAAAAATATTTTTTCTTGTCCCAGTCTTATCTCCCTTTTTTATTCGTTTATCTTCACCACCCGCGTGGATAAAAGTTCATACGGCTTCAAATTTGGTTCAGCTATAAGCCAAAGGAGTTTTAACCTTTGAATATACAGTCCTTTGACTAAACGTTGTCGTTTGATCGGCTTCATCCCTACGCGCCTAGACCGAACAGGATCATGGGGATAATTAATTCACAGTTACTAGCTGCCGCATATGTTATCTAACACATCTTGAGCAAGTTGTACTGGACTGGAAATACTACATTTTTGGCTCTTATCCCCAAACAAGAGAATATTGTTATAGAATATTATAGAATATTATAGAATTCATATTCTCTTGCCCCGAAAATAACCTATTTCGAAGCTACTATCTGTAGCCGGCGATAACTCGTCTGGACAGCGCTCAAGC
Organism: Actinia tenebrosa; assembly: GCF_029948245.1. NCBI lineage: Eukaryota > Metazoa > Cnidaria > Anthozoa > Actiniaria > Actiniidae > Actinia > Actinia tenebrosa. Next base: position 9,324,048 of record NW_028292572.1, on the reverse strand, counting down.
AGATAATCTTTTACCTCCGGCACGTTGTCGATATTTGGGACATCCTTGATGGAAGATGATGTCAAACGGCTCTTGTTTTCCTTGCGTAAAACGCGAAGACAAATGTGCATTTTGCTCTCCATTGTGCGATTGTCACCGACTGATAGAGAACAATTAAATATTCATGCTAATTTACCCGTTATCCTTTTCGGTCTAGGTGCGTAGGGATGATCCGATCAACGACAACGTTTAGTCAAAGGACTGTATGTTAGTTTAGATATGATACGTCATTAACGTTAGGGTCTTTGGCCTACAAGCTTTATCTTCAATCAAATTTGCATTTGTCTTGAATGTAGTGTTGATATGTTTGATATTACTTGCAGTCTTACCTTCGAACCTGACACAGGACACAAGTCATATCTTGACGATGTGTTTGAATCTGAGTCTCGTTTGCCTGGTGATACTTGGGGACCTGCTTCAGTGCCGTGGACCGATAATGTATGTCATTATAATAGTCTTGTACTGCAGCATCACGTGATGGCGGCCATGACAGGAGGTCTGATTTACATGAGAAAAAATTAAATTTACTAGGGGTTGGGGTAAAAGACTCTATTGTCGTGCCTCCTGTCATGGTTGACATCACCCGATGGTCCAAAGCCTCTATTTGAGCGACTTTTGTACAGGTGGGAAACTTAGGCTGTGATTTTTAGTGGGTCTTAAAATAGCAAGGGGGTCTGTTTTTTTTTTTGAGATGTCTAACAGTTTAATTGAGTTAGTCGTGAAAAAGAGTGTAAAGCTTATGGCAAGATTGTGGAGAAAAGTGGAAAAAAACTGTGTTGAACTAAGATAGTAGGCTGGAATAGAGTGCAAACAATATAACCGTGAAACTTTAGTAATACTAAATAGCACAATTTCATGGAAATTCCATTGTTTTCTATTGTTTAATTAGCACTATTTTGTAGTATTTAGTAATTAGTGTTTCACGGATTAATTGTTTGCACTCTACCCCATTGGGTTTAAAAAATTCTAGCCCCCGTTATTTTCTTTTCATAGCCCCTCCTAGAACTTCTCAAGCTCAGCTCCTTACTTGTTATTTGACCAATTACCAATAACGTTTTGCCCATACTTCATTTTTTATTCTCGTTTTCTAAAGTATGGTAACGCGACTCATGGCCCAAACGAGATTGAATGTCCGGAAGACTGGGAATGGACCATGAAATGGACTGTGGATTGTAACAGAGCTGTCGATGAAAATGGTAATCCTAGCTCACTCCTTTTCTACCTTCCTCTCCCTCTTCTTCACTTACTTTCTCTCTTCCTCCCTTCTTGCCACACCCAAGCACTACCTCCGTTCCTCGTTCATCCACCTACTAACCCAATCAACCGTTAGCTCGTTTATTCATTCGTTCACTTGGGGCGTTTAGGTTGGGAATACAGCGTCCAACCTGATGCTGGTTCATATATACCTGTTGAGAAAACCTACCATCTATACAGGCGACGAAGACTCGTTAGGAACAGGAGAATGATCCAATCACATGCGCCTAGAGATGATGAAGAGGTAAGGAGCCCTTGTTGTTTAAATCTTTGGTACTCCTTGAAATTCTTTTTATCTTCATGCCATCGCCAAAATGTTTTGCATACTACTAAGTAAGCTACAGCACAAACTAGAAGCCTAAAAATGAAATCACATTTTTGCAATAGTCCCTTTAACAGTTCCCTGCGCCATCTTGAAAGGTAGCCGTGCCTTTGCATTGAAGCGAGACGAACGGTGAGCTTGCAATGATAGAGACTTGTAAATAATTGTCCAAGGTGTTAAAAAAAGGTCTCTATCATTGCAAGCTCACCGTTCGTCTCGCTTCGATGCAAAGGCACGGCTACCTTTCAAGATGGCGTAGGGAACTGTGAAGGGGACTATTGAGTTTCTACATGAATGTTTTCCCACAGGAAATATCTGACCTGCTGGAAGAAGGTGGATGGGAGTATGCGACTGCATTCAAACTGCAGTTCCGCAGCAAAGAGCGCAAGGCGGATTTAGTACGAAGGAGAAGATGGCACAGGAGAATGATTCAAGAGGATCCAACTGCTCCTGCTATTTTCAGGCGCACTGGTATCGACGCTACTGCAGAGGTACTCGCAAATCAGATCACGTACGATAAAGCAACGCACAGATTCTAAAAGCAGCTTTAAGACTCAGACAAACATTGCATTCCGTTTAACCGTGTCAAGTGTTTAATGGAACCGATATTTTTTTTTTTTTACTAAAGTTAGAATTTATGACCTTACCACTGATGAAATAACATCTATCAGATTGAAGGAGTTTGACGACTGATTTTGCTTTGTTCAAAGCCTGAAGGAGGAAAAAAGAAAAAAGAAAAAGCAGACAGTACTGATGTACCGAGGATGATGATTGTGTTTGACAGTAAGTTTTTTCACTTTAAAAACCTTTTGCCGTCGAGTGAAAAGGCTAAACCTCGTGGTCAGGGGAATGAGCCCCAAGGTACCCATTCTCAGGAAGGGGTTTACACTCAGCGAAGGGTCGCAGTCAAATGTCGCCTCGCCTGTTATAATTTTACTGGACCAGCTTTACTTCCTTCTCCCATAACAATAGTCCCTTTGAGAGTTTCCTGCGCCATCTTGAAAGGTAGTCGTGGCTTTGCATCGAAGCGAGACGAACGGTGAGCTTGATAGAAACCTTTTTAACACCTTGGACATATTTCAACACATGTCTCTATCACTGCAAGCTCACCATTCGTCTCGATTCGATGCAAAGGCACGGCTACCTTTCAAGATGGCGCCGGTAACTGTGAAGGGGACCGATTAGAAAACGACATGATACTTAATGCTAACTCAAGGCCTTTTTGTGCTTTCTCTATTGAAGCGTACGATTTAATTCACGTCATTTTTTGTCAGGTCCCCATAAGTATCAGCTCCGCGTGTATCTCTTTCAAGCCAGAGATCTTTTGCCTGCAGACTCGGATGGACTTTCAGGTGAGAAGTACAAGTCAGGCTATCGCGCAACAGTAGTTTCAAGATGGGGATAATAAAACCCTTCTATAGGTCCCTTGCACTAAATACCTACCTGGGGATCAAAACAATGAAAAATAATAACATCAGAAAAGATTGCAATCCCCAAAAGAAGGAAATTATCTTGTTTTGTACTCCAGAATAGACCTCCTCGGCTCTGACGTAATGTTTTCCCATTTCAGACCACGTGTCCTTCCCTAGAGAATCATTTCTTCGTTTAAGGTTTGCGCTCGGTTGCACATGAGAAGATACATTAATATGGATACAACTCAAACAAAGAATATTATTGTCAAGGGAATGACACTTGGTCTGAAATGGGACAACATTACGCTCGAGCGCTCCAGAGCCGAGGAGGTCTATTAGTTCGAGGGGTCTCGATAGGCGGAGAAAAAAAGGCGTTTATCTGGTAAGAGGATAGACATAGATAAACTGACTCACGGGAAAACGGATGACAGGCAAAGAGAAGCGGAGAAGGCGCTGTTGTATCTTGATCGTTGTTGTTGGGATATGGTTCAATTCTTAACAAATTTGTGGTGTAATCCCTTGAACCAGGGACGTGTGTGGGAGATATAGGACATGAGGAATAACGAATAGGACTTCAAGCAGTACCTAGGATTTGATTAACAAAAGGCTTCTTACCTCTTAATCACACCTCCCTGCTTAAACACGTGGTGATTTACATAAAGGCGCGGAAACATGATGCGTTATCTCTTGCGAGGAAAATCTCACCATTTTTCCACCGATGCAACTTTAAACTTATTTTGCGCGCAACTTCGAAGTAATTTATTTACTTTTTTAAAAAATCTTTATTTTACGAGGGTAACATAATTAACCTCTCATTTATCTAACTAATGGCCTACGAAAACGAAAAGTAAAAACTATAAAACTTGAAAAATATATGAAAAGCTATACGATCTAACGATAAACAAGCAAATGAATAACTAGGCAGAAAATGGGCTTAACAAAAATAAAAGTGTAATTATAATTATGATAATTATCTAGTGACGTCACGCAGTCATATTTTCCCTGTCTTATTGTTTTTTTGTGCCTCAAGAAAACTACTCGATAAATGTTTAATGTTTTTTTTCAGATCCATACGCGCGGGTTGTTTTCCTAAACAATAGCCAAGTGACGCATACTATCCACCGAACGCTCTGTCCCACGTGGGACCAGACTCTTGTGTTTGAGGATGTCTTAATCTTTGGAAGCACAGAACTACTACAGTTAAAGCCCCCTGAAATCGTCATTGAACTTTTTGACAAAGATCAAGTGGTAGGTTTCAAAAAGGCTTAATATAGTGCGCTTATATTCTGCATCTCCAAACTAAGGCCTAGGGCAAACGTTGAACTTTCCATGCACCGAACTTAATTACATCAAAGAATGCCGCCTCATTTTCACCAGATATCCATTGTTTTTAATGAGTTCGGTGCATGGAAAGTTCGACGTTTGCCCTAGCCCTAAGTCTTACAGATATGGGTATCAACAAGGATAAATATGGTGTGCTCCTGTGTACATACTTTATATCATGTGTAGCTATATACTGTACAAGCAAAGGGTAGGTTTCAAAAGGGCTTAATAAAGTGCGCTTATATTCTATATTCTATATTCTATATTATATTCTATTATTCAGCCGTTAATCTTGGAGTTGTTTTTGACCAATGTATGACCGGGGAGCTCCAAGTTAACAATATCTGTAAATCATCTTACTTTCATTTGAGGAATCTGTCAACTATCAGGAAATACTTAACCTCTCATGCTGCTCAGTCGGTTATCCATGCTCTTATTTCTTCTAAACTAGACTGCTGTAATGCTCTACTTTATGGACTTCCTAAATATGTCGTGGAGAGGCTGCAACGCATTCAGAACTCTGCTGCTCGTGTTGTCACCTTCACCAGGAAATTTGACCACATCACTCCTGTGTTGGTTGACCTGCACTGGTTGCCAGTATACTACAGAGTAATTTTCAAGATGCTGTTGCTCACCTACAAGGCCTTACATGGCCTTGCCCCAACATATCTGTCTGATCTTCTGTGCTATCATTCTTCTTCTTATGCTCTCGGATCTATCTCCAACAAACTTCTGGTTGAACCTAAAGCTAGGCGTACTACGTATGGTTTCAGGTCATTTTCCTTTGCTGCTCCCAGATTATGGAATAGGCTCCCTTTTGAGATTCGCTCTTGTACTACTGTTGCTTCCTTTAAAAGTAAGCTTAAAACTTATTTATTTACTTTATTTCTTAATAATAGGAAATATATTTAGATCTCTTATGTTTGATTCATTTCCTGCTTTTATGCATATTGCCTTTAGGCTTTTAAGATAAGTTTTTCCTTTTATAATTAGATTTACTTATTAATATTTTAAATACGTAGCATTGTAAATATTGTAAATACATATATATAATTTATGCATATATTCCTGTTGTAAAGCGTCTTGGACATGCTCATGGATATGAGCGCTATATAAATAAACTTTATTATTATTATTTTATTATTCTGCAACTCCAAACTAAGTCTTACAGATATGCGTATCAACAAGGATACATATTGTACGCGCCTGTGTACATACTTTATATCATGTGTAGCTATATACTATACAAGCAAAGGGTAGGTTTCAAAAGGGCTTAATAAAGTGCGCTTATATTTTGCATCACCAACCTAAGCCTTACAGATATGGGTATCAACAAGGATAAATATCGTGTGCGCCTGTGTACATACTTTACATTCATGTGTAGCTATATACTATACAAGCAAGTAGGTTTCAAAAAGGCTTAATAGAGTGGGTGCATATTTTACTTGATATTTAGCTATAAGATATAATATAATTAAGTTGTATATAGCATGCACACAGGCAAATGGTTTTCACAAAAGGCTAAGGTCGTGCGCGCAATACCATAGTAGTCATACTACACAGTCAAGATGGTCATATCAACTAAAACATTCCAGCTAATAGTGTGCACACATACACTGCATGATCTAGCTATATGCCATACAACCAAATGATACATATTAGAAAAGCCTTCAAGTTAAACCAATGAACTCTGATATACCATCTCACACTTAATCACCCACACCTAGGTCCTTACAGACACCTCTATATCACGGACATCTCTATATTACGGACAGATATTTAGGCCCCGAAAAAATCACCATACATTCTTTGTTTCACAGACACTGTACTATAGACCCATTTTTCTGGTCCTTCGGTGCCACTGTATATTGTATAAAGGTATCACTGTATATTGTTATTGTCTTCAAATATTTTATTGAATATCTCCAGGGCAAAGATGACTATTTAGGTCGATGTGTGGCAGAGCCTACAGTTAAACTTAACGGCCCAACGCCTCCAGCTCCTCGTCTGTTGTGGTATCCTGTGATGAAGGGCAAAGAAGAAGGCGGAGAGATTCTTGCTGCATTTGAATTGTTCCTGGTAAGATGTTTATATATCAGCTATTCCGAGGTAAAGAAAAAAAATTACCAAGAGCGTAGTTGGCCTTGCAGCGTTATGCAGCGTTAAAAGTGTAATTTGTGAATTTGATTTAAAATTTTGGGTGGCCTTGGTTGATGTAGTCGCACTGTAAACGAGGCGTGTACAAACCCGCAAATCTGGTGTTACTACTGATAACCATTGTCATCAATTAGACAGTTTATCAAGTCTATATGATTGTGCCTTTCAGGACGAAGGAGCAGATCTTCCTTACTTACCGCCGATCAACCAAGGCCGTTACATTGTTCCCAGTGGCATACGCCCCGTTCTTCAAAGGACAGCCGTTGAGGTAATTGGATGTTTTAATCACTGCTTTACAGTGCATTGTGGGGCTGTCAGTTTTAGGGGGCTTGTTTCCAAGATGACGTCTTTTTCATCCCCAAAAACAGTCCCAAAATTGATGTCAGACCACGTGTCTTTCTCTTGAGAATAAGATCCTTTGTTTGAGTTGTATCCATATTCGTGTGTCTTCTTATCCACAACCGATAAAGAAATGATACTCTAGGGAATGACACGTGCTCTAGAATGGGAAAACAGTGGATTAGGTCTATTTCGAAGTGTTTGTATTGCTGAAGTATTGCATTCTTTACTCTGCCGTTGGTATGAATATTTGGCATTGAGATAATAAGGCTAACCCTGAGTAAATGAGTATTTCACGAATTGAAAAAAGGTCTATTTTGAGTTTATTTATTTAATGTGTTATTTTAGGTGTTGTGTTGGGGTGTGAGGAACATGAAGAAATATCAGTTGGCAAACGTCACGTCTCCAAGCGTCGAGTTTGAATGTGGTGGTCACGTGATTCAATCTGACGCCATCAAGAATACTAACAAGAATCCAAACTTTGATCAACCGTTGTTCTTCTTTGATGTGGTAGGTGTGCGCACGCGCTTGTGTGTAGGGCGGATGGCGTGCGGTGCTAATGCACCCCTTCTGTGGTTGGGGGTTCACCCCTTCTGTTGAACTGAACTGCTTGTTGGTTCACTCCTATGCTTCAAGGGTCTTTCTCCAGGTTCTTCGGTTTTTCTCCCTCCAAAAATATAACTTCTAAATCTCAACTGGATGACACTGGCGTCGAGCGCTTTAGTGATGAACGTCTGGCATGAGGGACGAAACAACCACTCCTTGCCTGATGCTAAATAACAATAAAAGATAAGAAGAATTAACAGTTTTATTAACATGTGCATTAAGAGCAATTATGAAATAACTGTTATAAATCTTGCATTCTGATTGGTTGGGAGCGCGTGTTTCATAAAAGCACACAGCACGCGCGCGCATTTTCAGTTATGTCATTCGTGTCTAAAAAAAGGTTATTGTAATTTGTATTTTATAAAATAAAAAATAAAAACTTGCTTGCTGTGCTGTGTGGAGTTATAAAGCACATGGGGATTGACAGAACACTTGAGAAGTGTCGAAAATCACTCCGTTACGCGTCATACTTCTCCTAACTTTTCTCTCATGTTCTTCCAACCCCAGTGTGCTTTATAACTGCATGTAGTTTGCGCGCGCGTTTACTATTACTTTATTAATAAGAAAAGGGTGGAAAGGGGAGAGACAGGATTTTTTTTGGCATTACAATCAAATAAATGAGAGCTCTGGAAATGTTTTTCTCGTTAGAAATCCGTATTGATTTCTCTTTCTTCCAGTTTTTACCCAAAGAAGAACTGTACGTTCCACCAATGAACATCAAAGTTCGAGACAACAGGTCTTTCGGACGCCATCCTATCGTAGGGATACACTGCTTGAGGTCCTTACAGCGCTACAGATTCCAGACTCCTAAGGATGAAAACATCTCTGAACAAGGTAAATGACAACTACGACCTATGGCGGATCGTTTGGAAGCTTTTTGTTTTGAGTTTGACCAAACCTTGCATTTCGAACTCTCCTCCCCAACCCTTCCCTTCTGATATACCAAAATCTTTAATCAAACCTTCCCCATCTAGTCAGGATCAGAAAGGCATGCCTAGTTAAAAATTCCGCTGGACTACCAGATTGAAGGCACCTAAGTTAAGACAAATTAAGGGGTTTTGAAAATTGCAGCCGCTTGAGGTCAGTTAATGTAAAGAATTTCATCTATTTCATAGGTACTGAGATTTACTCATAGCAAATTCCCTAGATAAAAATGATACGAAAATTAAAATTGGTCAATCAAAAGCGCGAACGATAACATTTCACTAGTGAAAAAACATCATACGTTCAATCAAAATTACAAACGATGAATCTTCACTGGAAAAAAAAAGGTACGTGAAACTACGTCGCTCGGATCCGGTTGTAGCTTCGTAAAGATAGACGATTCACTGCCTAGGTTTGCTCTCTTCGATAGCTCAGTTGATAGGTTTTTTATATGGTGTTTCTTATATTTTTAGAATCTGAGGAAATGATGACTGATGCTGCGTATGAGCTTAGTATCAAAGAAGACACGAAACGGGTACGTAGTTGTCCTTGTGTTGCACTCACGGATCGTTAAATACTATAGAAATAATCATGGCGGCCATGTTGGATGACTAAGTACCCAGCATGGCGGCCAAAACACACAAATACCCACCCCACACACGCGCGAAAATCGCGAAATTGTGTAGAAAATTTACGTGTTCCAAAAAATTCCTTTGATATTCAAGGTGTTTGTGTCGTTGAAGTCGTACTTGCTTTATTTTACCGTTGTTATTTGTGAATACTTTGGTGATGAAATGAGGCTAGCCCTAAGTCGGTAAACACAGGGGCGCGTAGATTAACCGCAGGGGGGGGGGGGGGGGGTGGAACTCAAATAAAAAGATCCGCCATTTTGTTTGCACCCCTGAAACGCCGAACCAACAAAAAAATAAAATAAAACCGGCCTTACGGTCTATCACTGGTTTATATGTTTAAACTTTCATATTGTCTCACAGAGTGAACAAGACACTTTCGACTGGTGGTCCAAATATTACGCATCAATTGGCGCAGTGGACAAGGCCGAAGGATACTTGGAATCAGGCAATGATACGCTAATCGTAAGTCAACGACCACTTGTTCAATCTTTACTCTAATCTAACTTCTTACGTCACATTTCTTAGAAATTTGCGTCATACCATATGACGTAATTTGCGGGCTGTGGCGGAATTTTTGTTTATGCTACGTGCCTTGGCTAAAAATCCCAATCTTATTCATCTGCTGAGTTGAAATCTTGTAAATTAATTTTTGATTGGCAGTATTTGGCTTGTCAATGGAGAGTTTTGTAAGTTCTTTAACTAATGAATGGCTGATTTATATCAATATAATCAGCCAGCAATGGTTTCTCTTATGTTAATCCACTTCGCGGAGTCTGGTCGTTATCCTCTCGAATTAGGTCAAAAAATGAGGAGGGAAAACGCGATTATTTTGAGAAATTAAATTAGCTCTTACGCATGCACAGGCGTTAAACCGCTGCGCCCAGACTGCGAATCTGAAATCTTCGCTTCCGACTGGCAGGAAGACAGTTCCTACGCATCGCTGTATATGTCACCGGCAAAAGATTAGTTTCTGTAAACAGTTGATTTCCTTGTCTGGTTTCAAGAGGTTTGCGAGATTTACCGACAGTCCGTGGCGTGCTCTCCTGCATGACCGAGAAAACGTGATTTACTTATCTTTAATTTCCTAACATTCCCCTGCCTAATAGAAGACTTTATCTCATTCATTAATGAAAATCTCCACTTCTGTCCTAAACAGTTAGATTCAATCCGCAACTTCGGTAGACTCAAACACTCTTTACATTTCACTGATACGTTTCTTACCAGCAAGAATCGTTATTCCCAATGACTATACTGCATTACTAAAGTAAACTCACAAGAAAAAGTTCAATCTTGTTACGTCCTAAAGCAATTAGCTATGACGTCAGTGACCATATTTGGAGAGGTCTTCGATTGTTTTCGGTTTATTTGATTGGCTCTTGTAGAGGTTTGCGAAACATTTTCTATGATTATGATAGGCTTCAAAGTTCAAGGTCATTTCTTTTGTACAATACCGAAACTAGTTTCAGCATGCAGTTTAACTTCAAATAGTTGCTTTCTTTTTTTCCTTCTAATTGTTCATAGTTTTCTTCTTCTATTTTCTTTCTTTTCTTTCTCTCTCTCTCTCTCTTTTGGCGAAAAAAAAAAAAAAGAAATAAAGAGAACGATTCGACCGGCTAGGACTTCGAATTCTAAAGCGTTATTCCTTGACTTCATTGGATTCTGTCCACTAAAGGTTTCGGCGTTTTCGAGTCGCATCTACTGTTCCTAGCTGCAGTAACCACTAAATCCATTTAAATCGTGTTCTCAAGCGTAAAAACATCTTTAAAAAAACATAAGTTTATTCTATTCCTAAACTTTAATGGTCTAGGTAAAGGGTTGGAATACCAACGGTCAAATAAAAGTTCTTGTTTTAAGCTATAGTACTTTAATTTTTAACTTATTTATTTGCCTTTGTTGGTCACTAAGAGGTCGGAATAGAGAGTTTGTGGTCGGAGTAAAGAGGGCCGCACTTTTCTATTGATTACATTATTTTATTCAATAAAAGGCGAAATTTACGTTGACTACCGTATATTATATTGATGGACGGTTTTTAGCGGTCATATCAAAGACGTTCATATTTGCAAATAAGGGAACGTGAAATATCAAAGAACATTCAATACTGTCTCATTCACTGGTATATTCTTTATTAGAAACCCGCCAGATTTCCTTAATTATATTCTGTTGTTACTCAAAGTAATATAGCTTTTTGTTTTTGCCTTGTTAGACTGTTTGTTTTTCAATGTTGACAAAGTTGGTAAAATATTATAACAGCTTTACCGTTTGTCGGCCTTTAGTTGCGAAAAAAGTCGATGAAAAACGAACACCATTTATCGTCCTATATCGATTTCTTCAATAAAGTTTTGGTTTAATTAAGATTTCTTTTAAAAATATTAACAATATTTTAGAAAGTTATTAAGAAGGGAAATCTGAAACTTCGCTGAAATTGTCCGTTAGTAACCATGGAAACAACTTGTCATCTTGTGGCACACCACGTGATTAAACATCGACTCTTACTGACCGCTGGACATGACCTGTATGTCGGTTTTTTGTTTCCATGGAAGCAAATAGAAAATGATATAAAAACATAAATTCCGTTAATGAGGCTCAGATATAATTTACCTGTTTTATTATTTTTTTTTAGCGAAAAAGGTATAGCTTACAAAGTTTGCTATCTTATTTAGATATATTGGGGCTGTGTAATTATTTTTCTAGCAGGTTCTTTAAGTCTTGAGCAAACGTTTCTGTTTCGTGTGAGTTGGTTCAATAAGAGTTATTTTGTTTGCAGCATCCCGCTGACAAGGGTATAACAAATACGTTGGGTTTATGGTTTCTAGATATTTTTAATAAAGCAATTCGTTGCTTGGGTTTAAGAAACAGAAAAATCTAGATTTTTCTTTCTCATTTTGAAAAATATACAACTGTATGGAAAACAAAATAAAACGTAAAAATATGTGAATGAATGGGAATAGGATAGAGAGAGAGTATGAATAAATAGAAAAATTGTCGGAGCTGAGTCAACAGATGAAAGGTCAGTGTATGGCGGCTGTTAAGTCTAGATCTGTTAATGGTTGGATGGGCGGAAAAGGACTAGGTTGATTGTTAAATGGATAGATAGATGGATGGAAGGATGGATTGGCAAATGTTTAGTTGGTTGGATGAGTGGATGAATGGTTTGGAGGGTAGAAAGATGGATGTTGGTTGTGGGTGGGTGGGTGGGTGGGGGTGGGTTGGAGTGTTGGTAGGTTGCTGTAATAGATGGATTCATGGATAGTTGGGCAAGTGAAATACGTGGAGAATAAGATTTTAGCTCCTAAAACATATTCAAATAATTTACTTAATAAATACCTACATATTATAATTGCAAGATTTTAATTAACCCTTGACAAACATACAAATGATAACAAAACAGTACAACTGATGAATGTTCTAGTGACTCCTACATAAAACGAATGCCGATGTTTACCAGATAACATCAAAACCACAAACTAAGACAATAGTCATTCTCTTTGTTTACACTTCCAAAACCTTTACGCATAATTCTTCTTATGTTTACTCTAATACTAATGCCTCACTGCTTCACCAATTCTTCGTTTGCACGTTACGTCATCGCGGCCATGTTGATGCCATTTAACAAAAGATTTCTCATTAGCATCCATTGTAAACGGCACCACAATGGCCGCCTCTGAATAATGCAGGCCTTGTTCATATTTTAAAAAATGATTATGAAGAAGTTCTTATTACTCCACAAGTCCTTTCGGTCAAATAGGGAAAATCACCGATCCCCGTTCGCTTCATTCAACTGAAATAACTAAATTTGAAATAACTTTATATTGCATTTATTATACTTTATCTACTTAAAAGTTTTATAGTATTAAGCCGGGTATTCACAGGATTCAATTATCTAAGCCATCGTTAACAACAACTTAAGACTAGCGCTTGCAATTGCCGCCATCTTGAAAGAATTTGACAAAAAAAAATTCAATGAATTCTTCAATCTTCCAACATGGCGGCCGTGGCTTTTGTTATTTTACTCCCTTGGACATAATGGGATCTAGATATGTTGTTTTTCTCGACCACTAATTTTGGCACTATTACTCCAAGTATTTTCAATAATGAATAAGCATGTACTTAACGCGATATTTTGTTGTCCTTTGCCCAACCCATAATGGCTACATATTCCCTTGAGAAATCGCGTCTTCTCTAATAAGATGTTTCGTTGATTTGAAGGAACTGATTTAATTGGACGAAGATATTTATACGTTTTTAGACAATTCAATTTTTTTGTTAAAATGTACACTTTCATTTTATGCACTTAATAACATTTTAGTTTCAAACATAATATTTAAATAATTGCTCTTGTGAGAAAATAAACCTCTTTGAAAATTTTATTGGATGCCAGGCGGAATGAATTTGTGCCATACTTTGAATAGTCGAATTACAACATTTTAAGCTTGTAAGATTTCAATCAATTCCGCCTACTGGCTACAATGCGTATATCAAATATGCTATCTATCTTTATTTATCTTCAACCTAAGCATACGAAAATAAATCGCTTTACTGGAAATAGTTTATAAACGGCAGCTTGTTTCGGAGCATTGTTACGTGACGAATCATTCCATTTTCAATCATTTCTTGTGTGTTTTAATCTATTAAGAATCCGACATATTTAAGCCTTACACATTTTGTATCATCCTTTTCAGTTGTTTCCTTCTTTGTTTGTTAAAGTATTATATCCTAAATAGAAAATCCCAAAAAAGCATTAGCTAAATCTATTTATTAAGATTTACTTAATTGATCACAGTTATCTGTTAGCGCTTCCTGATTCAAGCTAGATACAAAATTATCTAGCGATTGGCCCGAGAATAAGAATCTATTTCAAGCAATTTCACCTAAAAATAAACTGTTTTCAGAAATTTATTCTCTGATAAATAATAGAAAACCACAATGTCGCCAACACGATATATTTATCCTTTTTCAGGGGGGAGGGGATGGGGGGGGGGGGGGGGGGAGGATTGCTTCTTACTAATTTTTCTATTATGTAAAGTGCGTTCGTAGCTTTGGAACCATAACTTTACCGAAAGTACCTTGATTGATGGCACCAAAGTCCATTTAAAATAATTATTTCCAGACAACATTATTATACTACTACGTTGTTTTTTTTTTGTTTTTTTTTGCCGGAAGAGTGTGTTTTGGTAAAAGCCTTGAATGCTTAAGAGTCCGCTGTCTCAAAAGCTCTTTGTTTAAAGTGCCTGTTACTTTTAAGGTAAAAAATCTTCACTGCCAGTTAAACATATCAACATTTTCTCACCAAGAGCTATCCGGCATATTCACTGAGCGTCTTTTTTTTGTTTTTGTTTTTTTTGTTTTTTTTGTTTTTTGTTTTTGTTTTTTGTTGTTGTTTTTTTTTTTGTTTTTTGTTTGATTCGGCTTATCAGACGCGCAAGAAAAATGGCGGTTTTGTTTATTTTGGGCCCCTCTTTGGGAGAATCCTGGCTACACCTCTGCTAAGGTAACCTCTTCACTTTTCTCGAATCCTGAAACAACATTTTAGCAGATTAAATTCAGGGCCGGGACGACTTACTTATAGATCGAATTTTGAGCGTAATTAATATTCATTAATGATCTCTAATATCTTCAAAAAACTTAGCTTTGATAATGCATGACTGTAACGGCCAAGAAGAAGGATATAGCCAGAGATATCATTCATTGTAATTTACGCACAAAAACACACAGGATCGGATGTTTTGACAAAGAAAATATTAAATGAAGTACCTTACTAAGTGAATACCCTCTAAGTTTGCACGGATTAACGGATTTAGAAGCCGCATTAGTCAGGAATTTAATCAAGTTGGACTTAAAAATTAAATTGTCTTTAAAATAATTTTCGATATGAGGGCGTGTAGTCTCGATGTCTACTGCGGTTCATATGATAAAAGGATGAAATCTTTGCAATTAAAACTACAGACCACATTATTGCGAATATACCAATAATTCTTATGATTATTATTCTGAATAATTAATTGATAATCACATCCATTTAGGTTTGTTTTCCTGGAAAACTTTAGTTTCATATTTAAAAAAAAAAAAAAGTCATATCAAATGGAAAAAGAAGAAGAGAAATGTTTTATTTCTTTCGATTTTCCCTTCGATTATTTACTATTTTTGCGATAATATTTTTCCTGGAATCAGGCGCCATTAATCTATGAATGTGAAGTGCAATCCATTTTGTTATCATTTTCAATGACAATGTCTGTTACTTAGTGAATTAGATTGTAGGGTCGTTAACGTTTTTCTTGAATATTGGTGCTCTGGGATATGTTTTTATATTTTTTAAAGAGGCAGCCAGTCTGGACAAACAAAATTACTGCATCCCATATATATAAGCAATGACAAATGCTATGTCATAGAATAATCTTAAATCAAAATGTATAATCAATGAAAAACCTTGCATGAAACTTTGCATAAGTTTTAGCTAGTTTGTCGCATGGTATGGGTGCTTTTTACCTTTTTTTTTTCAATCTGTCCAACGATCCTATGTCAAATGGCAGGGCGTCTCATTACGCTGGAGAACATACGGAAAATAATGGAAAAATGGATGAAAGAGAAAAAGTAGAAAATAAAATGAATAAAATAAAAGGGGTAAGAGATAGATAGAATAAAATTAGGAGAGAAGAGAGAAGTATTATCAATGAAGGAAGGAACAGAGAAAGAGAAAGCTGAAGAAAGGAACAAAGAGCGAAAACAAAGAAAGAGAAGGAAAGAGAGAAACAGGGGCGGCGGAACCGGGGGGACCGCCGGGGGGGCACGTGCCCCCCACCAAATTTTTTTTGGGAGCCTGGCCCCTCCAAAAAGTATTGGTTCTTAGTCATTGTTTTACTGCGCATGCGTCTGCAATCAAACAAAACATTGTCATTATCACATAGCGTTAAATATAATCTTCAGTGCCCCCCCCCCCCCCCCCCCAAAGATTTTTAGCTTCCGCCGCCCCTGAGAAAGGGAGAGAAATGAGAAAAAAGAAAACATTCATATGCATATACACATATTTCAAAAACGTTGTTGGTTGGGAAATTGAAATCTAGATTCTAATCCAGATTGGAATATGAAGCACGATCTTTAAGTTAGAACTGTGCCGGATTTTTCGTATTCTAGCCAGAAAATATAAAAGCACAAAAATTCCATTTAATCTCAGAATGCCCATTTTAGATCTCGTACCGTCTTCGTTTTAGCCGTATATTCAGGGAAAGACAACCAAATCTCTCATTTTGTCGTTGAATACGAAATGTATAAAGTGTAACTCTTAATACAAATAAAATAAGACGATAACTCTTGCCGAATTATCTTATTAAGCTTGTGAGGAAACGTAATGAGAGTTATATTGCTAAATATATAATCTAAGGTGTTATTTTCGATAAAAAACGCTTTTCCTTAAGCGAAGGGATTGAAATTTCATTGAATTTAATTGAAACTGATCTATTTTAATTTCTTTCAAAATGAAAGCAATTGCAAATAAACTCCAAGTAACTGACAATAATGACCAACTACCTATAGTTGATTTTTTTTTTTCTTTTTTTTTTTATTTTTTTTTTTTTTTTGAGGTCAAAATCAGCGCCTAGCTTTTATAGAAAACCTTTAGGATAAAATCAGAAGTTGGGACAGATCTTTTTTGCATTTGGAGTCACTCAGCAGACATGGTAGAGGAGAATGAATTTCTTTAAAGAAACCGTGCGTCATGTCTGAGAGTAAAAGCGTTTTGTAATAAGAGAAAAAGACGCTCTGTTTGGAATCTTGATTGAGTAACGCCGGAACCCGGAAATAACAAAATGGACGGTCGCGGTTTAATGTATTGAAATAAATATGCACGTTATAGGAAAATATAAGATTTTGATGTTGAACTTGGTTTCTACTTGCACTTATTCTGGCCTGGATGGATGACAAATGTCGATTGAATTCTTTTAATTGCAGAAAATGGTCAATAAATAAGAGAATAGATAATCAGTGATAAAAAATAGCGTAAAGGACAAAAAGGCAATGATAGAAAGAAAAGAAAAGAAAAGAAGCCGTGAAAGGAAAGAAAGAAATAAGAAGAAAAGGTACGGAGACAATGGAAAAAAAAAAAAAAAAAAGAAAAGCCACGAAAAGAAAAGTCGAAAGATAAAATAATAGAATAAAAAGAACTAAAGCATCGAAAAGAAAATATTTTTTTTAATGGAAAAGAGTAAAGAGAATGAGAAAAAAACTTTTAGCCAAAGAACGTCTTCACTGCCCATCCTAGGCTAGTGTTACATGCAATATGTTTTTCTATTTCAGTAACATCATTATAATTGTTTTAAGGTTGACTTGCATTATATCAATAGAAGCCAGTCACATCAAGGATTTGAATCAAGCAAAAGACGCCGAAATCAAACAATCGATTTGTAGGAAAAACTTTACGGTTATTGAGGGGTGGTCATATTCATCACAAGCTATTATCATAAGATTAGTCCTACAAACAAACTGTCAGAGATTCAAATTGCATGTTTTAGATCTTTTATAGGCCTACAACAAACCTGCAAACAGAAACTAGTAATAGTAATGGTGGGATTTATCTAGGAGTGCCCAGGCAGCTTTGATGAAATAGCCATTTCATATTGATCACCTTCTTGCTTTGATCTCTCTCTCTCTCTCTCTCTCTCTCTCTTGTTCCCTTATTCTCGGAATTTACCTCCCATTTGAATACGAATCAGGATTTTCCTATACCGCTTTTCCTACATTCCTCGATTGCACTGGCTCTCATTCATTCACTCCAATGAAACGAGACAGGATCTTTGAATAATGAATATCGCTCCTAATAACTGCTTTATATTTTATACTTTTTTAATCTACTCTCTAAAATCGCTAGCTTTTTCCTAGTTCTCAACTTCAACTAGTCTTTTCCTTTAGGAACGATACAGGATTTTCGTGTCATGAGATATAAATCCATGACGATTACTCCACGCTTTTTCATTTCTCTACTCTATTGCACCGCACAAATGTCCTTCGATCCGCTATCTCCCTAACTAACGAAATACTTTCGCTTTCTAATAACCACTTTTCGAGGTTCGTTACCTGAGATTTACAACCATGACGATTAGTTTTCCTTACTCTTCCATTTTCTACTCTTTCACACCACAGAAACTGCGTTCCTATGTGCGATCCGCTAGTCCCTGAAAAATAACGAAAAACACTTTTTAATGACCACTTTTTTGAAGGTAAATAATTGTCACAAGCAAACGCTTTTCCAAGACCGCCATCGTAGAGTTCGTTTACTTAGTCGTTTAGTCACCTGCCAGATTATTTGGAAACACCTCGGAATCTAGCTCCTGTTTCTGACATCTGAAGAGCTCAGTTCTTTGCGAACGGTTCAACCTAGTGCAGAACATTCGTATTCAATTCATAAGAGACGTAGAAATTGAGATATTTCATGCTCTTGTTTCCATAAATCTTTGACTAAGATGTTTATTATATTATTATTTCCTAGCGGTCGCAAGATCATGTAAACATTAACATAAATACACAGAAATGCAAAGTGGTTTGACAACATTTTTAGAAACATGATCGGCTTCAATCCATTTCTCTGATCAAATTAACGCGAGAATCACGTCTAACGGAGTACCCCAAGGTTCTGTATTGGGCCAAAATTTATTAAATTTCTTTCTGCGTTTATTTAGGGTATTTCAATTGCAGCCTAATCTTGTGTAGTTATTTATTTCTAAGCTAATTTAACGAAGATCGCTAAGATTGCAGTAAAGTTTTTGAAATTTGATTAAATACATTAGCGAACTAACTCCATCAATGAAATGTCGCTGAAATACTTAGTCACTAAATGTGATACGTTATTGGAAAAACGTTTTACAGATAAGCGATATAGATCGTATCTGGAACCGTGCTGAGCTGCGAAAATGTAAGGATCTACAAAACACTTCATTAATATAAACAAAAACACACCAACGTTAGAAAAATACAATGAAGCAGATTAAAAAATATATTCAAACTTCGATACAAAATCTCCAACTCGACACGCAACGTATATATGGATCCAACAAGATTAGATTCTCATGTGCGGGTATTTTGGTTTGCTTATTGTTATTATTCCTCTTTTGTGTTTCTCTTAAATATTGTCATCATTCTTTATCTTTTTTATCGACTTGAATTACTTGCGCTTCAAGCAGGGTAATATTTTGGCTTGAAGTTTAAAACGAAAGGGGATTTCTGCGTCAGGCCCTGGAGATTGTAACCGAGATATGGAATGGCTGAAAATCTGCAAAGCAATTAGCCTTCTTAAGAAAAAAGAAAACATCGTAGGCTTGAAATAAGTATTGTGGTAAATCCTATAAATAAACTGTGGGCTACTAAACCGGTGGCGCCAAGATCCTGGGGCATACTGTCGTATCTGGCCCACGAAACAAAGAATGCGAGGGAGTTGAAACGTATGTGCGTTCGTAGTTGAAAAAATATTTAGCACGACTGATAAAGGGAGACAAAAATTGGAAATGTGAAGTGGATTTCCCGAAGATACTTAGTGATTAAGGAATTATTCTCGTTATTTGTTTAGGAAAAAAAGCTCTGTAGTAAACCTGCTTTTCTGAACGGAGAATGAATGGCTATTGTTCGTGATTATTTTGAGGAAAAATGCAGGTGGTTTCTTCATATCAAATACAACAGATTTGAAAGGGTTTCTGGAGTTCCGTATGAGTTAGGTATAGGCATGCGTGACGATGGCACAATGGGATATTAACCAAACTCTATTTATTCCATTCTGTGGTTGCCCAAACTGTGAAAACACGAAAATACACTGACACAGGTCGCTAAAAACAGACTTTGCACGTACAAAAACAACATCATCTTGTTCTATCAATTCCTTTATGTGAACTCCGACTTTTTGATGATTTGGAGATCAGATAAGGCCCATCGCTAAGCCGGTTGAGATCACTTCCAATATATATCCCCTTCGTTTACTGATTACCTATTTAAATTATCTTCAATTTTTAAAAAATATTGGCATATGAAGGCCCTGAAAGGTAATTCAGTTCAAGTTCCGGAAAGAAACGAATGAATCACTGCCTCAACCAATGAGAAAATGGTTCAACGATTGACACAAGACGTCACCAGGACAGCTGATCTGCTGTAAAAAGAGAGACGCATCAGTATTAGAGCGTCTGCGCTTCTCGATATGTTTCAGTTCTTCAGGCCTACGATGTGTAGTCATAACAACGATCTAATTTCTGGCATTACTCTCGACTATAACGACTAGATGTGCTAAAGCTCTCCGTAAAAACGATGTCCCCGAATAACAGCAGTTTATGGCGTTCCTCGCAAGCTAAGCCGATGTATTCTTACGATCAGTGTTACTTCATTGACGATAACCCAGCTGATTTTACCCAAGATCACAGCACTACTTACTATGCAATCATAGCCATAAACTGCCTGTCTTGCCTGCCTACGATTTTTGGCAACGTTTTGATTATTTTAGGGATCTGGTCACTGCCTGTGCTACATACTCCTTCAAATATTCTTCTCGTTGGTCTAGCGTGTTCTGATCTTGGAGTCGGACTTCTCGTCCCACCTCTTAACATTGCTAGGATTGTCCCTAAACTTCAAGGAAGACCGTTCAATAACTGGTGCACCGTTCAGGTTGCTTACACGTTCTTCGGCGTGATGTTTTGTGGAGTGTCGTTTTTGACTGTCGCGGCCTTTAGTATAGACAAATACCTGGCTCTTCACTGGCATCTTCGATACGTGACAATCGTCACCGCCAAAAGAGTCATATGTATCGTTGTTTCTTTTTGGCTTATTTTTGGCGCCATGTCTACTATTCAAATCTGGAGCATGACAGTGTATCGTATTCTAGTCTGCATAGTCGTGCCCTTCTTTCTTTTAGGTACATCCTTCACGTACTTTAGAATCTACAGAGTCGTACTACGGCATAAAGTCCAAATACAAAGCCAGTCTCAAGTCACTACACATAGCCAACAAGGAGCGAGTAATAATAATCCAAGTAGTTCATTAAACATGGCACGATATAGGAAGTCAGTTACTAGCATGTTCCTGGTCTATTGCTTATTTCTGTTATGCTACATTCCTTATATATGTGTTCAAGTTACAATCCTAATCACAACTCTAAACTTTCAAAATGACAACCAGATCAACTCTCGGAGTTACAGCTACCTCTACGTAGCAGTAGATGTAACTGAAACGATTGTGATTCTCAACTCTTTGATAAACCCTCTCATTTATTGTTGGCGAATGCGAGAGATTCGCCATGCGGCCAAAGTTGCACTGTCCATCATTCGATGCAAGGGTGGCCCGCAATTACAATCGGATCGATCCATGGCAGGATTTTCTTCCTAATTCAAGACAATTTTTCTATACACGGAGAAATATATCAATGAGTTTTCCATAAATATATCCATGTACATAGATATCTAGCAAGTAAGTGGCTATTTGTTCGTTTTGACTAGCTATTCCTTGTCAATAATCAAATACAGAATAAAGAAAAAAACCCAAAATATATCCCGAGTATCATAATTATTTTTCAGTAATTTATTCAGCTCATTTCTCCCAAGATCAGTTTAGAAACATATTTATTCCTGCTATTTATTCTTAACCAATAGAAACGAAAACTCATTTGTTCTATTTTTTTTTTTTTAATTCTAACATTTTTAAAGCATGTATTTTTGAGCCTGTGTTCTAGTTTTTACGCTGAACTTTGTTTCATTTCCATAGTAAGCCTTCAAGTGGGCTATACTCCATCAACAGTAGGTCATAACCGTTGCTACCTTCAATACATAATTTATTTGAAGACAAGTGAATGTTTTTCATCTCAAAACTTCACTAAAAATTCCTATAGGTATGAATTACTTTCACCGAAATCCCTAACGATTTCACGCCTGACTTCAAAAAACCACCTTAGGTCTTTCTTCCTAGAATTCTCCATAGATGATTCTGGCCAGTTTTTCTTTAGCTTGGGCTCTCTTAGTTATCCGTTCGCTTAAGCGAGTGTTTTCTTGACATATATAATTGATTACTTTAGGTCAACACACATAAAAGCTGCTCACAGTACGTTGCCAGTGAGTAATCAGTCATATTTAGCAAAAAACCTAGTTTCGCTTTAGCTTCGGTTTTGGATGAAATATAGAGTGGGATGTTTAGCTGCAAACGAATTTATTGATTTTTCAACCAAATTAATGATATACATTAAAACTTGTTAGTTCTCGACTTTAAAATTTACTGGCACTTGGACCGTGTCTCGCTTTACTAAAAACAAAAACATAACAAAACAAAAATAAGAAAAAACAACTTAAGTGTTTAACTTTAAGTCCCAAATCGAAATCCAGACTTTTTGAAAAACAGGGCATATTCCACTGGGTTATTTATGCTAAATATGTCGACTCCCGCCAAAAATAAATATTTGACGTAGCGAAATATTTTTTTTCTAAATTTGAGTTGTCCTCGCTTGTTCCATGTCTCAGCTTCCGACCTAAACTTTGCAAACGAATCAAATAATGATTTAACTATAGAGCGCCGGAAATCTTTTTTTTTTAAAACATCTCTTACGAGAACTCCCAAAAATTGGCAAGGAGATTGCCAGTCCGCATTAGTCATTGACGCTTGAAGCATTTTTAGCTCTTAAAATTTTTCTTTGGGGTTTTTCTTTCTAAATTCGGAACAGAAAATTGAATATATAAGTCGCTGCAAAATTTTGTAAAATTCAATAACAAAAAACAAACCAAGACACTGCTGAATATCATACAGCGAATTGTAGAAGTAATTTTGATATAAATCAATGCCCGAATTTGAAGAATTAGCGCGAATACTAATATTTAGAAAAGTGTGGAAAATATGAACCAGAGTGGCCGCTCTCTCTTTTCATATCTACATTATTTTCTAGTTCTTGAACAGAGATTGGGGAAGATTTCAGTACTTTTCCTCTGGTAGAAAAAAAGATCAAACTACATTCTCTTATGACTGTTAACTTTCTTTTTAGCAAAGCTACTCGACATTTGCTTTTCGTAATTATTCATTTGTGTCGTCCTAGATCGTGCGTCGAACGCTACAGAAAAAATTCGTCAACAATAAATGTATTAAGCTTTGAGAAAAACGTTTGAGCTAAAGCCATACAGCAAGCTTGTTGAGTCGCATATTTCCATGGAGATAAAACTTTACAATGATAATGATAACATAATAACGAGTAAAAACCACTATCAACTTAGAAAAACGAAGAAATAAATAGCGACAAGTTTCAAACTTTGACTCCGCCATGTCGTATGATGTCAAAAAACATGATTTCAAACATTCGAAAATATACCTAGTGCAACACCTATTAATAAGGCAGTTAATTAATAAGAGAAAAACTCCTTTTATTTTATTAAATTAGTTTGGATAAGGGGTATTTTTGATGCGCTAGCACGGGAATAAATCTACAAATTGGAATTTAGTTTGACAATGAACTGTTGTGTGATGAGATGAGTTTTTAGAGAGAAATATCTTAGCCAAACGCTAACAACTAGTAATCGTCAAATGCGATTTTGGAGAAGCTCGATTCGATTTTCGTACGAGTGCATCGTTACTTAAACTGAGCAATCAATTTATATATTTATGAGATTATGGCAGAATAGTCGTGCTTATAATTTTTTACTTGTCATTGAAGATATTAATAAATGAATAAGCAATAGAAATTTGGTATGCGAATATCGACGAAATTTCATAATTAGTAGTTGGGGGTCTGTTTATGCAGGGAAATTGAGAGGTTTGGAGAAGGGTGATTTATTGCTTCGTACAATGTTTTCGAGGAGATTTATAGAACTGATAGCAAGACACAACACAGGGAAGCAAAGGGAAGGAAAGGATTGGAAGGAAGAAAGAAAAAGAAAAGAAAAGGAAAGAAAAGGGGAGGAAGGGAAAGGAAGGGAAAGGAAAGGAAAGGAAGGGAAAGGAAGGGAAAGAAAACGAAAGGAAACGAAAGGAAAGGAAACGAAAGGAAACGAAAGGAAGGGAAAGGAAAGAAAACGAAAGAAAGGGGAAGGGAAAAGAAGCTTACAACTAATATTCATTTTTGAGACGAAAAAGACTAAAAGAATTTATTTAAACGAAAAAAAGTAATTCAAAACTCGTTTTATTGCTTTGAATTCAGTCCCTTAGTAAATGAATTTTATATTCAAAAGGGAAAAACTAATCCAAATAAACAACACTGCAAACCTTTCGTCTAATGTAAGATCCATTATAACTTCCCATCTTTGTTTGCAGTTCTGATTTAATAGTTTTTTACAGCGTTCAAATAACCTTCTTAATATGTGTGTACTCTTCTCTTTTCCTCTGTTGACATGTCATTTGCCAAACAAATTTTAAGAATAAGATTATTAACTGTTATTTGCAACTTTTGACTGCTAGTTACCAAAGTGTACCTACATTTTTTACCTACAAACACTGAAACAACCTCTGGGCTTATCTAAGCCAGGGCACGGCTTACTCTTTGACTTACAGATTGAATTCAAATTTGTCGTGCTAGGTTTGTGGAAGGAGGAAAACCGGAGAAAAATTAGACCTTGAATCAGAGTAGGGACCAACAAACCCTACTCACGTTTGATGCCGAATCTAGGAATCGAAAAACAAATAGAGAATTGTAATTTCATTCAACTAATAGCCATGGAAATTTTTTACGTAAATCGTATAGTTTTTGATTCAATATTAATTGGTGTTACGTGCTTTCCCCCCGTATAACTCAAGCTCATTTCATTGACAAAGAGCTAATGTCTTTTCAAAATGACTATTACTACAACTTTTAAGGTGCTTTTTACAATTAGTTGGTTGCTACGAGCAACAGTCTGTGTTACATTGCCGAGAATGTCCGACTTTGGTGTAAAGCTCTTTCTTTTCAATCAAATTTCCGTCATGCATTCAAAGAAAGCTCTCAGGCCACTTGACTTTAAAGTAGATTTTGTAAAATCGGTTGTCAGGAGTCTGGCTTTGGAGATGTTTAGTTTGTGTATTATAAGAGACTTGTCTTAAGATTCTGCACAGGAGCTATTGAAGAGTTAAGAGTATTTTATTGTTTGAATATCCCTTATTAGCCATTAACATGTGTGCTAGTTTTAAACAAATACAAAACTGGTCTTTTGACATCCATCCATCCTTCCACTGCACTGCACTGCACCATCTTTTCTTTCCCTCGCACAAATCCTCGATGACCCCCTACTACAACCTGCAATCATCTTCTCAATCTCCCAATATTTATAATAAGCCAAACTTTTCATCCAAATCTAGGCTTTCGTCCGTCTTATATTGCTTAACTACTAAGAAGCATTCTTCATCCCCTAAGTGATATACATAAGGGCTTGCTCAAAATAAGGCTTATCGAATATTTCACGGCCTTGGATGATTAGTAGACAAAATGGGTGGAAAAAAAAAAAAAAAAAAAAACAAGAAAAAACGACAACAACAAGAAAAAACGAAGATAGTTTGCGAGTTAGCGTCAAAGCTATCAACTTTTTTTGAATCAAAATACTCAACATGAAAACTTAATAACACTTATTATGATAAAAGCAAGCCGGGGCGCTTATTTAATCAGTCAATTTAATAATCTGCACAATGAGCTCAAAAAGGTGCCTTGATTTTTTCCCGATCATTGGTTCTGGTACGGATACACCTGACTGACATCTCCAGCAAACTTTCTTTCAATTCTATAACAGACGCTAAATAACATAACAACGACGAAGGAAATAATTGAATTTAGAGTCTAAAGAAAACTACTTTACTTGGACAAGGCTTTTGAAAACGTCCTGTGTGAATAATTGTTCAATTCTAAGCCATTTATAAACAATTATCGCGGTCGTCAAAATGAACGTATTAATGTTTTAATACAAACTGCACTTGAAGAAAATTTGTCAGAATTTTGAAGAAGTCTTACAAATAGTTTTTAATTATTCTTCTATGTTATGTTTGCATGGCAAGTAAATTAGGCATTGCTAAGTAATTTTAAATACGGTTTACATCAGTTCGCGTCGTCTATTTTTCAAAAAGATCAATAACTTGACACTCAGGGCCAGTGGATTTGATTGTTGAAATGCTTTGTTTTGCTTTGATAATTTCGTGCAGTTTCCTTCCTTAGTAAGACAATAGACTTGATGTTTATTAGTTTCAATAAAGCCGGGGGAAAGAAAGAAAGAAGGAAAGGAAAGGAAACGAAAGGAAACGAAAGGAAACGAAAGGAAACGAAAGGAAACGAAAGGAAAGGAAACGAAAGGAAAGGAAAGGAAACGAAACGAAAGGAAACGAAAGGAAACGAAAGGAAAGGAAAGAAAACGAAACGAAACGAAAGGAAAGGAAAGGAAAGGAAACGAAAGGAAACGAAACGAAAGGAAACGAAAGGAAACGAAAGGAAAGGAAACGAAAGGAAACGAAAGGAAACGAAAGGAAACGAAAGGAAACGAAAGGAAACGAAAGGAAACGAAAGGAAACGAAACGAAAGGAAACGAAAGGAAACGAAAGGAAAGGAAACGAAACGAAAGGAAAGGAAACGAAAGGAAACGAAAGGAAAGAGAAACGAATAGAAGAGCAGAAAAGAGAGGAGAACGAAAAAGAAAAGCAAGAGAATTCAGAACAAAAAAGGAATAAAATGGAAATAAGAAAAGACTGAAAGAAAAAAACAAATGAAAAGAGAAGAGAAGAGTAGAGATTGACAAGAATGAAGAAAGGGAACTCGAGACAAAGAAAATGAATAAGGAAAAAAAGGAAAGTAAAACAAGAAAAGAGAAGAGAGTACGATAAAGGAAATAAAAAGAGAAAATGAAAGAAAAGAAGGCGAAAAAAGAATCTGAACGCATCGCAAGGAGTGATCAGATCACAACTTCTCGCAGCATTCTACACTACATTTCTCGATTTTCCTGTTCGGCTATATTCTTCAGATTCGTTTTTATCCCTCCTAATTTCTTTCTGAAATTTTCACATTCAACTTAGAATTTTGTTCATACCTTAATGCTACAAATTATGCGAAGTTAATTACAATCAAAATATAATAAAAATACGGCAAAAGGCTAAGTAAATAATAGAAAATAATCGTCGTACATAGATTAGATTATGAAAAAGATCTTATTTTTTTCCTTGTATTTAAAATGCCTATCACCCTTCTGACAATATTCACAGTATTAATTCTACATGGGGTAAGATGTTAAATAACCCGAAAAAAATATAGTTTGAGTGCGGCTTCTTGAAGTTATGAAGGTTTTTCTGTGCCATATGCTAATGCAGTGACTGCGAGTATTGTCAGAAGGGTAAAAGGCAGTGTGTTCTGGGGGTTTGAAATAGCTGTGAAAGTATCTTAGATTTACTGTTAAATTTTGGGGTTTAACAAGTTACTGTACGAGTTTAAATATACCTTCAATGTGATAACACTATATCTATATAAAGAATTTTATTGCATTGATTCAATTTTTTCCGAAAAACATTTTCATGGCCTGATAAAAATAGCTTTGCTTTTTTGAAACTTCGGAGGAAAAAACCCCGCATAAAATATATATACAACGAATATAAGTTAAAGAGGACAATTTTAAAAGCCTCATTCAAAGACCATCTAATAATTTGCCTCTGTAATTGCATTTGTATAATTAAAATTACATACGCTCCATCCTTTCTCGCTAACCAACGCCGAAAAACAAACAACAATAAAAACTTCGATTCTACGCTTCCTTCAACTCGTAAATACAGTAAACAAGCTAGCCAAGTCAGGATTATTGATTGAAGTTCGTGTAAACTAAACTCAGGAAAAGTAAATAACACACTTTCAAAAATTAATAAAAACGTCCGTAATGACGGAAAGAAATGTTTTTCATGAAGAAAAAATAAGAATAAAATCATGGCTTAGAAATTCAATAGTTTTCTATTGACCGGAAACTCTCGTTGAAGTTGAAGTTTTTGGCACCACGAGTTGAAACATGATTTATGTCAGGCTACGAGAAGAAAAAATCTTGACCTTGTTATGTTTCGGGGTTCTTTGAACATTGAATTTCAAGAGAGTTGTGTTTAGTAAAAGTTGAAAAATTTATATATTCGATCGTTGTTTTCAGTGTTTCTTGGAAGGATTGTTAATCAAGCATGGGTACGTGCTTCTTTAAGTTGTTCCGAAATGTCTATATTTTTCATGTCAGTTATGTTAAATGATTTTTTTTTTTTTTTTTACAAAACACGACCTTGAATTATTGAAATAGTTCTTAATGTGAAATGACGTTGTACGTTTGGATTTACAGACTTACAGAAACTGTTTCAATGCTCATTCATGTTAAATAGAAAAAAAAGCAACAATGACGTGCGGCGAATAGAGAGCGTGAAGTCAGGCACGACTGCATGGTTCAACACCCTCTCATTCGTTCACTGAAGATTTATCATCGGTATCAAGGGAAAACCTGAAGGAACTCGATAGTGCTGAACGTAGTAACATCTCAAGTACTTTTATATTGAAGCCCTTTTACGGGAGCTATTAACAAAGACAATAGAATCTGATAAAGAAACTGTGTAAGAGTATATCCATGATTATCTGCGTGGTTAATCTGATCGAGAGATCAGCCATGGTACAGCTAGTTATATTAACCACGTGGTGCACCATGGGACTAGTTAAACTAACCACGTGGTGCACCATGGGACTAGTTATACTAACCACGTGGTGCACCATGGGACTAGTTAAACTAACCACGTGGTGCACCATGGGACTAGATAAACTAACCACGTGGTGCACTATGGGACTAGTTATACTAACCACGTGGTGCACCATGGGACTAGTTAAACTAACCACGTGGTGCACCATGGGACTAGACATACTAACCACGTGGTGCACCATGGGACTAATTATCCAAACCGCGCGGTGCATCATGGGACGGATAATTCTGACCGGCAGGTGCACTATTGGGCTAATTATCCAAACCGCGCGGTGCACCATGGGACTAGTTATCTTTACCGCGCCGTGCACCACGGAACTAGTTATCATGGTGTACATTGCACCATGAGGCTTTTTACAGATGGGGATATTAAAGATATCTGTAAAAATAAAAATATTTAAACTACATCACGATAAAAAAAAACCAAATGAATGACTTAGTTCCATGTTCTGTACGTGATATTCGTTAGTATACCCTACCAGAAATCATGCATGATTTCATTCTTTTTTACTTTTCCTTATTTCGCACTCAGTATATTTCATGACAAAGTATAACAATGGAAAAAAGCAAACAAAAAAACAAGAACAAAAAAGGATTAAAATGCGATCAAGAAAAAGTGCGTCGCCATTACAACAGGATTCGTTTCTCGCCAGACGATCATTCCAGCAACTGTTCTGCCAAGATGATTATAATATTGCAAAACTAAAATGACGGCTCTCAGACAGCGGAATTAATAATTATTGAATTTTTCAATTTTAAAATTTTGATTGTAGATAGTAGAGATAGTAGATAGTAGAGTTTATAGTTTTCATTAGACCTGATGATGTTGTCGAGATGACAGCGAAACGTTGTCTTTTACAACTAGTTTTCTTATTGAATTGTTTTCAATTGTTTTCAATTTTAACCTATTACTTTTAACTCGCCGCAAACATCCTGGATGTTATCTTATTCACACAAGTTACGTCAAATTAAGAAATGTTTTTTTTACTAAGGATTCGAGTTATGAATGGGCCTCTCAAAGCGTTCCTGTCCTTCTAATTATTCCAAATGGTTTTATTATTACTTCTTTGTGTTGTTGTTTGCGACAAAAGAAAACTTTCAATGTAGACGACAGGCCAGTCGCAATAAGAAAATTTTGAAAGAACTTTCAATTTTGTAAATGATAATAAAGTTGTTGATGCTAATGATGATGATGGCGATGGCAATGATGATGATGGTGCTGCTGCTGCTGATGCTGATGACAATGGTGATGACTATGATAATGATTGTGAGAGTGCTGCTGATGCTGATGACGATAGGGATGATTATGATAATGCTAATGATGATGATACATAATGATGATGATGATGATACATCGTAATGATACGATAGGGATGATTATGATAATGCTAATGATGATGATACATAACGATGATAATGATGATGATGATGATACATCGTAACGATGATGATGATATATTATGATGATGATGATATTGTTGTTAGCGGTAGTGTGGTTAGGTTGGGAGTGGAGGTAAGATGATGGTGAGTGGTGGTGATGACTTCTTAACTTGACTTCAAACATTAATCATGCAACACTTAACTAACTCCATTAATGAAAACGTTGCATTACAAAACCATTCGTCCTTGACAAGGGTAGCACTTCATACCCTGCGCGTGTGCTGTGTGCAGTGAAATGAAGCTTCTTCTAACACTTCTCTTGTATTCTGCCAATCCCTAAAGTCATGATAATTTGTGTTATCAACAATAGATTTAATACATATGTTCCGAGCTTTTGGCCTACTCGGCCATCGTCCCGGGGGGGTACTCCCCTATATTTGCTATACGGGTATGTGCCGCCCTATAGGGTATGGTTTTTCGGCTTTTGGGTCTGGGGTAGGGTATCATTTTTTGACATTTTGTCTGGGATAGGGTATCAGTTTAGTCTGGGATAGGGCTACTATTTGGTCATTTTTGTCTGGCGAATAGACTACGCTTTCTGCCGGCACAAAAACAATAAAAACGTTAGTAAATATTGATTGAAATCTATTGAAAAACCGTTAGTCTGGGATAGGGTGTACAATTCTTAGTTTTAGTCTGGGGTAGGGTATGTAAAATCAAAATTTTAGGTCTGGGATAGGGTCAGGGTTTTGAGGTCCTGGCGGCACACCCCTACCTAAGTTGGGGTGGTAGTTCCCCCTCCGGGGCCATCCTCAGGGAAATAAAAATCGTTACATATGATACATAAATGTAACAACAACCAACAAGGAACTATTTGATTTAATCCCTAAAGTGTTTTAGAACTGCACATAAAAAATATTAATAATTAAATTGCGTTAACTATTATTTTGGATATGAATGACGCAAAGAATGGTTTCCTGACACAATCAACCAGGCAGCGCTTCGAAGCGGCCATCTTAAAGAGAAGAAACATATGTTCGAATTTCTCACAAAAAACATATTTTTTTGATAAAAGACAGAAACTCTCAATGACAAATCAAAGCTTTTATAGAAAGCAAAGCATCTTGAAAAATGCAAAGGACTCAAGAGTAGCGATAGATGTGGAGTTTGCTCCAGGTTAATAATAACAATAATTGTTGAATATTATTTTAAAGCAGATGTTTTGGTTGTTGTTTTTTAATCAAACAGAATAACTAAAAACATATTTCTCTTTAATATTATTTCTAGCATCTGTAGAGTCTATGCCATCATTAAATGAAGCACTGCAATCAACATTGAAGTGTTAATTTGAAATTTTTAGGGTGCGCGCACTTTTATCGGTTAAAAAAAGTCACCTTAGTTCAATTCAGTAATATTCGTACAAACTCAGCGTGTGATAGTATTTTCGTCTGTAACGACAGACAGGGTTGGGAGTAGTTTTTAATTTAAAATAGCTCTAAAGATTTAACTAACTATTCAAATATGACATAGATTAAGTTCTGGAAAACGCCCGTCGTAATGGATTTCACTTATTCAAAGAACATCTGTTCTATTAGCTCGATAAAGAACCGTCAAGCGATTGCATTTCTGGTTCTAGAACGAAAAAATCGTGCTTCGTTTGCGACCGGCATATTATATTGGAAGGTTGTTTTCATGGCACTTAGATATTTTTCGTCACATATGCACACTACCGGTCACAGAACTCAAATGACTAAATGGCCGGCAGTCGAAAAATATCTAAGTGCCATGCGGAAAACAACCTTCCAATATAATATGCCGGCCGCAAACAAAGCACGATTTTTTCGTTCTAGAACCAGAAATGCAATCGCTTGACGGTTCTTTATCGAGCTAGGAGCATTAAGTTTGGAATTTAGTTTGTATAACCTTAATTTTTTTTTTTAAATCGACTGCCGGCCATTTAGTCATTTGAGTTCTGTGACCGGCTGACGGTCATTTAGACACTTCGTAATAATAAAAAGTATTTTTTGCTCAAACTGCAATTGCTTTAGGAATCAAGACTACTTGATTTCAGCTACTTAATGCACTTAAATGTCTCAGTCCATGATCATTTTTTAAAGCTAAATCTATGTACACATCATATCGTATAGCTCTTGTTCTTTTTATACAAGATTAAAAAATTTCTTAATCGTATAAAAATAGAAAAAGAAGCGTTGCTTCTAATAGGTTTGTTTCACGTGAATTTGTTGCTAGGAAAAGAACCAAAAAAAACCCTTCTAGATCCTCGAATTACTGATAGAGCTCTCTCTAACAAATATCGTTCCAAACGTTTATTCACTTGACATGTTGGAGTACTATTGAAAGGTCCTCAATTCGACACCCTTTATTCGATACTCCAAAAATATTTACATCCATTGCTGAAACAAACACAAAATACAAACGAAAAATGGCGGCCATATTAATAAGATCATTCTTTGGCGCGAGTTCCAAGAAAGACGCTATCAATGTTATGATATTTCTCGACGGGATAGGATCTTCAATCGCCTCGCCGAATCTATAGGACGGAACTTCACCCCGTAACAATAAACAAACTTTGCGAAAACATAAATATAAATAAACCTCCATTGAAGCACGCCTTTATTAAGACGTTCTTGAGGTTGAAGAGGATTCCACCGGTGACTTTCTCTCTCAGATTTCTATTGACACCGTTCAAAGTAACCAATACAGTGTCGCTGCCGACCTGAGCTCAAAAAATGCCAAATTTAGAGAAGAAGAGATGGAGTAAAGATAACGTGACGAAAAGTCTTTAGCGCGCGTCAACTATTTTTGTTTATTACGATAATATAACTCGCGAATTATACAGAAGAAAAAACTATTGAATTATCTATTGTTGTTCACATCCTATAAACTGCAATTAATGCGAACAATGAACTTCTTTTTGTACATATGTGCTTCGTAATATACTTTATCTTGACACATAGTCATTCTCGATTTTCTGAAGTCTATTGTTTTGGCTGCAATACACCTGCGTATGGCAAACCATTGAAGTGTAATTAAAAATCGCCCGGCTTTAATACTGGTTTGTTCTTCGGGCTGCTATCAATTCACCGGCTGAAAATTTTTGGGATGTGACTTGAATATGGATTTAGCACCATTCTGGAGATGACACGACTGGAAAAGTACGTTAATTGACATCTTTTCGTCTCTCCTTTGAAAGACGTAGACTAAGTTCCTGGAGACCACTTAAGGAGGGATTTTGTTTGGCTTTGAATCAAACTGTTAATTTTTGAGTGCTTCTTTTCTTAAAAAGCTTAATCGGTGTGAAAGACTCCAAGCCTTTATTTGACACCATTATTTCATATAGCAGGCATTTAGGCTATAGAGGTTATGACTGAAGAAAGCAGAAGTAAATTGTATAATTAAAGAAACACTTTCAGGAAAAAAACATGTACAACTCCTCGCATTCGACTCGTTTCTCGTATGATCAGTGCTACTTCATCGGTAACCAACCCGCAGACTACACACAAGTCTTCTCAACTACTTACATGGCAATTCTCATCATTAATGGGCTGATATGCCTACCTACGATTGTTGGGAACTTTGTCATAATACTTGGAATAGGCATAACTCCAGCCCTTCAAACCGTCTCCAATGTTTTACTGATTGGTCTAGCGTGTTCTGATCTTGGAGTCGGACTTCTCGTCTCACCTCTTAACGTTGCCAGGATTGTTCCTAAACTTCAAGGAAGACCGTTCAATAACTGGTGCACCGTTCAGGTTGCTTACACGTTCTTCGGCGTGATGTTTTGTGGAGTGTCGTTTTTGACTATCGCGGGTTTCACGATAGATAAGTATCTTGCGCTACACTGGCACTTGAGATACGCGGCTATCGTTACGACCAGGAAAGTCTCTTTTATTCTGCTTAGCTTTTGGGTTATCTTTGGTGCAATATCAACGATACAGATTTGGAGCATGACAATGTACCGCATAAGCGTGTGCGTTGTTGTACCTTTATTCCTGTTAGTGACATCCGTCATATATTTTAGTATCTATCGCGTTCTACGAAGACATAATTTCCAAATACAAACCCAGTCCAAGTCTACGGGCCACAATGATAGCAGCGTAACGGGCAGCGCTCTGAACATGGCTCGCTACCGCAAATCCGTGACTAGTATGTTCTTGGTATATTGTCTTTTTGTCCTGTTTTATATTCCTTACATATGCGTACTGATTATCATTCTGTATACCACGCTTATGTACAACAGTGACAATCATAATGGTAATATTGAAGGGTACCAGAGTTTGTATGTTGCTGTGGACGTGACGGAGACAGTGGTTATAATCAACTCCTTCATGAATCCTCTGATTTATTGCTGGCGGATGAGAGAAATACGACAAGCGGTGAAAAGAGTTCTATTAATGATGAGATTGCGCACTGTCATCCATCCTTTAGCGTCGTCCAGAATCGAAACTATCCCAGCCTAATTCAATTCCTTCAAAAATATCCTCCATGACTTCAAACAGAATTATAACAATTTCAAAACAATTTTCAAAACAACCTATGATTGATTCAATATCAATCAAGGAAATCCTAGAAAATGCAGAACTAGTACTCTAGAAAGTGAGAAAATAAATTGAATTGAATTTTTGTCGATTTGGGTCGAAAATTATCATGTTTTTGCTCGTCAATGATTGCCCTTTGCGAGCAGAATTAATGAATTCATTATTCAACTAATTCAACTTTAGCTTAAAAACGTACCACTTAAGATTATCAAAATTGTGAAATGTAGATCTCAATATAGGAATACAGCGCTGACCGTTAGCAATAATGTTAGCAATAATGCAGTTAGAAATTTTTTTTTTTAACTTTTGATCAAAGCTTTTCAAAATTTTAAAATTGGCTAAAATGTTTCAGGGGAAATTAGGAATTCATGATAAATATTCAGATTTCCAATGTTACATTATAGAAAAGTGCTTAAAAACGTGCGAAAAAGTTAAATATATGTATACAAATGTACGAGCTAAAGTAAAAAGTTGAATTACTCCAATGTCGTCAATTTTGCAAGAAGTTTTTTGTTTGACAAATACGTCTCAGTTTTTGTGATATACATTAAGTAAAAAGAGAATAGTTTTGAAAATCTAGATGTTTAAGACTCAAACAAAACTAATGTCATTAAACTGAATTGAAAATGAAGTGTGACTTTATTATATATGTTATATCTAGTCTAAATAGAAATTGTTATAAGTTTGGTTAATAACTTTGAGTGGCAGATTTGAGGATTTAAAGTAAATAGATAATTGCCGCATTCAAAGGTTTTTCCCCCCGCATAATTTACCCGGAGAAAACTCACGAATTCGTGCTGGACCGTTTCGAGCAATGTGATTGGATGATTTGATTGATTTGGTTGATTTGATTTTGATTGGTTCCTCAAGGAAACCAGTTAATAGTCGTACACGAGCTGCTCTCCTACGAACCTGACATCTAAAAAGGCCCCTCAAATAACCCAAGCTATTAAGTTAGGAAAATATTAAGTTAGAAGAAATATCCGCAAGTCAAATTTTTCACAATTCATTTTCCCCAATTACCGCAAAAAGCAAGATCTCAAAATGCCAACTCAGTTTGAACATTTTCTGACAAGCAGAAAACAGTACAAAGCAACTGTGACACAGCCAATATTGGTAGATGAAAGTCTTTTTATATTAATGATTAATCAAGTAATAGGCAACACACTGATCTTTCTAGAACACAACAAGCCAATTAGTTTTCGATAGCTGTAAGTCAACAGCGTGATATCGGAAAAGGCCTCCCATTAACGTATTTAGCCTACTTGAATAAAGAGCCAATTTGCCTCGTTTACTCATAGAGTGAACTGAGAAATTAATGAAATTGATAAACACTCTCCTTTGGTCCACAAGGTTTTTATTTTCAAACAGCTCAGAGATCTTATTTAAAGGGATGACTGCGTGCTGATCACTACGCCCGGACCGCCCGATATTGAGCTTGAAGTTTCTGTAAGCACTCTATTGTTTGATTTATCGATTCATTTTTATCAATAAAATGATAAAGTGAAGAAAAAAACAGAGGAAACAGTTCGCTCTTATGTACGCCGGAGGCCCCACTAACTTATCTTGAAGGCTTGAGCGCGGATCCATTATTTTTGGTCCCATGATGCCGTTCTTAGAGCACAGCACGATTCTGTTGGGTGTCATATTAATTGACTAGCGTAACATGGATAACAGAGTGGAAAAAACCTGAGCAGATAATCTAAAATTCAGTTTTGACAAAATTGAAGGCAACTGAAAAGTATCTTGATACCAAGAACACCAAGCTCTTTGATAAGAAGATGTTTCTAGATTATTTCAAGTTGTGCAAAATGGGCAAAAAAGAAAGGGTTTGCGTGTGGGATAGAAATTGGTTCATTACAGGGTAGATAACTAAGCGTCGGTTGCCATAGCAATTCTAGATTATTACACTAAGTAGAAATATGCGCAATTGCTCATCACTGCTTGCCTCTTGACAAGCGCATAATTTCAAAAATAGCGTTTTGGATGGATGGATGGATGGATGGATGGATGGATGGATGGATGGATGGATGGATGGATGGATGGATGGATGGATGGATGGATGGATGGAGGGGATGGAGGGGATGGGATAAATTATGGAGTAATAAGTAAGCAATATTTTAAAGATTTCACAACCAGCTGCGATCAAGTTAAATATATATTTTTTTAATTTGAAATGAATGATCAGTTTGTAAAGAAATTAAGTAAAGAGAACTAAACGCAGATATGTAAACAATTTTAATCTTGAAATAGGGCATATGGTTTCTTAAAAAGTCGAGTTCTCATTAACTATTGATGGTTAAGAGATAATAATTTCCTGAAAAAAATAAAATAAATAAATTAATGATCATGACTGTCGCGGCGATGAGCAAGATACTTAAGGTCTACAGAAGATAAGGCTGTTTATTAGTATATTCAGAACTCATCTTCATTATCATTGTAATGCTAAGTTAGTACTATATGAAAGTTATATTATAATGATTGTGATAGCAATCATAATAAAGATAAGGAGTGAATGATTGCTATTATACTCATAATGAAAATAAGACTAAGACCAAGATGAATGTAAACTTTACATTCATCTTGGTCTTATTTTTATTATCTGAGTATAATAGCAATCATTCACTCCATATCTCACAATCATTATACACCTTTTGCTGTTCATTAACAGAAAATGTACATTCATGTGTGCCAATAGTTGTATCAATAACGTGTAATGTACTTTCATCAACACCAAAAGTAACATCATTAGCGCGGATCAGCCTCGTATCAATGTCTAAATATTCACAAATACCAACAGTAAAAAAACAGGCTAACCACTCTAATAAATGAAGGAAATACTAAATGGTGTCTTGTCTTTGTCTTTTTATGCGCGCGCGCTATCGATTTTTTGTCATCTCCCCTACCCCCCTTGGTAACAATTTTGTTTTTCTACTGTACAATATACTAAATATACAAAGACAAGACACCATTTAGTATTTCCTTCATTTATTAGAGTGGTTAGCCTGTGTACAAACACTTCGAAATTTCACGGACTTTCACTGGAAGACATGAATATTCTACACAAAGTTGAGGCTATCCCTGAGTAACAGAAACGTAAATGTGGTACTTCTATTTGTTTATTAACTGTTTGGTTTCATTTTCTAGGTATATCCAACAGACCTTGAACGAGTTGAGCATTTTAGACAATTTCAAGACTTTGTGGAGACGTTTCCTCTCTACAGAGGAAAGATAAAGTCTGGAGATAGAGAAGATTTGACAGACGTGGGAGAATTTAAGGTTTGTTTCGTTTCAAAAGAATGTCCTTCAGGTTTGTGCTGAGTGTACTTGCCATTTTATCTTATCTCTATCCTTCCTTTTTGCCCTTCTTATTTTTACTCGCCCTCCTTCTCCCTTTCCTTTTCACTATCTTCCATCTTCCATCTTTCACCTTTCATCTTTCATCTTCCATCTTCCATCTTTCATCTTCCATCTTTCATCTTCCATCTTTCATCTTCCATCTTTCATCTTCCATCTTCCATCTTTCATCTTTCATCTTCCATCTTCCATCTTCCATCTTTCATCTTCCATCTTTCATCTTCCATCTTTCATCTTTCATCTTCCATCTTTCATCTTCCATCTTTCATCTTTCATCTTCCATCTTTCCTCCATTTATTAATTTTTCCAGTTTCTTCCCTTCTTCCTACCTTTCTCTCTTTCTTTCATTCATTCATTTATCCATTCTTTCTTTCAGGGAACGTTTCGTGTATATCCCTTACCAAGTGACCCAGGTTCTGCTATGCCACCCAAGATCCTTCACGGCTTGCCATCTAGCCAACCAGTGGAATGCGTCATACGATTATACATAGTCAAGGTAACAAACAGACATGTTATGAGCGATCATCTAATTTAAGTTTTTCTGAAATTGTTTTAGCCAAGACTTCAAAAGATTTTGTAATCATGATAATAATAATAATAATAATAATAATAATAATAATAATAATAATAATAAATATGTTTTTATATAGCGCATTATAGACTCTCAATGCGCTTTACAAATACCACGACGAAGTGTCAAGTGAAAAAAAAAAAAGATTAAAGTTACAAATTGAACAAAAATGTTTTTAGTTTTCTCTTGAATATTTCCAAAGACTGCGATGTTTTTATATCTGGTGGTAAACGGTTCCATAGTCTGGGCGCTGCTACGGCAAAGCTACGCGCACCATATGACTTAGTACGATATATAATAAGTTGTTTTCGTTAGGTATAAATCCCTAACTTGAATTATCTTTTCTACGTACGCCAAAACGACAAATAAATATTCAGTGGAAACTAGTTTCGTTTAAATCAACCTCTTCAGTCCACTGCATTATAATCCGTTAGGAAAATTACAATCACGCGAACAAACACTAAATTCATAAAATTAAATGTCGATAACATCATTTACAACTGCCATCATGTTAATTCATCTTGATGGCTTCACCATCAGTCACTGAATGCGTTATCTTCATTCGTAGCACCAAAACCATCATCATCGTCATTATCATCATCATCGACATCATCATCATCATCCTCATTAACTATCATCAAAGCAGCAACAGCAATATTATGTATCATTGTTACAAGGGCGGATCCAGGGGGGAGAAAAAAATACAAAACTGTAGAATTAGATGCTTTTCTTATTATTTTCCGTTGTGTTGACGGAAGAAACTTAATTAGCCCCCCCCTGAAATTCTGGCTGGATCCGCCCTTGTTTTATCATTATTATTTATTAATTACGAGAGATAATGCTGGATTATCCTCTTAATAATAATGACTAATATATACTTTTCGTCATATCTCCTTTCAAAAAGCCAGAACAAATAGGGAATTTAATTGAAGGGTATTTCTTCGGGTTCAGTTTTCCTCCTTTTACCGAATTTCAGTTGGATTTTTGAATTTAGCCGTTTTCTGACTAAGTCCAGATTCAGGGTGCTCTCTGTGGAGGTTTGGGGATTACTTTGTTTCAAACTTTTCCGTGTTATTGCTTTTTAGGGCATAGATCTACAACCAATGGATCCAAATGGCTTGGTAAATTCTCAAAAACATATTTACTTCTGAACTTTGTTTTTTACTGTTAATCCCCTTTAGTAACCCGGGCCCCTTTAGTAACCCGGGTTTTTTTTTTTCTTATAGGCAGATCCGTACGTTAAGATAACACTGGGCAAACAGAAGATTAGCGATCAGGAGAACTACATTCCTAATACTCTGAATCCAACGATAGGAAAGTAAGGCGAAAGCAAATCAGAGTCACTCTCTTCCTACTAAGGGCCCTGACAAACTGCCCAACATTTGATCCAGCATTTGTTGGGTCGGTTGATAATAAATTTTTAGACCGTTTGTCAGGTCCCTTACCACAGGTAGCCCAAGCTTGGTTTCTGTGGTGTCATGTTATAAGGAAATGTATGGGGATTCATCAAAAATTTCAATATCAGTATCATATTGGTTCCATGGGATCCCTGTGGTAATTCTCCAATAGACTCACCTAGTAAATCATATAGACATGTGTGATCTTTAGAGACCTTCGATTCGCCTTCAAGAGACCTGATCAATGCTAAAGTCAGATTTTCTGGAGAAAACAATGTCGTCAGTTGTATTTACATTTTATCGTAATCTTTTTTCTTTTACAGAATGTTTGAACTAACAGCCTTGATACCCATCGCTAAAGACCTCAAAATCTCTTTTTACGACTACGACATGATAGGCCAGGATGACTTGATTGGAGAGACTACGATAGACCTTGAGAATAGATTCCTGTCTCGTTTCCGTGCGACATGTGGCTTGCCTCGATCTTATTACACGTATGTATGAGGATGGATTCTGAATCCGAAAAATTATGTTTCGATCTGCACGCCGTCAATAGACACTAACCGTAATTGTTACTTTTAGTGTCAGATCCCAGGAGGACCATGGGAACATGCCTCCCTTTCCTCCCCTGCCCATTCTAAATCGTTGCTTATGACATTATTCAAGTGCAAACTAAACCCCATAGTCCACACAAAGATTTTAGCACAAGGCTACGTCCGAGATATGCTTCGTTTGTCACACACAAGGGTCTTAGCACAAGGCTACGTGCGAAATTAAATTTATTCTTTTCTCCTTTCACGAATCACTGAGTTTATGCACGAAGCCTCGCATTGAAACCTTTGTGCGAAGCATATTACGGAAGAGGGCTATTTAATTTGTTTGTTACTTGTAAACCTTCGAATTTCATTTGGCTGCATTTTACATCCTTTAGTAAATTGGTTAGATATATTTTTAAGTACTTGCGCATTTGTATCCAAGAAGAAAGTGTCTTTGAACCTTATTTATTAAGGACTTCTCTCCATCTTTTCAAAATCTTAGATTCGCCTCTTAATAATAAACGTCATTGTTCATACAGGTCCGGAAAGAATCAATGGCGAGATTCTGAGAAGCCCAAACAGATTTTAGAAAAATTGTGCGAGGTTGGAAGTTTTCGTCCTCCCAAGTACCTTGGTAACACTAGGCTGATTTATAAAGAACGTATTTATACCATTGAAGAATTCGGTAAGGAAAAAATCCATTCATTTGTATGGTTATTTGGAAGGGGGGGGGGGGGTGTGGAGTACGACGTGTGGGGTGTAGGAAATGAGGCTCACATAGAAATAGGAGATGAAGCTCTTGCTCCACCAACGTCATCATCATCATCATCATCAACCTCCTCATCATCACAACCATTATCTTCACCCCTTGATTTATAAGTTTTTCTGTGGTTTGTAGAGGAAGGTATGACTATGAGTCCAGATCTTGGTCCTCCAGATGAAAGACTAGCGCTTCATGTCCTCAATGGCGAACCATTGGTTCCTGAGCACGTCGAAACTAGATCTTTATACAGCTCTCTACAGCCTAATATTGAGCAAGTAAGCTACCATTCTCAATTTGGCTACCTGTGGTTAGCCTCTCCTTATTTGTGTGACGTCAACGTACGGCGGGAGTTGACGCCGGTTCACAATTGCGCTCTTATAGGCTTTCACCATCACGCGATGGCAACCATGACAGTAGGCAAAACATTAGAGTCTTTTTCCCCTA
The DNA here is from genome assembly GCF_029948245.1 of Actinia tenebrosa. Taxonomy (NCBI): domain Eukaryota; kingdom Metazoa; phylum Cnidaria; class Anthozoa; order Actiniaria; family Actiniidae; genus Actinia; species Actinia tenebrosa. The sequence goes on along the minus strand of NW_028292572.1, from coordinate 9,282,393 downwards.
TGAAACTTAATTCTTTCTCATGTAAATAAGACTAGACAAGATTCAATTGTTCCTGTCAGGACTGCCATCACGTGATGGGGAAAAGCCTCTATACTATCGTCACAAACATCTTTCAATTCTATAGGGCAAAGTGCAGCTATGGATAGATATGTTTCCTGTAGCGCTCGGTCCACCAGGACCTCCTGTTGATGTTACACCAAGAATTCCTATCCAGTAAGTGGACTTTTTTCCTCAAATGTCTTTAGTGTTTTGGAATAAAGAAATAATGCTTTAATAGGTCTACTATGGGGTCCAAGGTCGCGGCGATTGATGGCGACATTAGGCGACATTATCAAAATTGGAGTAAAATGCCGCTGCGACATATGGTGAAATTGGGCGACATTAGGCGACATTAGCAAAATTGGAGTAAAATGCCGCTGCGACATATGATGAATTTGGGCGATATTAGGCGACATTATCAAAATTGGAGTAAAATGCCGCTGCGACATATGATGAATTTGGGCGATATTAGGCGACATTATCAAAATTGGAGTAAAATGCCGCTGCGACATATGGTGAAATTGGGCGACATTAGGCGACATTATTATCAAAACTAGAGAGAAACGTCACTGCAACTGATAGTGTCATATATTGCTGCAACCTTTAGATATATCCAAGTATGCCAGGTGTCAATAAAAAAATAAAAAGCCATTGAACTTTTTAATTGTTATTTTTTGACAGTTCACCAAAGGGGTTTTATTGGGGAAATAAAATGAAATTCGATATTTTGCAACGTTCGATTCTCACTCGCTTATCTGTCTGTTCCGTGTGAAATCATGATATAGCTCACAAGTGTCGCGCGCGATAATATCTTTATGACTTCCTGTACGAGTTTTGGACTTTGTGAGATTGTGCCGCGTTTCGATTTAATGCCCCTGTTCTGTGTTGGCTCTCTGTTTTGTTCTCTTTCATTCTATGGTACCGTTGAAAATATTTTCTTCTGATCATTTGTTCCAACCCTGCTTCTTCAGGCATGAACTTAGGGTCATTATTTGGAATACTAGTGACGTCATCTTGGAAGAGACGTCAATCACTGGAGAATCCATGAGTGACATTTACGTCAAAGGGTGAGTAATTTGGACTCGTCTTGCTATAAAACTTAAGTATACAATGGAAGAGTAAATTAATGATTGAAGTGACAAATCCAAATCCAATCAGCTCTCCCCCTCTCCTTCTCCCTCCCCTTCCCCTTCCCCTTCCCCCTCTCCTTCCCCTTCCTCTTCCCCATCAATCCATAATCATACTCACTTTTCTAATAGCTAATTGAGTTTTTTGACTTAAAAAAATGCTTACACTTTTTAAAATAATCAATCAAAGTAATGTCAAACCTACTATTTCAGATGGATTGCAGATATCGATGATCCTCAAAAGACGGACGTGCATTTCAGGTAAGTCCAGAAAATTTAGGCGAGAATTAATGACAAGTAAAGAAAAACATTTGCGCAGATTTTGTATGAATGTTTTTCAAAAATGTCAGACCACACAGTACTATCACGGTAAGATATCGATGACAGCCTTTTAACAATCTATTATTTCTTTTGAATATAACAGTTGTTCAAATAATATGTTAAACACTGCTGCGTAAATGAATAAGATAAATGAAAAAGCCAACATAGTGCGCTGCTCATGCAATGCCGCAGCGTCGAGGTCGCGGTCACGACTGGGCATGTCCTTCCAGGATATTTTCTTACATGCATAAGAAATGTCTTTAAAGATACTATGATTGCTGTTTAGATGAGGCGCGTTGAATCCACTTTCACATGTCTCTCACCGTCTCTCTCACCCAGTTTTATCTCCTTCTTTTTCTCATCTCTATTTCACTGACCCTTTTTTAAATATAGGCTGTGTTACTGACGTGCGTACTTCTTTTCCCTCAGATCTCTTGATGGAACTGGCAACTTCAACTGGCGCTTCTTGTTTCCTTTCCTTTATGTTCCTGCTGAAAAAGTCATGGTTGTCAGAAAAAAGGTAAGACTTTGATTTCAATGATTTAAGTTTTTCACCTTAGCCAACCAAGGAACGAAGATAAAAGGGGAAAAATGAAGGAGGGAGGGGGGAGGGAGGGGGAGGGAAGGAGGAATGGAAGGCAGTAATAAAGGAACTTGTACTCTTGTACCATATGTATTGCGGTATCTTGTTAGTTTGTTGATAAGAAGCATTAGTAAGCACATTAAGTGATCCACAGAGACACATTTGGAGCAAGGACATGACAGAGAGCAGAATGCCTCCTAAAATTATCTTCCAAATCTGGGACAATGATATCTTCAGTCCTGATGATTTTCTAGGTAAGAAGGACCTGATCTCTCTACAGTTATGTTATACTTTCTTTTCTGGCTAACAGACTTGTTGTGGCAGATAAAAGCAGAGTTTGGGTTCCCTGTGGCATCACAACCTCACTCCGGTCTCTCAAAGTTAACAAACAGGCCGCACTTTTCATTTCCTAAATTACCAGCCAAGTACATTGGCTTCTATATGTATTCCTTAACGCGTACATTCTTTTATTTTCTAAAGGTCAATTGGAACTCGTGCTGACAAATATGCCAAAGCCTGCCAAAAGTGCTAAAAAGTGTTCTCTGAAACAACTGAACGTCAGCACAGAGAAAGACAAAAAAAATAAAAAACCCATAGAGACTGTATCGCTGTTTGACATGAAGAGAGTCTATGGATGGTGGCCTTGCATGATGGAAGAAGACGAGAAGTATGAGCTAGCGGTAAGGAATAGAGCGGGTTTTGTGTGAATAGGGAACGTACGGTACTGACATACATGGTACGAGGTCTTCAACATCATCACCACCACCAACATTACCACCATAATCACTATCACTATCACTATCTCTAGCACTATCACTAGCACTATCTCTACCACTATCACTATCACCATCTCTAGCACTATCACTATCTCTAGCACTAGCACTAGCACTAGCACCATCACCACCACCACCACCACCACCATCATCACCACCATCACCACCACCATCACTATCACCATCACTAGCACTAGCACTATCACCATTACTATCACCATCACTATCACTATCACTATCATTATCTTCATCACCATCATCATCACCACCACCACCATCATCCTCATTATCATCATCATCATCATCATCATTATCATTATCGCCATCATCATCATCATCATTATGTCTCCGTTACCAATAGTTGCTAGTTGACGCATAGAGCTTAGACTTTTCATATCTCTCTGTCCTTCTCCAGTATGAAGCTCAATCTCTTCTAACGTCTTGCTCATCTCTTTACTTCTCTGACTTAACCATTTTTTATTTCACCGCTGTAGAAATTCCTTTTGAAATATATAAGAATGTAAAACTAACATTTTTTTCTGGATGTTTAAAGGGTAAGATCGAGATGACCCTAGAGATTATTACATCCAATGAGATCACGGAAAAACCGGCAGGCAAAGGACGTTCAGACCCAAATATGAATCCAACGCTGGATCCTCCAAAGTAAGTCAAACTTCAAATGTGTGCATCATGGACTAATCGTTGAAAACAAAACTGCTTCAAATGTCTCGTGGTATTTTAGTTGCGCACAATTTTCTGAGTTTACTAATATACCTACTCAATTCACAGCTATGCATTATACTCATATACATTATACTATACTATATATATACGCATTATACTATTATACTGTTTTTTTTCTCGTGTAGCTGGCTGCTATATATAAATATATAAAATAGCTGTTATAAATCTCGCATTCTTATTGGTTGGGAGCGCATGCTTTATGAGAGCACACAGCACGCACACCTCTTTGTATTTTATAAAAGAAAAAAAAAACTTGCTCACTGTGCTGTGTGGAGTCATGAAGCACTTGCGGATTGGTAGAACACTCGAGAAGTGTCGAGAAGCACTCCGCTACGCGTCGTGCTTCTCCAAACACTTCTCTCGTGTTCTACCTATCCCCGCGTGCTTTATAACAGCCACAGCACGCGCGCGCGTTTTCTATTTCTTCAATATCGGTTTGCGGTTAATACTATTTTTAAGCAAGTAGAATCATACATCGTTATCATTCGTGGCCACATTTTGAGCACACTTCACCTTCAGTTAGTTCCTTTGTAAGGTACATACATTATCATTCACCGTTTTCATATTGACTGATGAGCGCACAAAAATAAGGTCACCCAGTGATCTTGATTGATTGATTATGATATTTATATAGCGCTCTTTTCCATATGGATATTTTCAAAAGCGCTTTACAATGATTTATGAATGAGAGATGGTTAGTATGAGGTGTAGGCACTGAGGGTGGTCTCTGCCAGGGTTTCTACGTCCCTCCACGTTTCTTTTTCCACGTCCTCAGTGGTTCTTTTACGTCCCTCAGATGTTGGTTAGTAAGTGTGGAGAGACGGGACCGCCATTTAAAGTGGTCATCCGAGCCACTTAAAAGTCTAACCCTTTGCAGATGCAATTACAAAGGCAGCACTTTCTCCTCAGTTATTTTAAGACCCTGAGTGTTGGTCCGGCCGGGACTCGAACCACGACCTCCCGCACGAAAGTCCGATGCTCAGGGCTGAGCAAAGCTGTTCATTCAAAATGAAGATGGATAGCATGAATTCAAGCAAAGCAAAAGGGCAATTTTTTATCTTTTTTTTCCCTATAAACGCATTTCATGTGCTTTTATATCTTTTATTGTGAAATGATGACTGGGTGGCCTTGTTTTCGTGCACTTGACAGCCATTACGAGAGTGGCTTATTGTGTCCACGCTCCTCTGCTCTCATTTCTAAAGAAAAGCGTTGTATTTTTTTCTCGTACTCCTTTTAATTCTCCCAGTCTGACTCCTTTACCCAGTTTTTTTATGTTTTTTTGTCCGCAGCCGGCCAGCGACGTCCTTTCTTTGGTTTGCGAATCCTTTGAAAAGCCTCAGATACATCCTCTGGCGGCGGTACAAGTGGTATATCATAGGCTTCCTAGTGTTTATTTTACTGCTAGCAGTCGTGGTGCTGTTCTTTTACTCAATGCCGGTAAGCATAACTCATAGGTTGAAACAGGATTTCCACGTTTGTTTCGAATTCTCTTAAGTCTTTGCCTTGCCTGCACTTACGTTACCCACCATAGCGATCCCTAACCCTAAGGAGAGAGTAGAAAGAATGGAAGGGAAGGAAAAATAAAATAAGAGGTAAATACCTGGGCAGAGGTAAACAAAGCCACATTGCTGCCATTTCTAGAATAACTCTTATACGAAGAAATTAGTGTTAGTATTAAAATTAGCTTTCTACGAAGCCAATATTAGTGACGGCACGCAACGCTCAATCCGCGAAGTTTGGGAGTGAGTATTGCGTGACAACACTAATAGCGGATGTGTTGGACACTACACTAAACCAAGCTTTGAACTTCCTTCGACGGTTATAGCCCCCCCCCCCCCCCCCGCCTTCCCCGGTTATAAGGCCACTCTCGTACCTGTCGACATTAAATGAAAACATAGGAGAAACCTCTGTATTCCAAACCGCCCCCCCCCCCCCCCCCCCCATCCGGATATACGATATAAGACCTTCCAGTTATAAAAAAGCTAGTCATTAAAACCGGGTTTTTACGGCACATCTGATGATATTTCATATTTACCCACCATGGAATAAGCTACCTCACAAACCCCCGTGGTATAAGATACATACTGGTGTAATTTTTGTTTTCATTGTAATTTGCGCAAATTATATCAGTACCTTCGGCTCTTAATATTATCATGAATAATTGGTTTTTAATTGTGTTTTTGATAGGGATATACCGTGAAAAAAATATTTGGGGTGTGAACAAAAACAACATGAGCAGATGGTTGCAGCTAATTCTAAGAAGATGGACTCAAAATTGCTAAAAAGTACGTCATTAAGAAGATAAGATGTTTATTCTACGTTGGTTAGTAATCCTGCGTAATGAGCACAGGTAGACCAGTCAGAATATTTGCGCCGCAATGTCTGGTATCACGCTAGCTTTCGTAATGCTATTCATTATTATTGTGATTTGAGGAAGGGAAGCAGTTTACGAATAGTTAAGTTTTTTTACTACATGCAGACGAATTATGCTATTGCGGCCTGCGAAGGGACCAGAGAGTGTCCGTATTATGCAGGTTGAAACTGACTGATCGACCAAATGACGGAACTATCGTATGACCGACTGACCGACCGACCTAACGAATGACCGACTGACCGACCGATCAACCTATCGAATGACCGACCGACCAACCTATCGAATGACCGACTGACTGACAGACGAACCTATCGCATGACTGACTGATCGACCAACCGACCGGCCCACCGACCGACGGACTTATATGCTAGCCCATACCGTGATCAAGCAAAATGATAAAAGATAATTTGATAATATGAGCTATTAAACAATAAGAAGTTCAAGCCGATTAAAATGATTAAACGTGAATAAAATTTCAAAAGATAAATGGCTTGTGATTAATAACTGATGATTGCTTTGAAATGCGCTTTGTCAACCTGTATATGTAATTACAAGCAGAAAACAGTTCTTTTGACTTCAATAGTACAAGCGTCGTCATTGGCCAATTCGCGCACAAAATCTGTGGTCTTATATCTAAGTAAACACTGGCTCGCTTTGCTTCGATAGTAACTTTTGCTGTCTGTATCTTAGTTGACACCGACTTTAGCTTCGATAATACGCACGTTACATTGGCTGATTCGCACACCAAATCTTCGGTCTATATCTCAGTAAACATCGACTTTAGCTTTGATAATACGCGCGTCGTCATTGGATGCGGATTTGTGTAAAGAATCTGAGGTCAAAATCCCAGTAAACACCGGCTTTACTTGGCATGGAGTTGGCCGTCACACGTCTTGACCCACACTGCCCAGCTTTAATAAAAAAACACATCCACTCGAAACTGTTAATGCAGTCTAATACATTAAGTAAAAACTAATTGACCATATAACTTTATAATGATGTTAAGCACACGATTTTTGAATTTTTCTTGGATTCTCCGGTAGTTTGCGGTAATGTGGGCTGAAGCCAAAACATTCTCAGACATTCGCTTAAGAGTTCGAATACTCACGATATCACACATACCGACATATTTTCCCCCCTGAAGTGCAAAATGTTTTAATTGACTAATTTATTTCTGAGAATTATGCTAAAACGTCCGCTCATCAGGTGAGTCAGTCGGTTTCTTTTCTATTGATCATTGGTGTGAAATCAGTTCCTTATGCGTGTCAAAATGGGAGCCTATTTTGGTTAGCATCGTGCTAAACCTTGATTGAAAATTATTGTCATCTTTAGCTATTTCCCCCCGCTCCCACGTCCCCCTCTTCTTTATTTAAAGTTATGGTAAAACTTCCGCTCACTGTGACTCAATCGGTTTCTTGAGAATTGCATTTCTATTATTTTCTGTCAAAATATTTGTAGGGAGGTCAAGAACTAATCAAAACTTTGTATTGGTTGATCAAATCATGAAATCATTCTTAATTCACCTTTTCGGCGCTAGCCGTCACGTGGTATAAATTGTGTTACGGTCACCAAGAAGTTCTCGGATTCCCAAAGAAAATTTAGATAGATTTCTTTAGTTAGCTCTCTTAACAACAATAAGAAAAGCTTCAATCAAGCTAGAAAAATGATATTTTACTTGTTTTTAGAGAACTAACTAAAGAAATCTATTTAAATTTTCTCTTTAAACTCAGTGAATTTGTATGGGAATCCGAGAACAATGTCCGAACTTCTTGGTGACCGTAACACAATTCAACACAATTTATACCACGTGACGGCTAGCGCCGAAAAGGTGAATTTCCCAGTTCGATCGGTGAGTTAGTTTTTCCATAGACCGCCTCACATTAGCCCTAAGGTTGTTTCATGCAGGGTTTGCTGGTTTTTTGGTTCATCGGGTTGATTGGTTTTCTCAGTTTTAATCCATCCAACATCTTTCTTTTTTGATAGCTTGTTATGTTTTGGGTGTTTTCGGCATCTTTTCTAATCATATTCATGATTTCCAGTGAATTAGGGTAGTATGATTAAAGACCTTTGCGCGTCATAAAAACGACTGCGCGTCTTAATATGCAGGTTCAGTGTCTGGCTATGGCTAGCTGTGTCACAAGCCGCCCTTCATAATACTAACGCTCTTACATTGAAAACCATGGTCTAATTAAACACCATCATGTTTCTCCAATTGGAGCAACTTAAGTAACTCAAATTTGATCGAACCCTGAAAGAACGTCTGGGATGATCAAAGTCAGGGTACAGCTAAACTGTCCCAGATCGAATCCTAAAATAACTTCTGGTTTAATCAAAGAGCTTCACCCAAAGTCAGGGCACGGCTAACTTGCACCCCTATCGCACCCTAAAGCAACCTCTATAGGTTAATCAAAGAGCTTCACCCCAAAGTCAGGGCATGGCTAACTTGCACCCCTATCGCACTCTAAAGTAACCTCTATAGGTTAACCAAAGAGCTTCACCCCAAAGTCAAGGCATGGCTAACTTGCACCCCTATCGCATCCCTAGGGTTATTTAGAGCCACTCTTGTGGTATTGCTTCGGTACTAACATCTTTGTTCGTCATATGGTGGTGTTTGTGTCAAAGCTATACCACAATGCATCATGTTTATCTAATACAGAAAAGCCAATGCCTTCATGAACGTCACGCACAAAACAAATCCTAACAGTAATAGTAATAACACTTTATTAAAATACATTACGATATTGTAGTCATTTGAAAAGTAGCACCATGGTGTGATCCCTATTTGTGGTCCTCAAATCCTCCCAAAGTGGCCTCGTGCATGTTACGTCATATATTTAGCTGATGTTGGTTGACAATGATGAAAGGAAAGACGACAGACATAAAAATAAACTCAGAGTCTTTCGTCAGTTCAAAACGGATTATAACTTTGAAGAATATTTAAGTCAATTCACCAATATTAAGCACAGAGTGGTGCTTACAAAATTAAGAATTAGCAACCATAAGCTTGAAGTAGAAACGGGGAGGTATAAGAGGCCTTATCTCATTTACGATGAAAGGATTTGCCCTGTGTGTAAGTCGGGAGTAGAAAAAAACGAAAAACGCTTTCTAGTTTGATGTCCACTATATGACTCTCATAGAAACGATTTAAGAGAGTTCATAGAAAAAACACCAGTATTAATTTCAACAATATGAACGCTAACAGTCGTTTTCTGTTCTTAATCAATTCAAAATCAGCGTCTCTACAAAAAGCTATATCAGCATACATTCATCAATGTATGCTTATACGTGAAAACGAAATAAGAAAAATACCTAATACATAGTATATATATATCCCTATGATATATTTGGAACCAAACACCCATGCATGTACTCTTAAGTATAAGGTGCCAAATGCAATAATATTGTATGGTATTGTATTGCAGTAGATATCAGTTCATCTAGTTGGGGGGGGGGGGGGGGGTTGGTCTGATTGTTCCACGATTGTATTACTGCTAAAACCATATACCCTGAAATGATGTTTACTGCGGTTTTCGATATTCTGCGAACTCAAATATTTCACGAAAGGCTTGTTGTGAATTTGGTTTTTAGGGGCATTTTACACGATATATACCGGAATGAATTTCATTCGGAACGAGTTCATCCCGGTATTTCTTTATATTGGTTTACCGATACCTGAGCAAAATTCATTCCGGAACGAGTCATTCCGGAATGAGTTCATCCCTGTTTTCATTCCTTAACGAAACGCTCGTTCTGGAACGATGTTCCATGCCGGTACCATGTGAACGTGGTACGACCACATATTCCGGAACGAAACCGCCTTTTGGGGAAACTGAAACGAGTGACGCATGCGTATCAGACATTTCAAGCTTGAACTCGTTCTGTGAATTTTTCTCATGTAAATGCTGTTCATTTCATTATCGTTTCGGAACGAACTCATTTCGGTATCATATAAATGGCCCCTTGCTGCGTTTTGTGACGAGTTGCACGCTGTAACTTTTTTGTTTCCAATCAAAAATAATCAGTCGGTACCTTTAATATTTTTGCCTGACGGCAGTAAAGGGCCTTTTAAATGATACCAGAATGAATTCGTTCAGGAACGAGAATCAAATGGGAAAAATTCGCATAACGAGTTCCGGCTTGAAATATATGCGTCACTCGTTTCAGTCTCCCCAGAGAGCGGTAAGATTCAAAAATGTATACATTCTCTGGATTGCAGACAATCTTCATACAACTTTGCATCTAAAATTTGACAGCAAACTCTTTTTTCCGATTAATAATATTAACGAGAAAAAAAAGATTTGAATAGCTAACGTGACGTCACGTTGAAAACCTTAATAAGGCTTAATAATAATCAGTTTCGTTTCTTTAATTTAACTCAACGACTTTCCTTTACATATCTAGCCGTTCCTCTTTAATGCTACGCGGTCCACACTGATTAGATGTTTGAATTTGTCTACCAGCATTTTAACTATCAACAAAATTTTAACAAATTGACGCCAAGCAGCCATTGCAGCCCGTGGCAACTACGTGTGTTAGTCCCACGTAATCTACTCTTAAGGATTCAACACGAAAAAAGCATGATCTTATCCTGTGTTGTACCTCACGGGCGTGAATAATGATTGTTAAAAGGGTTCTAAATAAAAAACATTTGATCAATAAATATAGCGATACGCCGTATATATATCCCGTTGTTCTATTCCTAGTTGATAGTTGATTTTACTTATATCAGCTGAGCAGATTTGTAAGATCTAATAACGTATACGTAACGAGAGCCCGAGTGTTAGAAACAAGGCGGGAGGAGAGACTCTCTCCTCTCACCCTGGGCCTGGTTGTACAAAAGGGTGGATAGCGCTATCAGGCGGATAAATCCTTATCCAGTGGATAAGCCGATGCTGTTATCCAATAAATTTAACTATACACTGGACAAGATTTATCCGTCGGATAGCGCTTCGTACAACAGGGCCCTGGCTGGAATTAGCGCGGCGCCGGTTGCTCGCGTTTTGGTGCGAAAAGTTCCCGCCAAATCTACAGGAACTGGCTTTATCATGAACCACCGAGGGAACTATTTAGTCCCGCGGAGCCTTTTTGTTCCAAACATGAAACAATGCAAATTTTATCAAACTTTTACTTGCCTCGTTAAACGTGTGGAATTATCTAAAATGGACGATGACGCCCTTCAGACGAGTATAAAGACAGGTAGGCTGCAGGCAAATCACTACATTTAACTCCCAGTGAATAGCTAACTATGGAGCCAAACCATCTAGTGGAAAATCGTCTCCTTCTGTTGTCTTGATCTTTAAATTTGATACATTAGTTCTGATGTGAGCTTCATTTTTGCGCTGAAACCAGCGCGGCATCCCAGATTTTGATTGTCTTTCTTTATCTTTTATCTTTTGATTGTTTTTTCTTCACTTCCTTCCTTAATTTCCTATTATTTTACTTCTTTATCATTTCCCCTGTCGTATCTTGATTTTACTTTCTCTCTTACTTTCTTTTATTTTTCCCCTTTCTTCTTATCATTAGTTCAGTTTCCTATTCTTTTTTAGTGTCGTACGCCACAAATATTCTAGATCTGGATTTCACTATTATATATTTTCACAATGCCATTGAGGGAAGTTCATTGTATAACACTCAATCCGGTCGACTTTGTGAAAAAAGGGACTGAAACGTCTAATCATCTAATTCCGGACATAAAGTCGTCTATGTTGGCAACAATCATCAGAGGTTTAATCGAACGCTTACGTCAGCAAGGTCATGACGTCATCATTATAAGAAACAAAGTCAAACGCAATTACCGGGAGGAGACCCGATATTTTTTGGGTTAAGATAGCGGAACCGGGAAGTATCCCATCTCCCCTACGGGCTTATTGAAATGCTCGATATAGGATTAGTGTAGTGGATGTATAGTTGTAAACCGGGGCATATTTACGTTGTATGGCATATCTTGAAGTATACACAGCCGTGCTGAATCCAGGATTATACTTCCAGAGATGATAAAATCCAGGTATGAAAACGTCGACCCCAAAGTTATCAGCTTACCAGTCTCGATCGCAGAGTGGCCGCCAACGTGTGTGTTAATTGTGTTTTGATTTTCTTGGGAATAGCAACAGACTACTTATCACTAATTCTTCTTAACCTCCTTGTGAAACCAAAACTCTAAAACGGAACAGACGTTAAAATGCTATTCAGGAAGATTTGCAGGCAAAAACATAGGAATTATGCCCAGGGGGTACTCCCATCCATAAACGAAGGGCAGGGATATATATATATAGTCATAGAATCTTTAAGTGGTCGAAATCGTAAGTTACTCCCTCTTTTATAGCTGAAAAAGGAAATGTTTCTGGCTTTTAGACCGTCTTTTTCTTTAATGGTTTCGATAAATTTATCTTGTGCTTCGAATTCGCACGTTTTAGGGCTAAAATTCTTTTATGGGTTTTCGACGACCATCCCACCCTTTTTACATGGGTGTACCCCTTCTCCCTCCCGGTATAGGGGATCATTTATGAGAGGTTTATTTATAGAGGCATTTCAGTCTCTTTTTTTAAACTTCCTTCCTTCAGTGATCTTGTAATTAAAAATGACCAATTTGCAAAATGTTTGCTTAAAAAAGGATTAAAACAAACAAAACTAACTATGAATTCTACTTCAGTCTATCAAGTGTCTCCCTGGGGGTAGTAGGGTGAGCAAGATTAATGTCGATTCTCTCCACGCACGTGTTTCAGTGCTTTCATAACATGAAAATGTTACAAATGAAATTTGATCTTGCACTTAAGCCGCTCTATCAATTTCAGTCTGGTTGGCGGGGCTAGGAATTTTAATTTATAATTTTTTGAAAGTTTAAAAATCTTTATTATTATTATTATCGTTTTAATTCGGAGTTCTCGTCCTGCTTAATAAACAGTGCCTTGTAAATATACTAAGACTGATTTTCATTCAATTTTATTCAATATGGGTAATACTGATCGGCTTCTGTTTGAGAAATATCTGATATCGGCATTAAACATGATTTTTTTCCTTGTCTCAGCAGGCTTTCAATGTTCAATTTAAAAAAAAATCTTTTAAAATCATCCGAATCAAAAGGCAAAAATGTTCATGTCAAACTTCATTTCCCCCCTTTTCTTTAATCTTTATTAGTTCATGGTGTATAATTTACCATTTTATCATTAGCATATCAGTTCACAACTAAACTGATTCCATAAGTTGTAGTAAAGAGAAAGAAAAAAACACTTATGGAATCAGTCTAGTTTACAACTTCCTGTTCTTTTAAATATTGACACACCAGCTCTAGCAACTTTGACCGGCTTCTCGAGTGCTTGCCGAAAGAGCTGCCCGAAAAACCTAACGACAAGTGATCGGACACCGTCGGAAAGTCGTCGTTGTTCTTTCGAAGTTGATGTTTCGATTCCATGACAGCTCCATTATTATAAAGTGGGTGGATTTGTGGCAATTCATCTTATTTCCTATGAATTAATACGAGTTATGGAACTAGAGAATATAGTAGCCAACACTGTATATATCAAAGCAAGAGAAAGTAAGTTATGAGGTGTAGTTTGAGCGCTTGCACTCGCTATAGAAGTATTTTTTGTGTGCCTAACTTGAGCATCGTTGCCAGCTACTTTCAAATTTGAGGAAAGAAAATAGTAGCTTGTTGGAGACTGTTCTTATTATTACTGCTAAACTATTGATCAAATCACTACCTTTGCATATTTCAGGTAAAAATAAAGGACGAAGTAAAAAGTGGAAGGAGCTTCTAAGGTTTCCCCACTACACACTCTGCGTTAAAGATGAGTTTCGCTCGCAGAGTAAGTTAGGAGAGTCGCTCGTTTACTTTGGCACCTCGAAATGTTTTTACCTCGATGTTGGAATTTGGATTACGCCTGTGTGAAACGAGAGTTTGTGGCTCTCTGAGGGTCGAAGAGCTATGCTAAAGGTTTCTTCTTTCTCGTCCTTCTCTAGTTCCTCAGGAATATGACAAAATATGCGAGAAAGAACCCATTGGCAAGGAACTTTTTCGAATATTTTGTGCCACAGACCCACGATTGCAGCAGGCCATAGACTTTCTGGATTCAGTCGTAAGTAGAAATGTACTTTGATTCTTCCTTATCACCATGCAGCTAGACTTTCGAATTGATGTGATTAAAACGGCTGCATGACTTAACTTATCATCTGTCTTCCCAACACATTCAAAGGAAGAATTTATAAAAGCCGAGGCCACAAATCGACCCGAAAAGGCAAGGGATATCGTCCGACGCCATTTGCAACCACCGGATAATGTAAGTATGTCCACTAAAAATAACTAGGACTTCAAATGAATCTTGAGACAAAAATCCCATCCTAACGCCTTTACGAGCTGGATTTTCTACTTACTTAGTTTATTGAGTAACTTCATGATGGATTAGATTGTGAATTTTTAGATATATGATCAAGAATTAAACGATATTAGAGGTCAAAAAAGCGTCATTTTGTTGACCCAAAATGAGGTTTGCCATCCATCGATTTGTTGCTAGACATAGTCTACCCTCTCTAACCCAAATCATTATTTTCCCCAAGACAAATCCGGCGTCTTGGTCCTTATATATGGAGTACATGTTTCACTTCAATACTTTGCGTGAATAATTTCGTGAGAATTCTCGAAGCTGTTCATATAATAATTTGATGTAATATATTTAGAAGTCGAAATTTTTTTGTTGTCGTCTAGCTTCTTGAGCTATAAGCCAGAAAATTTACACAGCCATGCAAAGTCTTTAAAGAGCATCCTTAAACTTATTTGGATTCCAATTCTTAGCCGATCTTGTACTTCCCTCAGCAGGGATCTCGTTCTAATAGTCGAATCTTTTATGACTCGAAAGAAAAACACTGAAACGTTTCCTTTTCTCGCCCGATATAATGTAAGCTTGTGTTTATTTAACTAGGTTTTAGCAGCATCGAGCTCTATCAACTCCTTTGGAAATATGAAATATCACAGAAAGCTTGCTTCTTTGTTTTTGTTTTGTCAAACTAGATTAGGAATTTCCTTCAACTGAGACAGAAAATCTGATTTAAGATTCAACTTTAGTATGAAGTAGGAATTTAAATTGTCTTCATAATTCAAAGTTGTTATTTGTAATTTTTTTCTCTCTCTAAAAAACTAGGCTTATCACGATTCGGTTACAAAAATCCAAATAATCTGAAAGTATTTATTATTGCTACATCACAAAGAATTTTATGTTTAAGAAATAATACAATTTATTTCCTTTCGACTGTGAATTTGTTTATGTAAATTAATGTATATGAATCATTCTATAAAATAAAGTTACTTTTTAGCGTTGTTTTATTATTAAAATTTTAGTTTCACAGTTGAGCTGTTAACATATCGTAAATATTTTAATTAATATGCTTGCAAAAGGCATTATAGTAATACCTGTAAAAATTTTAGAGATATACCTATCTTATTCTTGTAGTATAGATAGTGTTAATTGCACATCATTAACAGGGGCTTCTACTGTATCTTCTGGGCACGCTATTACTACAGTGGCCCACTACATTAACCAAGGCCACCCTAACAAATTTTCAATCAAATTCACAAAACACATTTTTGACAATAAATAACAGACAATAAATAACAGAATAGTGACAAATTGAATTCTGTTTCTAGTTCAGTCCTGATGGCAAATTCAGTATAAGTAAAATGTGTGCTCATAAAGAGAAAAGTTTTGTACGTTCTTGTTTAAATACTCAATCATGATTGGCTAATTATGTATGAAAATTTGTTTGCATGAACTTGGTTGGTATAGTTTCACTGGAAATGTGATGTCATTAGTTATTTCTAACTTTATATCGAGACAAATCTAAACATTTTTGATGTTACAGCTAACAATAAATCTCTCATCTTTCTTGTTTTCAGTAATTTATGAAACAATTAATTTCTAGTGTATGTTTTAATACATTTGAAGATGTTGGGAACTGTTTCTTTATGATTTATACATTAAATATGTTAAATTATAGCAATATTGGTGGAAATCAATATGAATGTTTCCATAGCATTGTTGGGAAAAACAAGTTTTCAAGGGTGCATTTCTATAGAATGTCATGGAAAAACCTTGATTGACATCTACCAAAAATTACTTTTCTCAGTAGAAAATATTTAGGTCTTGATATGGGAAGGAATTTTCCATATATTTAAAGTATACTATACTGTACTCTGACAAGGAAGGTAATAAAGTAATGGCTGCTAGATAATTGGCTGGTCATTTGCTGGCCATGATAACCAGCCAAATTGATATTATAACTTTGGTGCACCTTGTTTCTAGCTCAAGGTTACTGTTAAAAATGAATAGCAAGCTAAAGCATTGTCACGTTACCAGCAATTATTTTAAGCCCTGCTCTGCTGTCATTGCTTTATTTCCTTGAATAGCTTTAATTTATAGACTTTCAATGCATGTTACTTAAATTATATTGTTTTCGATTCGTAATCTGATTGGTTGACAAACTCAAGTGCTCACGGTTAGAGTGGAACGACAGTAATTTTTATGCTAAAACCTTGCAAATTTCTATGTAGAAATTAAATAATATTTGGTCTCTTAGGTTAGTATTCTTAGGTTAGGTTTAGAATGAATCTATGATTTTTGACCAGCCATGACTGGTTTTTAACATCAATTCCAACAGTAATAAATGCAAAAATTGACACCTTTAACAATCCAATGTATTAACTTGAATTAAGAATTTATTTATTTAATCATTTTTTCACTTTCATAACACTTTTTTTAATAGAAACCTACAGTGAAGCTTGGATATAATGTATAAATTTTTTCCTTCCAGACAACAAGTAATTCTTTTAAAAATAAGATTATTATTTTGTTTGAAATGTGACTTTATTCTCATGCACAATTTATAAACAAAGAAATGATATTCTAGAATATACTCATTTAATGGAAAAGCATTATACCCTTAAGCTAAAACATCTGTAAAGTCAGTGATATATAATTTTATATGCATACTCGTTATTCCCCTTTTTGACTGCTTTAAACAGAATCGAGATTTTGTTGAAGAAGAGGAAATCACTTATCGTGTTGGTGGTGTGTTGGACGACACAGCTGAAAAAGCTTATAGTGTAGTTTCACGATCTTCAGATGAGGAGTTTTCTATTAACCTTTTTAACGATGCAGTTCGGTGAGTAATGTGTTGTACAGTGTACTTAATAGTTTTAGATCTGATTGGTAAAATAAAAAGGCCTAGAGCAAGGGCAGGGCTCCTGAATTTTTTGGCTCTCCCACCATTCTCTCATTTATATAAACTGGGTTTAAAAAAATGACCCTTTAGGCTGGAACAATCCCACGTTTTTATATAAAAACAAAAATAATATTTCATTTCTCAAGTGTACTGTATGCTGCTGAGAAAAACCTCTTACAAGTATGCTTTTCGAATTGTGATAACAGAAGTTTGGACAGAATTATTGTTTTATTTTGTTCCTGTTTTATTTTTAGTGAAGTTAAAGATTACCTTAGTGATTTTCCATTTAAGAAGTACTTAGATTCCATGTACTTTGCTCGTTATCTTCAATGGAAATGGCTCGAAAAGTAAGTGTCAACAAAACTGATTTCCATGGTAACGTACAGTACAGTAATACGTCTTAGACTATAAACCATTTATGAGATATATAATTGGAACTATGAGATACAGTGGGAAGATAAAATCGATGTTTTATCTAGAAAATTAAAAGAGTACATGTATTGTTCAAGTAATATTCCTTTTATTTATTTATTGTGGTTAATGTTTAAAAACAATTTTGGTTTCATAAATATTGCATGTTTGATGTGCAAAGTTTGATATTTTTTTATTTTATTTTTGAAAGAATAAAGGTTACAAAGAAAACTTTCAGGCACTATAGAGTTTTGGGAAAAGGTGGATTTGGTGAGGTAAGGAAATCTTCTTATAATTGCATATTTTTTTAAGGGTTCTAAATGATTTAGTACTCCCCCTAATTAGGGTTTTCATGTGTCTCTCACAAGTACTACCACTATACTCAACAATATATGCATAGAGCACATTCCACATTGATTATTTAAAGGAAGCAGTCACCCTAAAGGACCATTCATTGTTCATGGGAAGGAGAGTGAATAAGCAATTAGCATGATCTTAATACCTTTACATTGCCAAAAATGTTTGGTCCACTTCTTCTTCCTGACAAAAAAATATGTATTTCAAAATGAAAAGCAGTTCTATAAAGATTTTTTTTATTTTCTTACTTTTTCTTCATGATGGGACTTGTTGTTCTAATTGTTTTTAGGCAGAGATTAAATCTTTAAGAACTTGTTTGAGGTTGCGACGTAATACGCTAAAATTGTTTAGTTAAACATGTAAAGAGGCTATATGAACTTGAGTGAAAATTGTTTAAATGTTTGGCTTTATTCTAGTGGGGTTTGTAAGCAGTTGGACCTGGAAATATATCAAATATTACAGCTCTATTGTCTTGAGGAATTTTACTATTTTCTCCAATTTATTATTAATAATGTTGCATTATTTATGCTAAGTGACTAATTTCTTAAAATGTGTTTCTGCTATTTGTGTGGTTGTATTTTTCTCAGATTAATGCTTTTGTTTTATCTATTTTATCACCCAGGTATGTGCATGTCAAAGCAAGATAAGTGGCAAAATGTATGCCATGAAAAAACTGGAAAAGAAGCGAATCAAGAGAAGAAAGGGAGAAGCTATGGCTCTCAATGAGAAGACACTTCTAGAGAAAATTGACAGTAGATTTGTGGTAGGTTTGAATAAAATAAAAATTAATTAATTAACTTTGTAAGAGGATGACACTTGACAATAATTCATTAGGGACAGGACCACCATTAACATGGTCATCTGAGCCACACAGAGGTCTAACCATTTGCAGATGTAATTACAAAGGCAGCACCTTTTCCTCATGTATTTTAAGACCCTGAGTGTTGTTCTTGCCGAGGACTGAACCATGACCTCGTGCATAACAGACAGATGCTCTTACCAACTGTGCTAACCGGGTGTCGGTTTGCATCTTATCAGTTTATTCTTTGTCTATTTCCTTGGTGCTCTTTCTATTTCCTTGGGTACCAAGTGTGGTGCAGTCACTGTGGTACTTTACTTGCTTCTTACCACTGAGGTCTCTGGTTCAATTGCTGGACTTCCCGTTACTAACTTTATAAGGACATGCGTAATAGGTAAATTATGAGCCTTGTATGAAATGACTGATGAAGAAGAGTGCCAATGGGCCTTTCACAATTTCAAGTCATGTAAAAAATGAGCCAGCTGAACTAGAAACCTTGGACAGCTGTTTAGGCCTATATTGGGCCTTGTCAGCATGGTGTATCTAGTGAGCTGGTAGAAACATCTACCTTTATGTGTGAGTAGAGTTTGTTGTGTGCTCTGACTTAGGTCAGTCCAAAGGTTGTTGTCCAAAGATACGGACTCCATTTGTTTAGTTTTGAGATTATACCTTACAAGTGAGTGCATCATACCAGTAAGATATTCTCAACATTAGAAGATAAAATCTGAATCTCTTTATACACTAACTATTGATGACATACACTTTAAGTGGATTTTTTACTATTTAATGTGATTCCTAAGTATTCAGTCGCACCAGTAGTACAGTATTTTCCCATGCTGCTGTGAGGATATCATGTTTTATAGAGAAATAAATAAAAGAATTTTTTATTTATATTGATCTCTAGGTAAGTCTAGCTTATGCATATGAGACCAAAGATGCCTTGTGTATGGTGTTAACACTTATGAATGGTGGAGATCTTAAATTTCATGTTCATAATATGGGCAATCCAGGATTTGAGGAAGAGAGAGCAGTATTTTATGCTGCAGAAGTCACACTTGGTCTCATTCACCTTCATTCACAAAGAATTGTCTACAGGTACTGTTTCTGTTTGCTTGCTTGTTCTGTTTGTTTTTGGAGGGAACTGAAGAAATTAGATAGAGGAATAGCAAAATTAAAGCAACATTATCAAAATATGCCAATTGTTCATTAGAATTTTGTCTTTCACTGCTGCAGGTAAAAATATAAAAGGCAGAGACTGATTAATTTTGATTGACAGAACTTACAGAAAAACCAAATTTCATACAGATTTTGAAATATTAAATAATATTGAGAACATTTTAAAATGTAACACCATTTTTTTGATCGTACAATTCTACCTATCAAATTATTATTTAAAAATCCTTCCTTACTTATCTTTTAAATTTTTATGCATTATCATTATCATTTTATCTTAAAATCTATTTTTTGGGTCACTTTATGGTTATACGTGTAGTAATGAATTCTGTATCTATTCACTTTGGTCGCACTAGTGAGCATGTGTGAGGAATCATTGATTAGCATAATCACTTGGGTTCAAAGCTGCATAGGCCAAGCTATTTTTGTCAATTAAAAACTTCTAAGAAACCCAATATTTTTTTAATATGTTCTGAAAATTTTTTTTTAATTTCGAAACTACATATTCTTAGCTTTCAGAAAGTGTATACTTTTATGGCAAAATATTGTAAAATCTGGGTGGAGATTGAGGTACTTTTGCACATTTAGGGTCTTTAAGGGACCAAATCCCTTCCTGATACCTTAAGATAAATCAATTATAGAAAATTAATGCATGGTTGGAAATTTCAAAATTCATGAACGTTATAACAAATTATCTTGATGATACTGAATTAGAGTTTTGATTACTACAAACAGAGACTTAAAACCGGAAAATCTTCTCCTGGATGATGATGGTCATGTTAGAATTTCTGACCTTGGTTTGGCAGTCCAAATACGTAATGGAGATACTATAAGAGGCCGTGTAGGTACCATAGGTTATATGGGTAAGTGAATGAATTCTACCTTTCAGTATGTCATAATAATAAGTAATAATAAACAATAGATAATTAATGGGATTACATTGTAACAGTGGATTCCACAGAGTGGCTCTTCTTCCACTGGATTCCAATTGGAATTTAGAAGTTGATTTTTATTGAGGGAAGAAAGCAAGAGAACCCGGAAAACCCTTGAAGCACAGGAGAGAACCAACAAACAACTCTATTCACATACAAAAGTGAGCTCAGCTGGACTCGAACCCGGGTCGCATTGGTGAGAGGCAAGTGCTCTCACCGCTACGCCACCTGTGCTTCACCTGCGCTTATTAAAAATACTTTTTTCTGTATTATCATTAAAAATCTTTTCTCATTTATCTATACAATTATTTTATGCATTTTATATTGAAATCTATTTTTTGGTCACTTTACTTGGTTGTATAATGAATACTATATCTATTCATGGTAGTCACACTGATAATGCACATGAGAAATCATTGATTAGCATAATAACTTTGGTTCAAAACTACATTGTTCAAGTTAACCCTCCCTCCCTTGCACTGTTTTTTATTTGTAAAGCTCTGCCAGGTTTACTTCTCCATTTCTCAGTTAGGAGTATAGTGAAACTACAGTAAATAGAATAGTATTTCTCATAAAGGAGTGTATCAATATTTAGGATTCCCCATGTCAATTCTCCCCTTCCCTCCCCTCTCCTCTCCTCTTCTTAAAACACATGAATCCAACATCCTCCCCTGTAAACCACCATGTTATAGGACAATATTTGTAGACACCCACGATCAAAACTTTGCTCTACTTTACTGTTTTTCAAGTGAGAAAATTAGATCCGTTGCTGAATCCATTAACATCATTTGAGAATGAGTGTGAAACTTTATTAATTCATAACTTGAATTAGTTAAGCTTTTTATATTCTCTTTACTTAAATTTAGTTTATTCAATTTTAATTGTGGTTGGTGCCATACTTACAGTAGCTAATGGTTTTTATTTAAAAATTTACAGCTCCTGAAGTTATTAAAAATGAAAGATATACATTCTCTCCAGACTGGTGGGGGCTTGGTTGTCTTATTTATGAAATGATTCAAGGAAAGGTATTAAGATAAATAAATGCATAAATTTAGTATAATTATTAAATGAAAAAAAATCAAGGTAGAACACATGTACATTTCAGCCAGGTGATCTGGAATCTGGGCATGCAATACATTGATTGTTTCTCATGGCAAAAATTTCAAAGAATTTTCTTTTACAGATACCTGTTGTCAAAAGAAAATATTTTCAATGAGGAAATATGCTATTTCTAAAAGATATTTGGTAAATCTTTCCATAAAAGACTTTTATTTTCTTTATATTTGAGTAAAAGCAAAAAAAAGATGGAACCAGAAATATTAAGCTATGCACCCTTCTCATAATGGCTGATGAATGCACAGAAACAAGGTCACCCAGTCATCTTGCAAGGTTGAGCCAAGCTGCTCATTCAATATAAAGGCTGTTAGTGCTAATTCAGATAAAAACAAAGGTCATTTTTTAATACTTTTCTTCTTTAAAGTCATTTCATGTAATTTTATATCTTTTATCATGAAATAATGACTGGGTGACCTCGTTTTCGTGCACTTGTCAGCCATTATGAGAAGGGTGTATGCACAAAATATTTGCTGATTTGCTACATGTAATTCATTTGGTCTGAGAGAATCAAAATCACCTGGCAATGATAAATTTTATTATATTAATTAGTCAGTAAATCCCCCTTAAGAAATCAATTTGCCCATAGGTCTGTCATTCAGTCAGCAAATAAAACAGTCATTAAATAAACCATTCAATTGAAGATACTGTAGTGTGACTCATAGGGATAGTTTATTTATTTGTTTGTTCATTTTTTCTTGTCAAGTCTCCATTCAGGGCTCGAAAAGAAAAAGTTAAAAGAGAAGAAGTTGAAAGAAGAGTCAAAGAAGACACAGAAACATATTCTGATAAATTTAGCTCATATGCTAGATTAATATGTTCACAGGTAAATATATTAGTACTTACAATCTATATAAAAATTAGTCTTTTAGAGGTTCAAGTGGGGATTCAGCCCTTAATTCCACTTTCTTTAGCTTAAAATGAGAGTTTTGAATTTTGTGATGACAAATGATCACATCGACATGTATTATACTTGTCTTTGTCCTACCGCTATTCAAGGTGCCGTGAGGTCTATGTATTAAATTTGAATCCATTTTTGTGGTTAGCGAAATGAATTAATGGGTTGCAAGCATTTCCAAGAGAGTTAAAAGACAAAAGCATGGCACAGAGCCATTTTGATTCCATTAACAATGGATGTTATTAGGAAATCTTTTGCAAATGGCACCAATGCTCCCCTAAGAGGCCACTATAATGAAATATGCAATCGAAGAATAGATCCATCCTGGCTATGCTTGAGTGTCCTCCAATTGATGGGTAGTTTTCCCAATGGAATACAGTAAAGTAAAGTTAAATTTAGATTATCTGAAAATTTATTGGCATAGAGTCTGTACATTGATAATTGACTGAATTATTTGGCTTCCTTCCCTCCCCCCTCAGACTTTGCAAAAAGACCCCGCAACAAGGTTAGGCTGCAGAGGAGACGATGTCAGGAAACATCCTTTTTTTAGGTCAATTAATTGGTCTCAACTGGAAGCAGGCTGTACCCCTCCTCCATTCACACCTGATGTAAGTTACAGTATGATCAATATGTTCCTTTATTCTCAGATAATTCTTCCCTATTGTAACTAAAAAAAGTTGACTTTTGACACCTATTTCCTCTTTTTTACTTTTCTTTAGCCAAGAGCAGTTTATTGTAGAGATGTTTTAGATATAGAGCAATTCTCCTCTGTCAAAGGTGTACGACTTGATGAGAGTGATGAAGAGTTTTATAAGAGATTTGCATCTGGATCTGTATCTATTCCATGGCAGAAGGAGGTATGCTCTTTAACTTACAGTGCATCACACCCACTTGATATCTTCAGAGAAGATTTTGTATTAGCATTCATTGCAGTATGATGCACAAGAAATAGGAAAGCTTGTGTATGCTGTATGTTGGGTGCACCACCCCAATGTCTGAATTTTTGTGTTTGTTTGTGTTTCATCGCATTTCATCAAACTAGCCACTCCTGATTTGCATCAAATGCCCATCCTATTTGGGATGGGATGGGGGAAAAAAGGGAGAGAGGGAAAGAGTAAAAGTTGATAGGAAGCAAATTGAGAATTTTTGTCTAGCTCTTTAGTTATTGACCTGTTTGGTATTACTATATACAGTAATTATTCCCTCTGCTGTAAGATTTACTGATTGTTTTCTATTTTTACACACACAGATGATTGAAATGGGTTGTTTTAAGGAGCTCAACGTATTCGGACCTAACGGCACTCCTACTCCAGATCTAACAGGAGAGGCACCTCCAGAACCACCCAAGAAATCATCATGTACCTGCTCATGTTTTGGAGATGATGTAAGTTAATCTTCAT
Organism: Actinia tenebrosa; assembly: GCF_029948245.1. NCBI lineage: Eukaryota > Metazoa > Cnidaria > Anthozoa > Actiniaria > Actiniidae > Actinia > Actinia tenebrosa. Next base: position 9,258,141 of record NW_028292572.1, on the reverse strand, counting down.
ATAATAGCACTGATTTTGCATGTACAGGGGAAAGAGTTGTTTTTAAATGTGTGGGACAGAAAACAAGAAAACATGATGCTGACATTCAGCAGGGAAACCTACAATACGCATAAGGCCAACTTGATTCTTGAGTCCACATAGAGCTTTATATCACAGTATACATACCCACACCTCCCCCCAGTACCATTGATTCTTTTGCTCCAGTACTTCTCAGTCATAGTGATTGAATAGCGCTGGAGCTGGAGAGCGCCTGGTTGTACAAAGGGTCGATAGTGCTATCAGACAGATAAATCTTATACAGTGGATAAATTTATTGGATAACACTGAGCATCGACTTATCCACTAAATGAGGATTTATCCATTGGATAGCTATCCACCCTTCGTAGAACCAGGCCCAGTAGTATGACCTGCATTGGGGAAACATGAATGAATATGAACACCAATGAAGGACTAATGCCCAGCATGGGAAATGTTAGCTTAGTGTATACCTTTTTAGCATATACCAACTTGTATACTTCCTAAGAGCGGGCGCTCATTGGTTAATTGGAGGTGAATATTGTACGATATTCACTTCACCTTCGGCAAATAATTGCTATAAAATATTACATGGTGTTGAGGTTACTTATGTCTTTCCCATCAATTCATGGTGATTTTTAATGTGACTTTGTATCATCTTTCTAGGATGACCTATAACACATTTAGGACAATTAGAAGGCTTCTACTTATTCAGACGACCTGTTTATTGGTCCAATTTTTTGACCTTCATCCGATGTATATTGATATGGATGATCTGTATTTACATACTGACGCCGTACATTTACCTGACGTTTGATTCACGGCCAGCACCTAGTGTGGATAGTATCCTTGTTTTATGCGTTATACAAAGTAGCATGGTCAGTAAGTGATGCATTTAGTTTAGCATGGTTGTATTGTCAAGCAGTAGATTACCATGGCTTGGGATCCCTGTGGTTAAACCACAGGTAGACCAAACATAAAAAAGACTGACATGTAGCGTGCAACTGGATAAAAATGCCTTGTTGTCTGTTGTTCTCATAGCAATATATCTAGGCTCTCTCGGTAGAAGAAAGCAACTTGTTCGACTAGTGATAACCTTAGTACTAGCTATTCTAAAAAGGTGAAAGAAAACCAGAATAGATGATGCCATTCCAAAATCAGTATCGACAATTATAAGTCATGACTTGAAAATGTTTCAGCCTTAGGGAAGAAAAAAAAAATGATGATTACTAATGTAGCTGTCAAACCTAAAAATACATTGAATAATTTACATTTTAATTATCAAAATATTTTCGGACATGGGGTCCCTGTGGTAAAGTACTCGTGGGCGCACAAAGACTTATGGGATGTCACCGCACGGAATGATTTATGGGAAATCCCATAGGTAATTTGTGTTTTATAAAATTTCATTAATAAGTGGGAAAAAATTAAATGTCAGAAAAATTTACAGTGGTTTGACAACAGCATGATCAATAAATGTGCGTCGGCAAGTCACGTCATAACCGCCAAGTTGGAAGAATGTGAAAATATTTTTTTGTTAAATGACCATACATGACATTCTTTTGTTTTTTTCTTTTGTAATTTTGTTCACTTGGGAATGGTTGCGATTTTATAAGTCTATACCTTATTAGATCAGGGTTTTTTTTGTACCTAAAATATACAAGTTCTTTTATGCTGTTATTCACAGCTGTTTAGCAATTAGTCCTCGAGCCCAAATGAACTATTGACTCATAGGCCATGAGGGCGAGAGGGCTACTGAATTGTTTTAGTCAAATCCAGCTAGTCAAACAAATATATAGATGTAAACCAGTTTTGAATTAAAGTTAAATTTAAGGTTTTGGTTTTCAAAGCCATCACATTTCGCTACTTGTAGGCTATAACTTATAGCCTAGTAGTAGCTCATCCAATCAGAATGCAGCATTGATGATAGACCACTAGTTGGATTTGACTAATGCTATTTAGTCGGCAGTCGATCGCAATTTTTCTTGTATTAAGCGCCTGTATCCTGTACCTTTTATAGACAATCTTTAAAAAAAATTGGTTATCTTATCATATTTTTTATCAAGATGGTATTTGAAATGATAAATTATTCTTAATTACTGATCATGAATTTTGTTGTTTCTTATTTAGTTCTGCCCGTTGGTATTTTTTATTTTTTATTCTAGCCCAAGTCGTTTCTTTTATATAAATATTTCCATCCTGAGTTACGTGAAGAATGGTAACAAACCCGTTTATAATAGTCGTCAAATAAAAAAATAAAATAAAAAAATTATAATAAATGCCCCGACATTGATGAAAATCGAAGTTGTATGTTAGTAATGTTTAACAAATGAGTACAAACGTAAAATATGCCTAACGATGATGCTTTCTCTATAAAAAGATAAAGATTAGAAACTTGTTCTGAGGCGTATAAATAAAATTTGGGGAATTGGCTATTTTTCAGGTCGAGAAAACAACCACAAACTTTTTTTAAAAAACATCCTGTGCGAAAAAAATATTAACAAAATTGACACATTTTTTGTTATATATTATTACAGGTTTATGTTTTTGGACACAATTAACAATTTTCTTCCTTGCGAGCTGAGTCTGTTTTCTTTTGGCATTAAAAAAGGGGAGAGAAAAAGCCTAAAACTCTGCTTTCAGGAAAAACATTTTCGCTTGTATTTACCTAACATACGCAACGGTTTTTACCAATGTCTTTTGTCGGAAGATTTGGTCGTCTGGGATATTCAAGGTCCCACGAACTGAGCACCACCAAGAAAATATTTGTGCGGGTGGACGATCCCTTACCGATCTTTTAATCTTAGTTAAGAAAAACACACTAATCAAACTGTCAGTCATAGATTTCCGCATCGGGTTGATTTTGATTTTTTTCCTCAAAAGATTTATCTTTATCTTAGACGTTTTTTTTCGTTTTATCTTCGTGTTAATAAAGTCAAAAAGGAAGAGGAAAGTATTAAATATTGTAAATAAGTTGAAATCATTTTAAGAATCCACGGTTCTTTATATAATATTAATTAATATTAAATATTCGCCCGCTTTCTCTGTATATTTTCACGATATTTTAACGGTTAGTTTTGTCACCCATGTTAAAATTTGGTGCTGGGCAATCAGTTATTCAATAAAAACCGCTATTATTTTTTATGACAGACTCATCTTTATGCTCTCGCTTTATTAAGCCATTCAAAAACAAGCAGGGAACTTTGCTTTTTGTTAGCCATTCCGAGGTTAAGGGGGAAAATGTGTAGAGTTGGCTTGACGTGCATCATCAAAAAAATTTTACTCCCAAAATAATAAACAAATTACTCTCAAATTTTCAGTAGTTACTGAATAAGACATTCTCTTTCGATTTCTGGAGTCGGTTTGCTTGTAGCTTGAAATTTTTTTATGCTAAATAGGAAAAAACGTAAGCAAAGTTCGGGCTATACGCGCATCTCATCATTGTCTCCATCCTTTAAAGGTCGAGAAATTTGATGTAGTTTCTTTTAATTTCAAAAAAGGGTGAACCAATCTGAATAGCGCAGCGCACTGATTCTAAAAATAGCTTAAAGATTCGGACAAACATTGCATTCTGTTTAACCGCTACGAGGATTATACGAACCGATTTTATTATTTTTACTTAAAGTTACAATAATAACCCATGTAAACTAAGATCAACTGCGATCGGCTGTGGAAATTATCTGCTGAAAGTAAACTTGTAAGTTTGTTTGTCCAAATTTCGCCTTTATTTTCGTTTTTCTGACGTCTTCTAGGAGAAAATGTTTGATTAAGTTGCAGTGTGAGATTTATAATAAGAGGCAATTTTAGCGCACCTGGTAAAAATCTCTCGCGCGGTTTTATACTCGTTGTCATAGCAAAATGCCTCTCTTGCTGGGCAAATTTTATATGTGAAAAACAAGAATATACATCTGGAGGATGGTTGTCACAAGTTTAATTGTTTTGACTCATTTGATCAATTTGATAATCCGAGGTCCTGTTTTTTGTGTGTATAAATCTCGAAGCCATTCAGAATCCAAGAAATCCATCAGTGTCGTTTAATACCTATCTATTTAGCCCAAATGGATTTCTTTTTCCTGTTTCCTACAGTAATCCTTGTGCTTTTTGCACATGAAGGTAAGGGTGCAATGTTATTTTATTGTCGAATAAGATTTTATTCCTTAGGACTAGAGAAGTTTAACTTAAGTGTATTCGCTATATTTTGAAAGTCGGTTTAGTTGTTTTTCTTTCCTTCCTTTCTTCCTTCTTTTATTTTGAACTTCTTATATGAGTTCAGGAAAAGCACTTTTCATGTTGATGCTACAAAAGGCGGTCAGCTTTACAAGTTGTCAATAAAATATAAAACCAGATGTTGACAGCTCCGCAATTTTAAAAAGTCAATACTAGTTCGAGTTTCGAAAGGTGTATAATATTGAGTTAAGCTACGGTACTGATGCAAGTGTGGATGTTAAACTCTGGGGTTTTCTCAGTATTCAGCTGTATCCAATGTTGATTTCACAGTTATCTTCTCACTGATCTTCAGGGCTTTCTACACATCAACTTTAGTATCCACGTCCATTAAATAAGCGAAAAGTACACCATACGGTACGAACGCATGTTTATCGTAACGGTGACGAATTCCACGCTTATGCAAAGGAATAATAAAAAGTTGGCGAATCCTTTCAATTTTTCCCGACATTTGTAAATTTTTCCTTCTAGGACGTGCTGCTACATCCCAGATAAGGTGCTATCAGTGTTCTTCCACCAAGTCTTACGAAGATTGCGAAGCCATTCAGAAAGAGAAAGAGTGCCAGATCAACGTTCCTGGCTTTGACTGGACGTGCGGGAAATTAAAGAGTGCGGTCTTTTTGCACAATATGACAAGTATGATGTACTCTAGGGATTGTATTCTGCTGAAGGAATGCAAAGAAGATGCTTTCTGCAAGTCGAAGCGCGGTTCTTTTGAAGCTAAAGTAGGCGCAAATGCCACTGTTCGCTTGTCAGAATTTTCCTGCGAGATGCACTGCTGTAACGAAGACCTTTGCAATGCTGCGTCTTCTTTCTTGCTTTCCAACGGTTTTTCCTTCAGAGCTTTTGCCGCTTTTGCCGTACTTTTTCTGTTTTTCTTTCATTAATTAAACGACAAAGCTTTGCTGAAACGATCAGATGATCAACAGTTTTTGTTTATACCTAAAAGCATGCAATGGATATATTTATTTGTAATATTATTTTACACTGAAAATATAGCAAATCTGACTAGCCTTCCGTTACGCATGCTATTTTCATTTGCGTTGAAAATGCTTAAGTCTTATTGCAATAAAGACTTGATACTCTCTCGTGCAGGCAAAATTTTTGTGTCCCATTATATTTTTAAGTACGCAACTGGGAAGAGGAAGGCCAACATGTAGAAAGGTAGAACAAGGTTGGGACTTGTACTAAGGGCAGCTGTATAGTAAAGGGTGGGAAGAGGTTAAACGCTTAAAAAAAGGTGATGGGAAAACTGGATGGAACACAAGCCCAGACGCTGGGTAAATTCTCCAGCATGCGCAGGTAAACTTTCAGTGGACCTTCCTTTTCGCGAGCACAGGCAACCCAACAAAAGCGAAGCGGTCAAGGAAGGAACACAGGCTCCAAGGGCGAAATGGGTGGGTTCAGGCACGTGACAGGAACGAAACAGTCAAGATAACTGATAGAACAATGAACTAGAAAATAATAAGCTGATAGAAAATCTTTCGATTTTGCAAGTTACATAAAAAGTACAGTAGATTTTTCAAAATGTTTTGTGGTAATTATCCAGTAGTGGGATCCCTGTGCATTCAAGTAAAAACGCGCGTGCGCGAACATTGCATGGGCGCCATTTTTAAAGTGTACAAAGATCTACAACAGCTGTTCTGCTCCTTCTCCATATTTAACAGTTTAAAATCATCAAACAAGGTAACTTTTACATTTTAATACATGTTTTTCACGTCAGGGCTTTTATATTTGAATATACGACATGCAAATATGAAATTTAAAGACTTTTATTCCATGAATTTATTCATTTATTCCGGCAATTTTTGCTTGATATTGTAAAAACCTTATAAGCAATGGAGTTATGAAAGGTTTCGCTAGGCGCGTCGTTTTGCAGATATGGTTTTTATAGAAAAAGGAAAGCATATATTTGGATGGAAAACGTTAAATTCATATAAATATCCAAAATGTTTTGTACTCAAAAAGTCTAAATATTCTGTTCGAATGATACAGGTCGTTTAGACTTAAACTTCTCTCATTTCTGAAAATTCTACCTCTTTGTCTTCAAAAAATATTGTCTGAATGCTCCCTTGGAGTTTGTTTACAAATGAGCTCAAAATTATGTAATGCATACCATACATATCCTTCATGCATGTTTTACTGAGAGGAAGGTTTGCAGGAACATATAATATCCAGAATTTCCCCATATGCAGTGGTTTGGGTGCTGGGTCTCTGATCCCCACCAAACAAAACACTCAACTAAGACAAAAACTAACATTGGAAAGGGAGTTCACTGGCACACTAGCTAGGACCTCCCAAAAATGCTCTTGGTTTGATTAACCTGACTATATTTATAATTACACAACCCTGACAAGGAGCTTAGGCAACCTGCAACAAGCTATGATTCTAAAGTTGAGGTCTGGATTTTTGGCTCCTGTCAATCAAAAACCTGAGGTTTGGTGCTGTGTTGGTCATGTACTTATGAAAATGGGTGAGTGATAACTGTAGTACTACTGTATGAGCATTTACCCTTCCTCAAATTACACTGCATGACAATAGAGGCTTTGCACCATCACGTGATGGCAGCCATATTAGATGGCAGAAACAATATGATCATTTTACATAAGAATTCAATTTCCCAGAGCCATCTGTTCAGCCATCTTGTTCTGCCATCAAACCACAGTCAGCCCAAGCTGTATTTTGGGTTTGGCACATGATGGTTCAAAACCTTTATTGCATAGTTTGATCTCTCTCTCTCTCTCTTGTCAATAGTTTAGGTAAATTTACTACGTTAGTTACAGCTAGTTACAGATTTGTTTATAGTTTTAGCCTTTTATTTTGGAAATGAGAAGATGCAGTGAAGGGTTTGGTCGCACTGTTATCTGTATCACTGGCTTGAACTCCATACCAGAACACTCTGTGAACACAAAGTTCTTCAGAAGAGTGGCAAGTACTGTCTTGATCTCAGCCAAGGCAAACTTGTTTCCAATGCAGGATCGTGGACCAATGGAAAATGGTAGAAAGATATTGGGAATATTGGATGGCTGACCATCTGAGAATAGAAACAAAAAAATGTAATTTAAGTAGAGCTTTATTGTGTAATAATCTTATTAAGTGGTACCTCTATTAAGGACAATTTTGAGACCTTGCCTGGCTTCCACTCAATTAGCCATTTTGAGGTTGCCATTTTGAAATTGCATACAACCTGTGAAATTTTTAAGTGTTTCAATTGTTCGTTGATCTGTAAATTCCTTTCATTACTGCGGACTGTAGTCAAGTTCTAAAGAATAATTACACGCTGATGAGGCTGAGGTTGAGTAACGGTATCTGTGAAATGGCCTATTATTATACAGAATGATGAAGGGATGGCAGGGGAAAGACTAGAAAAGAAAAAAAACAGTCCCAGGAGAACCCAGATGGTGTGGGTTGTGTCTGATAGTACAAAAGGTATAGTATAGATGGAAACTAACCATTTTCTTGGAATCTATCTGGTATGAAGATGTCTGGATCTTTCCAGTACTTGGGCAAAATATGCGTAGTCTGTATACCTACAGCTACTGTCGTACCCTTTGGTATCAGATACCCATCGATAACATCATCTTCTATTGCCTGTCTAACCACATGATATACTGGTGAATGTAGCCTTAAGGATTCCTTGACAATGTTACCAAGAAATTTAAGCTCATCAAGTTTGCTCCATTCTATGTTTAAATCTTTTCCAAGTACAGCAAAAACTTCTTCTCTGGCTCTTGTTTGAATTTCTGGATTTTTTGAAAGCTCGTACAGAGTCCAAGCTAAAGCAACACTTGATGTTTCATGGCCAGCTAAGAGAAATGTAAAGACTTGGCTTCTCATTTCTTCCACATCTTTTTTACTTGCACCATCATAGTGTTCAAGAAGACGATCCAATAAATCCTTCTTTTTGGTTTGTGATTTGGTCGAATTCATTTTTTTATGGATAACCTGTGATGACAGACAACAAAAATATTTAAGAATAACTTGTAAGTAAAACTTGTAAGGTTTAGGCTAGTAGTTTAAAGAGGCTGTGGGTTTAAAGCTGTATGCATACTGTGGAATATTCAATGTACTTATACAACACATACTACATATCTTGAAATCTAAATCCTACCATTTTACAATAGTGCTCTAAACATGTCCTCATAATTAAGTTACTAATTAATTTCCTGTCAACTTAATTCTTAGTTCTCTTTTTTATCTGGTACAGACTACCAATCAACTAATTTTGTCAAATAATTTTAATTTCCGAACCAAGATTTTAACAAACATAATTGGAATTTTACCTCTAAAACTATTTCATCTGTGATTTTCATTGCATTTTTACTTTCAGTGTAAAAGTACTTGTAAAAAGGAAATAGTTTCATGAGGAGAAGATGGCTGAAGTTAGTGACTTGTATAATGGAGGTAAATGCTTTGGCTAACTGATTGTCTCCTGAAAAGACTGAATCAAAGTCATAACCAAAAGCACACTTTCCAATGATATCCAAGGTACAGTGGTTAAGGTCTTTTTGTGCTTCAATGTCACAGAATCCAGATGGTGAGGAAGAAAGCTTATCAGTCCAAGTCTGGTAAGAAAAGAAAAATTGTTATATGGAAATGCAATCGACCTATAGCTAATCAGTGTTGGTGCAATGTTTTCCCACTTATTCTTGGCAATGACACATTTTCTGTTCTGGAAAAACATTGTACCAAGACAAATTAAGTTATTAAGACACCCAAAAAGAGAGGTAAACTTTATGATTTTAGATGTACAATAATGGTTTATTGAAATTTTTTAGAAAATAATCTGAAAAACAAAAACAAGAAACAAAACCACTGTAACAGATCAATATTTTATTGACAAACAAACAAAAACAGCTACAACAACAACAACAACAAAACAAACTCCATTTCCAAAATTTGAAATCTTTCTTTTAAAACTTTATAGCTTGGATTATAAAAAGACTCACTTTGACTAAATTGTGTGCCACCTGTTGAAACACTGCAACCATTCCTTTTAAGTTACTGTAACTAAAGGCGGGAGAAACCATTTTATACTGGCGCACATGATCGTCATGGCTACAGGTAAGAAGTCCATTGCCAACACTTGGTACGAATGCTCTGATGTTTTTAGTTTTGACATATTTATGTCTGTGTGTGATGAGAACATGTTTAAGGTTCTGTGGACCTGTAACATTGACTCTTGTTCCACCTGTGTAAAATAGTTGTACAACAGTAACATATCAAGGCGTGTATGGGTTGATTTTGACCTCCCTTATGCCAAGGCACATCCATCGTCATCCCTGCATGTACAAACTGGTCATGCCAGATGACTGTTTTAATGGGTGACAAGGGACTTACTCAGTCTTACACATTCCAAGCAACCTTGAATAAAACCATCTTTTTGATCATTATAATGTGAATAATGAAGCTAAACTAAAATTAATGTTACTTGTGTAAAGCGTAAGGAGATAGGTCATTCCAAGATCCAAGTATAGCTAGAATGACTTGTGGTTCTGCTTCTTATTCTCGTCAAGAGCATGGACCTTAGTGTTGAGACTGATTCAATTTACTTTGTATTCAATGAAACCATGTCGGAATGACCTATCACCTTTTGGCGATGACAACGTTTATTGAAATGTGTATATACCCATACAAAATTCTCTACTCTTCCCATCCAGGGTTATATTTAAACACACTCCCATAGGTTTCAGTCCATTCTTTCATAATATTTATATGATCCTTTCTCTTGATAAACAACAACATATTACCAATGATCGGTAGGCCTGGAGGCCCAGGTATCTTGCTTAATGAAGAGTATCTGAACTGGATCGTTCGATATACAATCCAAACCAGTATGAAAGTGATTAGTGCAGATAGTAAAGTTCCCCATGAAGAGCAAGCAACGAACAAAGAACCAAACATTAATATAGTTGATATTAACTAGTTAAAATCCTGTGTTTTTGGTTAATTCTTAATTAAGTTGTCAGTTTATTCGCTGAAGTCACTGAACGTTCCATTTCAAGCAGGCGTTCCACGACAATACACTCGTACCCAGGCCAACCATAACCAGGTGGTGTGTGAATTCCCTCCCCTCAAACATATATATATATATATATATATATCGAGCAAGCACTTCACCTACAAAAAAAATATTTCGCAACCTGTCCTTTCAAAGAAATATCGAGAAAACACCAAGAAATTGCGTCCAGGGATTGTTATGAAAAAATAAATATCGTGCATCACAAATTCATGCAATCCCTACCCCCTCGCGAAAATGGCTATTCGGGGAGGGACTGATCTTCCCCATTCTCCAGTCCCCTCCCTGGAGAGCCTTGTTCACAGGCTATCAATTATCTAATGGTCCATCTCTCAGTTATGGAGAATAATATTATACATTTTACTTACTATCTCACTCTAGTCATTGGCCGAGGGCCCTCAGTTAATCCAAGTGTGTGAATTCGACATATTAAATATATGATATTACATATATAACATTTATCGCGTCAAGTTTATTGAAGGTCAAAATGATGATAGAAATACGTTTGTTAGTTACTGTAGGAGGTCTGGGTACCAGGGCTGTCCCTTCCAATAGCGCAGCGCAGCCATGACGTCATAAAACGAAGACAAAGGCGAAATTCGGACAAACGTATTTAACAAACTTACAAGTTTACTTTCAGCAAATAATTTTCACAGCCGATCGCAGTTGATTTTAGTTTACATGGGTTATTATTGTAACTTTAAGTAAAAATAATAAAATCGGTTCGTATAATCCTCGTAGCGGTTAAACAGAATGCAATGTTTGTCCGAATCTTTAAGCTATTTTTAGAATCAGCGCGCTGCGCTATTCGGAGCCAACAGTAGAGTTTTTGACTGGTCCTGTCTGATCTTTTAGAGGATCCTGGGTATCAGGACTATCGGGGGGTTGATGCATGATGTCCACTGCCCCCAATCCTAAAAGAATGCATCGACCGCTAGTGATTCTTGGTCCGGGAAACGCGAAACGTACCTGGGAGGTTGATGGTTCAGTCGAGAGGCGTAGAGATCGACCTATGGCCTGTAGAGCTTCTGGCAAATGGATCTGAAATATTCCTTGTTCCACGTCCATTCTGTGCGAGACTCTATCTGTCGCGACGCTGTGTCTGCCTCCGAGTTCTCTACTCCAGGAATATGTTGGGCAGTCAGTCATACCCCTCTCTCTAGGACCACAGACCATAGTTCTAGTGCTTGACTCATCAGAGAGGAGGAGCGAGTCCCTCCTCTCTTGTTGATATAGGCCACTGCTGTTGTGTTGTCCATCCTTAAGTGGATATGCTTCGTTACTGGAGATGGTTTCCCTTGGAAGACGAGTCTCAGTGCCAGAGTTGCAGCACGTAACTCCAGGGTGTTGATATGAAGCTTCTTCTCCTCCGGGTTCCAGTGACCTCCTGTCGATGTCCCTTGATAATTTGCTCCCCATCCCAGTTTTGACGCATCTGTAAAAATCGTCATGTCGAATGGCGAAAGTTGTAGTGGTTGTCCATTGAGGCGATCCGGTTCCGACGACATCCACCAATCTAGGTCTGTCTGGGCCTGATCTGGTAATGTGATTAAGACCTGCAACTTCTGACCATGCAAGGCAACTGCTTGAAGATGCAGTCTCTGGAGTCCCCGGTAGTGTAGTGGTTCTACCCAGACCCCAGTCTGCGCTGCATTGTTCATCAGTCCCACAAGAGAGGCCAAGGCCTGTATTGTGGTGTTGGCATTCGTCTGTAGTTGACGGCATGCCTCTTTGAGTTCGGGTAATGATAGTGTCATCGTCCTCCCCGAGTCTAAATGCGCACCCAGGAACACCATGGATCGTGTTGGGTTCAAAGAGCACTTCTCCGCTTTCACGAGGAAGCCCACCTTTTCCAGGAATTGCACCACCTGTCCGAATAGTACAAGTAGCCTCTGCTGGTGTTGGTGTAACAGAAGCATGTCGTCGATATACATCACTGTCCGGATTCCCAGCGTACGAAGGGTGGCTAATACAGGTTTTTAGGATCTTGGTGAAAGCTCGGGGTGCAGAAGACAGTCCGAATGGGAGACACTGGAATTCGTATGTCTTCTCCTGGAATATGAAGCGCAGATGCTTCCTTTGTGGTTGGCAGATGGGTACTGATTATTTACACTTCCGGTTGACGTCGCCTTCTTAGATTTTGCGAATCTTAAAGTCCCTATTAGGGAGTTAAGCTTTGTAACGATTTAAGAGAAGATGTCTGTAAAAACCAGACAATCGTGGCAAAGCTCAAAAAATAGATTTTGCTCATATTTTAACCATAGATAGACCATAACATGAAACAAATCATGAGGTATTTTGTTTGAAAAAAAATTGCATTTTTTACGAGAAAATCGCGAAAAATGAAATTTCGTCAAATCGCTGCTTTGAGACGGTCAGATTTTAAGTCAACTTTGGTGGCCTCGTGTGGCGAACTTAAATACTCTTATGACTTCAAACCTTCTTAAAATTGTTAATTGACATCTTAAGTTTAGTCCAAAGGCTTTATAAAAATTTCTAGCTACTTTTTGATATTATTTTAAATTTATTTTAAAGTTATACTTTACGCCTTATGAAAAATAGTGTAAAAAAAAAAAAATATTTTACTATGTGCTACCCAAAATTATTCAATAATATTTCGTATACTTAAAGTCAAGATATCAAATATATGACTATGAAAAAAACAGCTTGGGTAAATGTGATGGAGCGAAGTTATGGAGCTTCGAACTTTCACAAAATCGTGCTTCGGTCTAAGGTCTACGGTCGCCTAAGATCTGTCAAATCGTCAAGTCGCAACTAACAATTTGCATCAACAATCACGGGTTTTTTTCTTTTGCCGGCAAACTGTCTTTAAATCAAAACAACAAAAACAAAAACAAAAACATATTTTGCCATTAAATTTCGTAGATTTCAACAACTTGTAGCTATAAATCTTGTAATTTATATAGTTCATATTTAGCCCGCCAGCGCTGGATAATTTATGCACAGGACTTCGATTAAATTGTAAACACTTTTTAAATTGCGGTTTTCCTTGTATTTGCTGTCTTATTAAAAATATATTAGTTTGATTTCTTTAGGGAATATGTGGACGATAAATTCGCCAATTTTCTAAAAAATATATATAAGCTTCGAAAGAACCAAACCCGACATTTGTTGATCGACACTAAGATAAGGATGGCGGCATAATTAACATGTAATTGCATTTGCGTTCCTACAAGGCCCCTATAATGTACACCCCGAGAACGAGAAGGTATAGGGCGTGCACGCGGGTGAGGGATTTGACTACCCTCTCAGGTAAAATGCTACAAACATAGGGACTACATTTCCCTTATATATTTTAGCATTGGATTCAGATTACTTTTATTGGAGTGATCATGCGGATTCTACTTTATGGTAGCTAGCTTCGATCTTGTAATAATTGCGAATAACCAGAACCTGTATTCTTTTTTTTCTAATAACGTCACTTCCTTACATACCTGAAAACGGACGTGCTATCAGTTGACAACTTTAAATATTAGACGTTGAACAACTACAGGTGGCGACCAATTTCTCGAGAAGATCAACATATGGCTTCTTTCGCTTTATTTTAATAGAAGATATGTCCAGTTCCAACGAGGTACACATATCTTGTAACATTGTAATGGAAAAGTTTGATAGTTTTGACTGAGATGCCATTTTGCAAATGTCGTATGCTTGAAACATAATTGGATGTTGAACAGCTACCTCGTACATTACTTTCTTTCTTAATTCTTGTAGCTCATTTTCCACGTCTAGTTGGTGTCGTTCTAATTCTGAATCATCATCCCCATCATGGATGTCGACTTTTTTCTTTGCCGCTACGCGCGAGAAAAAACTAGATATCTGTTGTGGCGTCAAAAACTCGTTCTTCCCAAACAAACGAGCACCGTCCTTGTTTCTAGCTGTCCTCATCGCCTTTGAAACGGTTGACGGGTTGGCTTTTTGACCTGTCCGTTCTCCTGTTTGAAAAACTTTGATCAGGTAATTTCTTTGGCTGTCGGTGAACCTCTTTTTTTTAGCTGTCGTCTTAAGTGCCCAGCCCATCGGTAGTGCTTTTGCATTATCCAGTGGTTGGTTCATTTCTTTACCGGATTCAGAAATAGTACTAGCTCCATGTTCCAATTTGTTTGCGTATAGGTTCATCGCCTTATCGTACAGTGTTTCATGCTCTATCACGTATTTGTGTCGTTCTAGATCGAGATGGTTTTCCAGAGGATGGTATCTCTGAAATGACCGTATGCACCCCTCCTCAGGACAGGAATACAACATTTCGTTATCATCTTTTTCTTTTTCATCATCATCACCTTCAGAAGCAGCTTCGACATCTTTGTCATCACCTTTCCCTCCATCGGCTTTTTTGGTTATCTTTGTTCTTAAGAGGGAATTCTTTCTTGCCTTGGTTGCAACGAATGCGCCTGTTGGGCTTTCGTTTACTGAGATTTTGTTCAGCTCAGGCAAGTTTTTGGGTAAGTCGAAACTACTCCATTGCAAGAATTTCCCAGGTCCAACTCCGTACGCCCTCCAAACTTTGATTCCTTCAGTGTCGTATTCAATATTGTTAATGAGACTCACGCCTTCCCATTTCACTTTTAAGTTTACAGAGGGTTGCGGGCCACAAAGCGCTACTACTACACCACTTATGCCACCACAAGATTCTATTGCGCTCTTCATTTGTTCAGCGGTTTCGATATCGTTGCCTGCATTTAAATACATTTTCATATGATTCTTGATCAATGCCGCCTTACGATCGCAACTTCCTTTTCCACCTTGTGGATCTGAGAAATCGATGCGTCTAAGAGAGATATTATGCTTCATAGCTACTTGGTGAATAAGAAGCAGAGTTGATGCTGAATGATAACATCCAGCATTGTCTTCTTTTAAATACACGCTTTTCACAACTGGTTTGACGTTTTTCAACTCTTTAAGTATGTCATCGAAAATAGCCAAAATTGCAGAGCTTTCCTGATTGCAAGATTGGAATGGATGAACAAATGTCAGCATTTGCATTTCACCATCAGCACTCTTTCGAATAGCCACGGTAAGGTGCCAAGAGATTCCCCTCTTACCGAACCAGTCTCTTTGATTTTCTCGGTACTTCCTTGGCAATAATTTCATTGCCCAATCTGATACTAGCAGAACAGAGTGTTGATCTAAGGTCTCAAGAATTTCTTGTCTCGCGGAATCTTGGTTCACGTTTCTAAGGAGATGAGCTTTCCAAGCACTGATACTATGTACTGACGTTGACACTATATACTCCATTTCTTCTCTTTCTTCCTTAGAACACTCGGCTTTTGCAAGAACTACCTGTAGTTCATCCATAGCAGCAGTTAGAAGATGGCATCTGTCACACTGCATATTGTGCTCATGATCACAATCACCAGTAAAATCGTCATCATCTGGGTCACTGAGTGCAAAAGTTCTACAATGATCGGCGACCATTGAACTTTTTGAAACGTGGACCTATGAAGAAAGAAAAACCAAATAATTAAGAATAAAACAAATAACACTATACAAAAGGCGTAGTCATCGTCCCGTCTGTATGTTGAATTTTCTCGCGTACACATGATGTAAGTTGATTTTACTCTAGTCTCGGAAAAGGCGTCTTCTGTTGCTTTAAGGTTTTTTCGTATAGTTATTTCAAATTTGCTTTACCTTGTAATCACATTTAAGGTATCGTTTGGCAAGTTTAAATCTGTCACTTAAATCTTTGGTCCAAGTAAGGCCCTTTCCACATTCATCTCCAAGTTTATCGATCCCATTTTGTAGGTCGTCAAAAGCATCTGCTCCAACTGCAGAAAAATAGTCTAAACCTTGCAGAGACTTGCGGGTGGATGCCGAGCACACGTTAAGGACTCTCCACAAGGTGCTGCGGCTCATTGGCTCAAATCCTATTTCACTACAGTAGCCTTGATACTTTCGGATTATCTGCTCTGGTATCAATGTTCGAACAACATTGGGGATCCTTATTTCTGCATCACAAGAAAGCCTAAGTGTCTTTTCTCCAAAAGGCAAATCTTGCACTATGTGAGTGCTCGTTATAAATGAAAGAAAGTGATCGAGTTTCTCTTCTTTCACACACATCCTAGTGTTATTCACAGGTGGCAGTGCTGTGCCTCGGCCATGCAATAATATGTGATGCCTAGCAATGTCATAGCGATATTTAGTTAAGGTTGGTATCCACCTAAGCAAATCTTTAAAGCCAACCTTATCAGCCATTATAGATAGTATCTGGCGACGAGAACTCCAGTGTTCTGCGTTATTATAACATTCAGACAGGGCCTCCATTAATGAGCAATCAACGTTAGAACCTTCAAACTTTTTTTTATCTAAGTGATTAAACAGCTGGGCTGATTCTCCTGGGGCAATTTCCTCGAGACACGTATGAACCACTTGTTGCGCCTTTCGTAGATGCAATCTTTTAGTACGCTCCGACGCATTATCCCATGGAATCGTCAGAGTATTTCGGACGGGACTTATGTCTCTGGAACTAAGATATTCATTTAATTTTGCTCGCGGAGATTCTTCTGCAACAGGAGTAAACAAAAGTGACTCTTGGCTTGGCTTGTAAAGGCTTTTTGGAGTATCTGGACTAAAGCATTCATTATCATCTATTTGAGTGAGTGCTGGACTTGCAAATACTGGTCCTAAAGACACCTCTTCGTCTTTGTTTTCTTCCTAAAGATAGAAACAACCAAAATTATCAGTTCTACTGCTCATTATTTTTTTGGCATAGGCATTCTGATTATCCCTTCTTCTCTAAATCTTTTTTTACAAACAAACAAACAAACAATTGTATGTGTGAATAAAACTATGCCGTTTCAGAGTTTTAATTGAATTGAGAAACAATAACCTCAGGCGAATGGTTGGGATGCCTGTGTTTGTATCGCCATCATATACTAATCGACGGCGCAGGGAGGGAGGGGCTGAGGGACTAAATGAATGCCTTAGATTGATTATCGCATTTATCAGCCGATTACATCAATATACAATCCATACCAGTTTCAGATTACTCATTTCAATGGTGACTTCAGTTTCATGATTATCGTCCTCTTCTTTTTCCATTTCCCTTAGCAGTTTTCTACAGTTGACGCAGACACCTGACAAAAACCAGTACTAGACTGAGCGACTGAATCAATTTATTAAATCAAGAGAAAATGAACTAAGAGAAGGAATCCCCGTGCACCATCATGTGCACACTTTGACGCTATTTTTAGAATCATTGATGCTATTTTTAACTCGTTACCATGCCCGCGCGATAATCATGCTTCCCTTTAATGCTTCGTTTTAGGACACGAAAAGCGCCATATTTCGCTACGTTCACAACAAAAACACAGGCTTTTGATTACTGCAAGACTGGAAGCCGCCTACCCTCAAGAAATCAACCAATCAGGTTCTTCGCTCAAAATATTTCCAAGCTAAAAATAGCATCAAACTGTGCACATGATGGTTACAAGGCTATATAGGTAGGATTCCTTCTCTTAGTTCATATTCCCTTGATTAAATAGAATCGACAAAAATATGTTACCTGAGCCAGGTTGAACAAAAACGCCAGTCTTCTTTAAGATAAATTGCGCATCTCTTTTACCGATTCCCCTTTCACCCTTCGGCCACTTTCTTTTGCCTTTTCCATGATTAGAGATTTGCACGGGTACTCTACACCTTGTAATAAACTTCCTTGTCCAACCCAGCCCTAGTTTTCCGCGATGAAGTGCACAAATCGTCCAGGTTTCGATATCTTTGGGACGTGTAAATAATCCAGCTCTACTTAAAATCAGATCTACTTCATTCTCGTGTCCAGAAAATTGAAATAGATTCTCATGACTAGAAATCTCCTTTTTACATGCAACGAAAGGAATCACTTTACAATATTTGTGACGATCTCTTGGAT